>NC_060285.1:28012722-28353275 GCF_021613505.1 Equus quagga
CTGCTTTTATGCAAATAGGGGGAGGGCAGAGAGCTTTTCTTGTATTGGTGTCTTTTCGATTGCTTTCAGCTCTAAACAATCCTTACGACAAAGTGGCATAATTTGGGGTGGCATATTCTGCTACCCCTCAGTTGTTTACCTTTTAACTTTGTTTAATGGTGTCATTTGTCATGAAAAAAATTAAAATATATGTAGTTAAGTACATCTATCTTTTCCTTTATGATTTTTAGGTGTCGTAGATTGCTTTTAGGAAGACCTTCCTTCTCTAGATTATGCAAATTGTTTTCCAAATTTTCTGTTTGATTGTTTACTTTTAAATTGTTTTCTAGAGATTCAGCCTCAATTTTCTTCTTACCTTCCACACTATTCTTAGATGATTTCATTTACTCCCACGGCGTTAACTCTTGACTATACACTGATGTCTTCTAAATCCATATTTCTATGTAATTCCATAACTCCTACCATGTCTCCAGAATAAGCCTCATATATCCCCCAGCCTACTGAGCATCTCACATTCACCAAATTGAATTCCTTATGCTTTCCAGACTTTATATTCCTACCTCCATAGTCATGGATGGCACCACCATTAACCAGTAACCCACGTCCAGAAATCTTGAATAGATCCTTCAGTCCACCTCTCCACTTAACTAGTATCCAAAAAACCTTCATCTTCTATCACTGCCTTCCTGCTTATTTCTCTTGAGTCTGTCCACTTCTCTGTGTTCTCATTTCAACCATTGGACTACTGCAGCAGCCTCCCAACTACTGTCCTTAAGAAGTCGTTTTTTGCATTCAATTTAACTTTAAAATTGTTTTTAGAATTGTCTCTCTGAAATGCAGATCAAATTAGACTTAGATCTAAAATCCTTCAATGACTTTGTTTTTCTAAGAAAAGTCTCAATTTCTAGGCAAGACCTAAAAAGCCACTCATGATAACAAACTCCTTGAGAGCAAGTCCACATCTTACCCATTTTGGTAGTAAAGTGCTTAGTACAAATTAGTGGGATAAATGAATATATGAAAGAATAAATTTCTGGGAGAAAAAGCTATCACATACGTGTATTCCATTAGTGTCAAAAGCTAGAATTAATTTTATATGGCTCCTTTGTAATTATTTGAGTAGTTTCCTACTGAATCATAAATAAGAACTAATGTTATACTGGATGCCATAATAAAGGAGGCTCAGATTGAGAAATGAGAATAAATATCTTTTGGACAAATGCTTAGATGTGAAATTATTATGCCAATTTTATATCTTGAAGGCTTTGATGCATCTTTCCAAATCGCTTTCAGAAGATATTGATCATGTTTAAAACACCTCTAGATGCAGGTTAAAATCTTTGAACCTGAAATATGATGTCTGCAACTAACTTTCAAATGGTTCAGCAAAAAAATTATATATATCTGTGTGTATATAAACACGCAGATATACATATGCATATGCGGAAAGGGAGGGAGAGAGAGAGAGAAAGCAACAGTAATAAATGTCAACAATTAGTGAATATAGGTGAGGGGTATATGGGTGTTCATTGTACTATACTTTTAAATTTTCTGAAGGTTTGAAAATTATTGAAAGAAAATATTAGGAAAAAGAACTCCAACAGCAGTGTTTGAAAGCCTGCATTTTAAAGCAATCTAATTATCTCTAGCATTATAATAATTTTGAAAAAATCTTTGCTGATTCAATAGAAAAAGTTGTAAACAATTTTATTTTTTACTTCTTTAGTTATAAAAATGAAGGTTTTTCATGTTTATAAGAAATTTTATTTCTCCTTTTATAATGGTGTTAGTCCACGTTTTTATAGGAGGTTTCTTTCTTAAGAGCCTTTTACATTAAGTGTATTGATACTTTGTAATATATAAACCGATAACCTTGAAACATACATCACTATATAAAGATTTCATATACTATAAAGAAAGTACCACAAACCAATGGAAAAAAGATGAATTGGAAAAGAAGGCGCTCTCTCTCACACACATAGGTGAGATTTTTACTGTAACTCACACTAGGATAAATACCAAAATTAATGCTATATGATTAAAAAGTTGATTGCAAAATGTGTGAAACCTTAAAAAAGCTAAAACAAATATAGATAATTATTGGTTGATCTTGGGACTGAAAAGAACTTTCCACAAAACAATGGAAGAAAGAACAAAGAAAAAACTGGCAATGTATTTGAGTACATACCAACCTAAAAAAGTCCATACCCAGACAGATGCCCAACGAGATGAAATCCTTAATATGAACAAAACTCTTGAAATCAATAAAAACAATAATGTCACAATAGAGAAAAACATTTAAAAAAACAAGAGAAATAAAATTCAAGTTATGAAGGAAGAAATCCAAATGTCTTAAAAGCGTATGAACAGATATTTTAAAACAGACAATACAGAGTGTTGCTTGTTGATTCAGCTGGTTTATGGCAGTTTTTGTGAGATCCAACCTCAGCTGATCATGACCCAGAAACCTGGTGATATGCTTTGGGAAATGTTAGTATAATATTCAATTCACTGTTAGCAAGAGCACAGCAGGCAAGAAGGGCGGATCATCCAGCCATACTTGGCATTGGTCAGGCCCTTATTAGAGTAATGTAATCAATGTTGGGTCCTACCCTTTAAAATGCACGTGGAGAAACCAGAGAGGGTCTCCTAATTTGAGCATTTGGCACTACCAAAATGATTACAGAGAAAGTCAAACCAGCCGGGGAAGATTAAGAGGATTGTACTTATTTAGTCTAGGGGGAAAAAACGAAATAGCGAGTAGTTATTTTCAATTATGTATGTATATGAAAAAAATGATTATCCTGAGGAAAGCTAGATTATTCTATCTGTATGATAGACAATCAACGAAGAGGAATGTGGTTAAATTGCACTAAGAGGGTCTGATTAACATTAGGTCTTGCAAAACTTCAGGGCAGACTAACAAAGGAACAAAGGAACCCCTGTCTCTGTCTATCTTTCTGAGCAATTTAGACAACTGCCTATCTTGTGGCTTAGTTATAGGATAACAGGTGGCTGGGTCCTTGATTAGAATTATAGGTTTATAGAATCTTAGAACTGAAAAACAGCCTCAGTAGATTAAAGTTTCTCATTTGTAGGTTTTGTCGATTTCTGTTGCCCCTCACCCACCAGCAGCATATACAAGGGAAAGTATAGGATATAAAGCTTTGAAGGTTAGAGTTTTCTCATGGTCGGGGGACCGGAGCTTTTTAGAGCATCTGCTCAGATAATGTGAACAGATCGTAGTTATGTGGTATGAAAAAATAAACTGTAAATTAGGGCAGGGAAGTACTGTGATTCTTAAGCTCTTTTCAGGTTACAGATAAAAACTAGTCTTTTATCCCAAGAAAAATGCATTTAGTTGCATGAACCCATCCTTGATACTCAGGTCCCCAAATGTAGCGGCGTGGTATAGGGGTTAAGAGCACAACAGTTGGACTTGTTATGTTTATATCTATATTGAAATTCTCCTTTTTCTACTTACTATCCTTCCAATCTTAAGAATGTTAATTAATTTATCCACGTCTCTTTCCTCATTTCTAAAATGGGAATAACTTATCTTCTGTGTGAAATTTTTTGGTGAACGTCAATTAAGTAACAAAAATAAACTAAAAAAAAAAAATTTTTAAATAAATGGCCTGACACACAGCAGATGCTATAGAAAAGTGTTTTTCCAATTTCAAGTAGTGGTCCGCTGTAAGAATTTGTTAGTACAATTGGTTCACTAGGTAATTATTGATATTAAAAAATGAGAAAGAATAGGGGCCGGCCTGGTGGCGCAGTGGTTAAGTTCGCATGTTCCGCTTCTCAGCGGCCTGGGGTGTGCCAGTTCGGATCCCGGGTGCGCACACGGCACCGCATGGCACGCCATGCTGTGGTAGGAGTCCCACATATAAAGTAGACGAAGATGGGCACGATGTTAGTTCAGGGCCAGGCTTCCTCAGCAAAAAGAGGAGGACTGGCAGTAGTTAGCTCAGGGCTAATCTTCCTCAAAAAAAACAAAAAAAAGAAAGAAATTGAGAAAGAATAAAAAAAATCTATTGCACTCAGTAATCATAAATATTGCTTTGAATACTTTTTTTTGTTATATATATGTGTGTATGTGTGAGAGTTTTGGGGGGCACCTGTGTACTGGTAGTGATAGATATATGATATTTCTTACTATGGATTATGGTCAAAAAGCTTGTAGTCATTATAGATTATTACTTTTATTATTTTTAATTTTATCCCTCTGTTCTATTTTTCTAGCACTTTCTGTAGGACCATAATGTTTGTCCCCGCTTTACCACTGTCTACCATATAGCTAACATATCTAAGATGGTATGAAATAATATACCACCTCATATACAAGGTGACCGCCCTACGACAGTATACTTCCATCCACCCTCTCTAGCCTTGGGTGCCACGATCCTCATAGATTTTACTTCTACACATGTTACAAACCCTACAATATATTGCCATCATTTTTGCCTTAAATGCTCAACTTCTCACCAAATAAATTGAGAAAAAGAAAAAAAAAACTTCCACATTTCTTATTCCCGCGTGCTTTAGGGTTTCCTGTAGATCTGAGCCTCTATCCTCCACTGTTCTCCCTCAACCTGAAGAACCTCCATTAGCATCCTCCTCAGTGTGGATCTGCAGGCAATAACTTCTCTCAATCTTGACAATATGAAGCCATCTCCATCTCACCCCGCGATTAAAGGACATCTTTGTTGGTAAAACTGTAGACTGACAATTCCCCTCCCTCAGCCCCTCAAAGATGTTGTTCCATTGCCATCTGGCCTATTGTACTTTCTGTTGTTGTTGCTGTTGAGGAAGATTCACCCTGAGCTAACATCCACTGCTAATCTTCCTTTTTCATATGTGAGCCATGCCACAGCATGGCCACTGACAGATGAGTGCTGTAGGTCCGTGCCCTGGAACTGAACCTGGGCCACCAAAGTAGAGCATGCCGAACTTAACCACTGGGGCTGGCCTGAGCCTACTTTACTTTTGATGAAAAGTCAGTGCATATCTCCATCACTGTTTGCCTGTATACAATGAATCCTTTTCACTCATTTGCATATAAGATTTTCTCTTTATCCTTTGTTTTCCGCAATTTGACCATGATGTACCCCAGTGTTGTTTGGCTTGTGTTCTTTCTGCTTAAGAGTCATTGAGTTTCTTGGATCCTGAAGTGGATATTTCTAATCAAATTTGAAAGTTGCTCAGCCCTTAGCTCTTCAAACATTTTCTCTTTCTCTTCTCCCTCTGAGACTTTAACTGCATGTCTTTTAGACGATCTGAGTTGATCTTTTAGGTCACTGATGTACTCTCTGTTCTTTTTTCCTTTCAATTATTTTCCTCTCTGAGATTCAGACTGGAAAATCTCTATTGACCTGCCTTCAATTCCACTCATGCTTTATTCTTAAGTGTACAATTCTCCTGTGTTAGTTTGGATCCACTGGGAAGCAGATGCAAAGGTGAGATTAGACTTCCAAAAGATATATGGGAAAATTTCTGTGAAAAATAAAAGAGGAGGGCACAGAAGAAGGTAGAGAGAACCTTCAGGCGTGATTAAAGTTTGATACCTGTGAAGGAGAGGAGAAGAGAAGGAAAGAGGATTTTACAGGAAATTTAGACTTTTGCACAGAAGTAAAAAAGTTTGCTAGGCTGATGGGAATTTCTCAATTCAAAATCACTCACTGGGGAAGTCCAACAATTCACAAAAATGAGGCTGCATTAATACCCTTGGTATGCTCAGCCATTTGCTAGGAGCAGCCTATAGGAAGCTTGGCTTTGGTGTGTATGCCATGATAGATTCAGAAAAACAGTAGCTGGGCTCTCAGTCAACTTTGCTCCTCACAGCAGGAGACCTGAACAGTGCACATTCATGCTTAACCTACTGCTATTCAGCTCATTTTATATATATATATATATATATATATATATACACACACACACACACATATATATATATATATACACTTTTTAAAAATTTTAGATAATGTGTTTTCAGTCCTACAATTTTCCAGTTGGTTCTTTTGTAGTTTTTCTATTTCTTTCCTAAAAAACCCTTTCTCTTCATCCATTACATCTATCTTTTTTGGTAAATTCTTTGATATGTTTATAATGGTTGTTTGCAAATCTCTGTCTGCTAATTCCAACAGCTGGATCATCTGTTGTTCTGGTTGTATAGGCTATGTTTTCTTTTAAATAGGGTCACATTTTCCTGTTTCTTTGCATGTCTCATTTTTCTACTTTTCTGAATATTGTGTATAAAAGGACAGTGGAGACAAAGTACATTTTGTTTTTGTTTTTGTTTTATTATCTAGAAAATGTAGGTTCTTTCTTCTGTCTTTTGGTTAGGGAGAGGGACTAACAGTTCAGCTCTCTCCTAGAGGGGTGTTGAGCTGGTGCTAGATCACAACTTTAATTAGATTGAAATTCACCTGTGATTAACCACACTCCCAACTTCCCAGCTCCTCGCAGACTTTTTGACCTTGTCAGTATTTGAGCAGGAAGGAGGTTAGGCTGTAGTTTCACCTTTGAATCAAAATCTGGAGCATCTCTGGAATTCAAGTATCATGAGGATGTGAGAGACTATGTAACTATATTCTTTTTCCCACCCTCTCCTCCACTGTTTCCTTCTTGCTGTCATTTGGGGGTTGGGGCAAGGAGAGCACTGTCAGGCCGTGCAATTTGTTTTTCATCTGGGGCTCTGTTGGACTCTAGTCTTCCCTGCCAGGCTTCACTGTTGAGTAACATTTGGCTGATTCCTCCTTCACTTGAAACCTCCCAAGCTACAACAAGCTGGCTCTTCTATCTGCCTATACCCAGAGGAGGTGCTCAGTTGAGATGTAGGGACTTGCATCCTCTCTGTTCATCTTAGAAGGGATTAATTGGATATCTCTGAAATTCAGTTTATCAAGGCTTTCTTGTATCTGCCTCTCTTAGCAAATCTCACAGAAAAGTATGATTTTTACTTGGTTTAGATTTTCTCATTGTTACCATAGGTGTAAAGGTCTTTTGTGTTTTTGTACATCTTTCCTGGAAACAGCTCTATTACAGTTTATTGATACCATATCTCAAATCTCAATTTAAAACATTATGTTATAGTGTTCAATATTCAACTTTTACTTAAAAACATTATGTTTTCTTTCTTTGAGGAGTGCTATGGACTGAGCCGTGTGCCCCTCAAATTCATATGTTGAAGACTTAACCCTCAATGTGATGGTATTTGGAGGGGCCTTTGGGAGATAATGAAGTTTAGATAGGTCCTGAGGGTGAGGCCCTCATGGTCAGATTAGTGCCCTTTAAGAAAAAGAAAAGACACCAGAGCTCTATTGCTCCCTGCTGTGTGAGGACACAGCAAGAAGGTGGATGCCTACAAGCCAGGAAGAGAGCTCTCCCCAGAAACGGACCATCCTGACATCTGATCTTGGACTTCCATCCTCCAGAGGATGGAAGTGAGAAAATAAATGTCTGTTGTCTAAGCCCCCAGTCTGTGGTGTTTTGCTCTGGTAGTCTGGGCTGACTAAGACAAGGAGTATATAAACACGTATGTTTTCCATTTTTTTGGTACTGGGATCTTCATCTTTTTCTCTTTTGTAAAATATAGTTTACTCTTTTAACTTATCAGTGGGATTTTTACAGAACTGGTGAGTGGAGTCCATCCCAGAGTTACATTTCCTTCTGCATCATTCTCCAAGAAATCCTATTGGTCCATGCTATGAAATGATGGATGAAGACTTACAGCTTATTTCTCTACAGTTGACCTTAAAGATATTTAATGTTGATATAATAGTAATAGAATGAGGGGTCTGAGGTCAACAGGATTGCTTGATTCAAAACATTTTCTCTCAATATGGTTCTTCCAGCTACTCATTCCCACTGTGACTGAGGATCTGAGGGGAAGATCACTCTCCCCTGGGTGTTTTCTCATTGCTGTCTGAGGTAACCTTTAAACTTACATTTTCTTTTGCCTGGCTATTATTCTCCCACCCCAGAATGCCCTCTTCCTCTTTTTCTACCAGTGAACTCCACCAAACCTACCTCATGTGTCATCTCCTTCGAGAATCCTTTCCAAAATATTTTAGAACAAAGTCAGTAAACTTTTTCCATAAAGGACCAGAAAATATTTTAGGTTTTGTGGGCTAGTCTCTGACATTACTATTCAACTCAGCCAGTGTAGCATGAAGGCTGTAGGTTGCAAGGCATTCTTGATCATTCTTGCCTTCTTGCAGGTTCCAAGTTCACTACATAGATGGGATGTAAATGAATGAGCATGGTTATGTTCCCATAAAATTTAATTTACCAAAACAGCCAGATTGTAGTTTGCTGATACCTCTCCTAAAGGACTAGGAGACCTGAATAATTGTGCTTGTCCCCTTTGTAAGGTGCTTGGTTGTTTGTTTGGGCTACTTTGAACATAATTACTGTGCAATGTACTCTGTTCCTAGCACATACAATGGGCACACAATAATTCTTTGAATAATAAATGAAAGAAAGGAAGAAATGTGAGATGACTGGAAACAGAGAGATAGAACCAAGTGAGAAAATAACCGTATTTGATAAGTAATGCTAGTCACTATAACAAACAAACCCCAAAACCTCAGTGTCTTAACACATCAAAAATGTATTTCGTGCTTACATCATAGTTCAGTGTGGAATGGCAGACTCTGGTGGAGCACACTCTGTTCCACATAGTCATTCAAGCACCCAGGACCTGTCTAAAGGCTCCATCACTCTAGGTCCTCAGAGTTCTCTCCACTCAGCTAGGGAAAGAGTGCAAGGATCATGAGTAGAAGGTTCTAAGGCCGAGGACTGGAAATGGCACCCATTCCTTTTGCCTGTGTTCTGTTGTCAAGATCTCAGTCACAGACACCACCCTATGGTGAAAAGTGAAGGCTGGAAAATGTATTCTAACTCTGTGCCTGCAAAGAAGAGGGGGTTATGGCTATTGGTGAGCACTGGCAGTCTAGTTTTGGTTGCATTAGAGGAAAGCAATGAGACAATAAAGCAGTCTAGATGAGGAAGCAATCAAAGAGACATTTTCCAGAGGGAGGAAGCAGCATTTTCGACAGGCACACGGGTTAATTTTCTCCATAGAAGCTTGCAGCAATGTTAAGTGCTGCCATTTGCAAATATATAAACTATCTTAGATAAATATAATTGTGTGCTAACATGGGGAAAAGAAACCCCATAAAACCATGAGTGGCCGCACTCCAGGATAGACTAAAACACTGTGGCAGGTGTATGGGAACGCACCTGCCCTCGGTCTGGGTGAGGTTACAGGCGTTAAGTTTATTTTAAAGCCCAGGGTTCAATTCTCCGTCTCTGAAAACAATTTTATCCTAATTTAATCTTAATTACATTGAGTCTCTTTCTCAGTAGCTGCAATTATGTCCTTCAAAATAATCCCACAGGACCTTTCTCAGCGTTATTGAGAGTGCTTGCTTATCAGAGTTGGTGGGAAATTGTGGTAGCAATGGGAAGGTACAGATCTGAAATTCAAGAAAGCACTTTATAAAGTATTGCCTGAAAGAAAGACATTGATAATGGAGTAGTGTGTGGTTACTATAATATTATTATAACCATTATTTTAATTTATTTATTGCAGTTCAATGACTTGTGGGTTTGAAATACCAGTAATGGTACCTGCCTCAGGGAGATTAACCCATGAGACCTTTTCTTTACTAAGGGATTATAGAGAAGTTGTCTTCCCGGTGGTGCAAAAGAGGATTGTGGGTCTCTTCCAAAATGCTACTTCCTTGAAAAATATGGTTTCAGAGTGGGTTTTCCAGGAGAGTAGATAATTTAGCATTAGTTCCCGGGCCTGCATTTCTGTTGTCCCTGTAGTGGTTTATGGCACAAATGAAAAATATCTGGAATTAGATTCAGGGCCTTAAGTTGAGACAACTTCAAGAAAGCCAACAAGGGCGTTGGAAGGAAACCACTGTGGTTTCATTTAGAAAAGGATGAGGCATCTCCAGTGAAGCCACAGTTTCTTAAATAAGAGTTCCATTTCGTCCATGACCACTCTGGAGTACCTAGCACTGGTCTCCCTCGCGGTCCCCAGCAAGGTCGCCAGCATTTCACAATTGCTGTCGTGACTGTGGCTCCCCAGGCAGGGTGTATGTTCCTTCTTGCTGCCATAGAGCATGGGTATATTTAGCTCAGGAACCATGCTTAGAAGATGGGCAGAATGAGTTGTCATGACCTCTGGTTTCTGTCCTGTCCTTTCTCCGAGGATGTGAGTTACCTTGGTTGACACTCAAGAATGAATAGAATGCAGACGTAGCTGGGGTGAGTGAAGGCTATACATTGGTTTTCATGATTGTTAAATTTTCATTTTATATACTCAAGGAATTTGTATATGTATCTAAGAATGTAAAATTTCCCACTGCAAAAGACTAAAACGACATATTTCTGTGTACTATCAACTAATGATTGTGCTAACCATGGAAAAGAAACATCCCCGTTAAATACCTAATTGAGATTTGATTTCACGTTGGAGAGTAGAAATTCATGGGAAGAATTCTAAGGGATGTGTGGGCTGCATTAACTGGGCACTCAGAAACACAGTCAGCTCTCAATAGAACATAGTCATCAGCAGTCATTTTAGTTAATATTGACTGAGTGCTTACCATGTACCGAGCACTGTTCTAACAACTCGATGACATCGTAACTCTACAAGGTAGGCGGGATGATTCCCATTTTATAGATGAAGAAACTGAGGCACAGAGAATTTATGGATCTTGTCTAGATTCACAAAGTAAACTCAGAGCCAGAATTCAGCCCCAGCCAGCCTGACTCCAGGGCCCCACCTGAGAACCTTTCCTACATTCTGTTGCCCTCCAACTTGGCATACGGGTCCGCTTTCTGATGCCCCTGCTCTTCTTCCCAGGGTTTCAGGGTGTCATTCGAAGAGAAAGAGGGAACCATCCTTTCTCATGTGATGCCCAAAGCTTTTCCTCTCCTGTTCAGACAGCAGCCCTAGCTCCATGGAAAGGGCAACCTGCTCATTGAGGAGCTTCTGAGGTCTGAGCCTATGCTGAGTCAGGGTACTTGGAGCAGGTAAGGAGGCCCTAGACTAGTGGTGAAGGAGAAAACAAAGGGCCTTTTCTCCTCTCCAAACGCCCCAAAGGGCTCCAGCACCGATTAGCTGTCTTGGAGCAGGTGGAGCTTTTTTACTGAGAACAATCAAAGCACAGATCTTCCCACACACATAGACATGTTCACACAGAGTACACATCTGAATTTTTATACTTCAAGCACTGATAAATTGAGATTTGCTGGCATTGTGGCACTGAGCAGATGAAAATTATTATAGGTTACATGTTTCTGCCTATTTTGCACAAGGAATAAGAGAAGAAATAGTCTAGGATGAGTCTGGGATGTGTTTTAGCTTTGGCTTCAAAGCACCTTATAGAAAAATTTCACAGATATACCTGTGAAAGTGCAAATTATGTGATGTTGGCTATTCAAATCAAAAAGACTGATTTTTAAGAAGCGTGCCAGAGTGTGTTCATATTGATGAAAGCTGTCTCTTCCTGTAGTAAAGATTGGAAGGCCATGTGCTTATTCTAATGTTCTTGCCATGGCTAATCAAATTTTCTTTAAATATTAAAAAAAAACTGATTAACATACATTCCAAGTGATCTTGATTGATAACAGATTGTTGCCCTTTGAAGACAAATTTCATTTTTTTTAATAAGTGGAAATAATCAGGAGCTGCATCTGAAAAAAATATGGGTGATAAAAAAAGGCAATAAGACTTCTGGTGAAACACAGGGTGTGACTATAATAATAAGATTAAACTTAATTGTGTAAAGTCATTGCTGTGAAGGCAATTTCCAAAAAAAGCAAATACTACAACAACAACAAAACTTGCATAGATGTGTGGTAGTGTTAAGTTTGCGTTCTCTTGGTTTAACATGTGGCCACTTGATCCAACAGCAATTTTTCTTATGTTTGAATTCTCTTAAGGGTGTTTACAAGACTCAGTTTCATATTTATAGTCATATGATGTATATATTTAAGCAATAGTTGTGGTATAGTTCAGATTTAATGACAGGAACAATTATATCCTAACATTGTCTGATAAGAAGAAAAATCAGATTAGGTCAGCAATTCTGGTTTAGAGATAATTTTGGTATAAAACCACGACTTTTTCTTGTGTGCCTTACTTATAATCCTTTAAGGAGTATTCAGAATGGGTAAGAGTAATGTAAGTTTACTCTGAGCAGAAAATAATTTACGAAGTTCTCTTGGTAGCAAGTCTTTTTTCCTATAGCACAGGGGGAAAAATGAACATACTTTGAACTTCTCTAGTAGGACTTCATTTTTATTATTGTCACTAGATCTAAAATTTCAAAGAGATATTCTATAGTTTTGAATTCTAATTGAAATTTGCACATTTCATTCTTATTACTCCTGGGTTCAGTTTTGGGAAATGGTGGTTGGTTCCCAAATGACATACAGAGAACAAAACGCTGGTCTAGGAGTTAACAGAGTAGGACAAAGTCTTTTCTATATATTTGTTATTACTAGATTTGTGATGTTGAACAAATTACCCTGTCTCTCTGGGCTTTAGTAATCATATTGTTAAAATGAATAGAAGGAACTACAAAATGTCTAAAAGTTCCACTCAATTCTAACCTGGTTTAATGTTCTCTAAAGTTGCAAATTGAGTATTTTTTGGTTTTAGTAGCACAGACATCCTAAGATGCTGGCTTACTTGGCATGTGGCATTAAGAAAAAGAGCTAACTCAACAAATCTATTTTATCTTTCCTCAAAGTCTGAGCTGGGAGAGGGAATGACCTACCCTAGTACTCACACAGTCATTATTCTTATGGGGAGGCAACTTAACAGCTAACTTGCCTGTTTCTTGGTTGACATACCCGGGAATTATCATCATTACATGCTTCACGAATTGCTTGATGGACGGACTGTAGTCTTTTGGAGTGGCACATTTTGCAATATTCCCTTGCTTTTGATGGTTTTAAGCCACAGAACCATGATGAAAAATCAACTCTCTTTCATCTGTATACATACTTGGCTTTGAATTCTCATGCAGATCAATCTGATTATAACCATTCTACACTGGACTAGAGTAATTCAGAACAGAGAGCAGTTCATCATATTCATGATCATGAAATTGTAGACCATTTACATTTTTTGTTAGGTCACAAAAATATTGTAAATAAAACCCTCTAAGAAATTCCTAAGTTCCTAACTCCTCATCCAGGGCTCTTTTCACTGTATCACAGTTACAAAAATAAAGCAAAATATTTGCTAAGAGTAACTCGATATAACTTCTCGGATTACCAGAAAACCTTTGCGAATTCAGACACCATGGCACGTAAATCTAACTGTTTCTATTCCTGGTTGTAAATGATTTTCAGAGATGGAACACCAAGATGTCTGAATTGTGCATCAATGCTCAGCTTCCAGAGAGTGACTTGAGAGATTAAATGGGAAGTCTAGCTTTCCATATACACCTTTCATTGAACATTTTAAAAACTCAGCACATTTAGAGGGAGGCCAATATTGCCTGACAACAGGGAATAATAATTGGTAATGTGACCACAGTTCTAATTCAGGAATATTGGGGGGGGGGTGTGTAACTGGAATTGACCTTGGAATAGAAAACTCACGGCAAAAAGGCTCTTCAGTAAGATAATGCATACTTTTAAACTGCAAATTCTACGTGAAGATGAAATTTTTGGTTCTAACAGACAACCAAGGAAAGCTTATGAACCTAAAATAAAGTTGTTCATGGCCAGCCAACCCTGGTGGAAATGAGAATACACCTTGGCATACTTAAAGTGTGAAAATCCCTCAAATTTCAAATGATTCTTAGTGGGTTTTTCAAGCTTTAAGGGTTTAGGGTAAAGCAAGTTCTTTTAATATTTTAGAGTTATGGACTGAACTTCTGGAAATAAATGTACCTATAATTTATCTTTTCTTTCGATAAGGATCCATGTATCTGTCTCTATATCTATTTACATCTATCATCTTTGCGTCTTCCAAAGCTGGCTATGAGTAGATTTGGGGCAAGAACAAGGAAGAAAGACAAAGAAAGGAAATAGAGCAGGAATGGAAGGAAAAGGAGAGGAGGAAGAATTTTATGATCTTAGCCAGTTTGTAGAAACTATTTCTGGCTTGAATAACTTTCTTATATATTTCTCTATGAGACGTTACTATTAAAAATGATATTATGACGAGCTCTGACTATTCTTGTTTCAGTATAAATCAGCAGATAAACCTCTTATTCTTTCTTCGATTTTCCTTCCTAGGAAAGGAAATCCCCATCTAGTTGACATGAATCTGGCAGTTTCCTCCCATATCTAAAATGGAATTCTCTTGGCACTTCCAGTGGAGAGCTACCAGGCAAGCTGACTTCCACATCTTTCAAGTCAGTGAACGCAGAAGTTAGCCCACTGGCTTCTGTGGTTGAGAATTCCATCCTCTCCCTCTTGACTGCATTTGTGAGTTCCTGAAGCTGTGCACTTGATAAAAATGTGGGATCACTCACTTGAATGGAAATGACTATTCTTTCATTAAGTGTATAGCTCTAAGTTTGAGTTGAATTATACACAATTTTTGTGAAAGAAAGTGTATCAGTCATCTTTTGCTGAGTTTTGCTGCAATCACACATGATCCTCAAATTTCAGTGTCTTACAAGAGCAGAAGCTAATATTTTGCCCATGTTATATGTTGGCCATAGGCCACTTGTGGCTCTCTCCCTCGTGCTCTTCACTTTGGGATCCAAGTTGATAGAAAAGCCTCATCTGAGGACATAATGAGCCTTGTGTCAGAGGAAAAAGAGAGAGGTGGTGGATCGTCACAATGGCTCTCAAAGCTTCTGCATATGTCACTCCCACCGCCACGTCATTTGCCAAAGTAAATCACACGGCAAGTGTGATAGGAATGTAAAGTCCTCCTACATGAAAACACAGTGAATATTTTGAAAAATAATACAATCTACCAAACAGAATATGAGCTATAACTGTTTAAATCTTTGTTCTCTGCTGGAAGACTAAAATGCCAGCTTGATCCTTGCCTCGCCAGCCTTTCTCGTAACTTGTAGCTTTATCCTTGTGACAACAAAACAGGAAAGCCAAGAAGCAAGACTTGTGGGGAAAATCTTTTGTTGGCCTTCAAAAAGTACCCAAAGGACCATCTCCTCCAGGAAGCCTTCCTGGATTAGTCCAAGAGTCTCCCACTTACCAGTTCTTTTTATGACAGTCCCCTTCCACTGCCCTTACTCCATCAATGAGCACTTCCCTTTGTGGTAATATAAAACAGTGATGAAAACATGCTTTACTGCTTGTTTCTCCTATTGGATTAAAAATTATCTAAGAGCAGAGATTGCTATGCACCACAGTAAAGTTATTGCCTAACAGTGAAGTTCCTTAAAATTGTACCAAACCCTGACTTGGTTATTCTATTCACTTTTCAGATGAGAAAATAATTTGCTTTCAAGATCTTTCATCACTTAGCTTTTTCTTTCTCAAGATGTAGAGTAAAGCATAGGCAATGTTCATTCATTCATTCATCCATTCAACAAACATTGCCTGCCTGTTATATTCCACATGCTAAGCCAGGCGCTGACTTGTGGCACCAGATTCTCACAGTTCCTTCTCTCCTGGACCTTACCTTTTAGTGGGAGTGACCCAGACAAATAACATAGTCACACAGTTATAAACTGTGATAAAGACTAGGAGAAAAACTTAAAGGGTACTCTAAGAACATATAGGAGACCTGACTTACTTTGTGTCTCTGTGAAGTCTTCTCTGAGGAAATGACAGTTGAGCTGAGATCTGAGTTAACTATATAAAGAATGAAGGTAAAACAGTTCAAAGAAGATGCAAAGGCATGTGCAAAGGCCCTGAGGTGGGAGGAGGGAAAGAAAGGCCGGTTGTGAGGGAGTATACAAAGCAAAGCAGTGAATGATGTGAAAAGCAAGTAGGGTCTTGTATGCCATGTTAAGGGTTTGGGTCTTTACTCACTGAAGGGTCTTTAGGAGGGAGGAACATGACAAAATTTGAATTTTCAGATGTTACTCTGGTTGGCATGTGAAATGGATTGGAGAGTGGCAAATGGATGGCAGGATATCAACATAAAGTCTTTTGCAGTAGTAAAGATAGGAATTTCTGCTCAGTGCAAAATTGGCATCTAACAGTTGGATGACACATGACTGATATTCTGGATCTCTTGGTTATAACATTTAATTTAAAAAAAACTAGACTGCAATCTAGCAGAAAAGCATTTAAGTTGGCTCATAGTTCTTGGTTTACAACACTATTCAAAATATACCTCTGAGCTAAATAATCCCAACTATATCAAAAGAATGGGTCAATGACCTTCTAATACTTTCAAAGGATGGGCTTCAGGGAATCGATGAAGCTCCTGAAATTCCATGACAATTGTGTGTGCTTATGCTTCTATGTTTTTCTAGGGCGAGAATCCATGAATTCCATCAGATTCATTACTCCCAAGTGCTAAGAACCACTGGTTTCCATTATCACGTGACCAACCCATAGTTACCCCATCACCAGAATGCAGTCCTGGGTAATAAGTCTTGAATTAATGGAAAAGCTTACTGACTGCCAAAGGTTCAAGCTCCTCTTCCTAAGTGCAAAGTGCTTGCTGGGAAGTGGCTGCCCAGCCAGAGACTGTATTTCCTAGTCTCCTTACATCTATGAGTGAGGCAGCACGTGACTACTTCTGACCAATAGAATGTATGTAGACATTTTGATTGGTACTTGTGTGTGAAGTTGGGTACGTGTCTGATATATGTTTTCCAAAATGTTCCCACCTTCTCTAGTGACCTTGGAGGCCGTGTTTTGAAACTGGCAGCATCACAAGATGGAAGAATCTGTGATTACTGAATCATGGAGACAGTCAGGAGAGCCGTCCAACTGAACACCTGCATTGGATTTTGGTGATTAAGAAATTTTTATTATCTTACGCAACTGAGATTTAGGATTAATTGTTACAGTAATTAATCTACTCTGGCACACAAAAAGAACATCCCACACAGGAACACACAACAAAATGACTGGGGAAAAATCCTCTTTGGATTTCTTTCTGGAACCGAGAACTAGCGCCGTTTTGTAAGCTGTAGTTTCTTGGTGTTGTTTTGCGATGTATAAGTTACTCTGAGCTCAAATTTCTCACAAATCTAGTCCTTGGTTTCATGACAGCGTGATTACCATAGATAGCTAATGTGAGTGACTTTTAACCCCATGAGAGCAAGTTTAATAAGGTAAAAGACAGACATGTTATAAGTGGGTAGAGATACTCATTTATTCATTCATTTATTCAAAAATATTGGTTTATTGAATTTCTTTAATGTGTTTTAAAATGTACCTGGAATTTTGTTTTAATCAAAATGGTATAGTGAGATAACAGACACAGAGACAACTGTTTTTGAAAAAAGAATATTTTGCTTACAGTTCCCAAGAAGATGGACACTCTAAGCCACCCAGGGCCACATGGAGAAGCACCAGGGTTGGTAAGGAGGCAGAAGGAGTGAAGAGAAAGCATGGGCAATGCCTTTATTTTGGTTTTCATGGAAAGAATGGGCCAGGCAGGGTAGACAGCTGAACAGGCTTATGATTGGATAGTTTGAATAATTTTGGCAGGTTCTGGGGTGACTGCGGGCAGGAGGATGGTGTGCTGAACTGCAGGTGCCTGATAAAAGGAGGTGGGTGGGAGTATAGACTCAGGATGGGTTGGTTTGCATATGAGAGATGTGATTACAGGCAAGTTGTTTAGTATCTCCAGGAATTAGCTAATCCTGGGAGGGGCAGTTCCTCCTTAGTCCACAAGGCCCCAAGATGTCAAAGCATCATAAAATATACAAAATAAAAAACATGACTAATACATAATAGACACATATTTAAAAAAAATAAGGCACTGAGTTCTAAGTAAATCAAATCAACTAAATAATTACAAGGACACAGATTTACTAACGTTCACTAGACACAGTTAATGTCTCATTACTCTACACCATGAAGGTCATTTTGATCACTGCACATTTCTACCAGAATTATTTGCTTAAATATGTCCATCAAGTTGTTCAAGATTAAAATAAAGGCTTGGGTATTTCAAATTATTAAAAGGAGGTTCCTGCAGAAATGTCTAAGTACTGCAGGGTTTAGATTAGAATTTGTATTGAACCATGAACCTGAAACATATGCAGCCTACGTTGGTTCTGGAAGATAAATGCAATACTTTTTAACAAGTACTTCCAGTTCCCCTCCTCCTGCAAGAACAACCTTCTAAAATACAGTCCAATTCCTGAAACTTTTCAGGGGCTGCCCATTGCTTATTGCCAGCATTTTCAAACTTCAATCATTTATAGACCACCTTCCCAATTTTTGCTATGTCTGTGTAACACCTTTTTTGCATTTTCTTAATTTTTTCTACAGATCAACTCACCATGGTACTATCTACGTTAGCTTCATCTTAAGTAATTTTTGTATCTGTATAATTTTGAATTTAATGTGCTAATTACATATTTTTCCCTAATTTGTATAAAACTAAATACATAACCACTAAAAATCTTTAAAATATTGTTTGTGTACCATGCCGCAACACACTGATAACTGCCAGTGGCGCTCATGCCACCCTGTGGGAAATCCCAGCTGGGACGATGGTGTTCAGTCCACTGAGCATACATTTCAAGACTCCTCATGTTGTAGCCCCTGCTCCCTCCTTTCTATCACCCTGTTCAAGTGTTCAGACATCAGTCATGATGACTGAGCTTAATTCCCTGACGATGCTGTGCTTTGTCTTGCTTCCACACCTGCCTGAACAGGTTCTGCACCTTTAACACTGCCTTCCCCCACCTTTGATGGGCCCTTAAGCTGCCTCTAAAAATCCCCACTAGCTCTGTGCGAGGGCTTCTCTCCAGGCTCCCTCCTACTCACAGCCCCAAACCCATGCTGCCTCCACTTTCTGCTTCTGTCCCGCTGGAGCCTGCCATTCTACTTGGTCCCGTTAGGATGGTATATGGGTATTCTTTTCCACTAGGTTCAATTCTGCCTTCATTCCTCAATGCCGCCTTGGGGGTCTCCTTCACACTTTGTACCCCTGGGCCAATCCTGTCCCACCCCACTCAATTTTTCATCCTGGGTTCCTAGAACCCCAATCGGAGTACAACATTGCAGACTCCCCATTCACCCAAGGGGAATACAAGGCTTCTCCAGGGCTGTTCCTTCTGCCTGGAATGCTCTTCCTCTCCTTAGTCTTCTGGTATGCTCCTCCTGAGCTCAAAAAACTCAGTTCCAGTATTACTACTTCCTGGGAGCTTCCTTGCCCTCCCTAGGCAGAATTACATTTTTCCTGTTCTCTTGTCTCATAGAAGTTACTTTAACTGCTGTAATTATTAGTCCAATATCTGTCTCTTCTGCTTGTTTGAGGAGGTACAAGACTGGGCATATATTTAGTTATCTTTCTTTCCCCAGTGCTTTACACAATGCACAGTACATAGACAGTGCCAAAATGATGTTTACTGAATGCATGACTAAGTTAATAAACTGGAAATGTATTAATATATACCTTGGAACAATTTTGAAATTTAGTTCCTGGATATGATACAAGAATGGGAAGAGAAATGTTCCTATGATAAAATAACGTGAGGAATAATTGTCATTGAGCGTCCCCCAGTCCCTGACTCCTTACCCCCTCATCCCACTCCTGGGCACAGGAGACCCATGGGATAGCGAGAACTTTTACTTACAAGATGGAGCAGGAAGTGGCCTGTGACCCAGGGGTGAAAGGTCACGTTCACGCCCAATCCCCAGAGATCCCATAAACTAAGTCCTGTGAAGAATTTTGTTAGGGCTAAACACTAGGAAAAACACTGGATATTTACACAGTACATTTTTCCCTCGTTTAAGCTGAAGAAAAAAAAAGTGAAAAGAGGGGGAAAAGCCAAAATTAAATAAGCCAGCTGGTTTAACTTCTCTTTTTACATATTTTCCATTGCAATCCTCTCTTAGTCATAAAGTCTTTCTCAACCACTTTACTGCTTTTCACTTGGCTGAAGTTTTTCAGCTTTTTTTACGTTAAAAAAATGCAGAAGGAAAGGTTGAGTAGATTGTGACTTTACTCTCTATTTCTCCTCTATCCTTCCCCCTCGAACTCTCACACATGCACACACACACACATGCTTACTATTCAACTGTGTTTGGTTAAAACCTGTTTCTGATAACAGCTACCCAGAAACAGGATCTCTGCTCTTTTTGACAAACAAAGCTCATCTTTCTTGAGGTGCAAAAAATATTCCATGTTACTCCCCATTCCCCTTGCCTGCCAGTGTCGCACACTCCATGTCCCCTTCTCTTTGCAGGCAGGGCTTTGGAAGAGGCAAGAAGGACAGCTGCTGAGCAACAATAGTTCGTTACGGAGCCAGTAAATAGACAAGGCCTCATTTTCTTGACCTTTTCCACCCCTGCGCCTCAGAATGAGCGTTTTGATTCTGGGTCGTAGGGGGAAGAGAAGTAGGAGAAGGGAGGCTCCTTTTTCACTTTGTCTGTCTCTGTCCTTAAAAGTAAAAGAGAGAAGTGTTCATTGGGAAATTTTGCTTAGTAATTTTGTTCCCAGTCTTAAAAAAACAACCAAAAAAACACGTTGTGTTGTGTGTGTGTGTGCGTGTGCGTGCGTGTGTGTATGTGTGTTTGGGTTTAGCAATTCCATTTTAAGAGGAGTTGCTCCATAAGAGAGGCCACTCTTCCTTTCAGAGGCCAGCGACTGCTCAGGGGAGGGGAGCCTCACTGGTGTCATTTCAGTAGGCCACTGCACGTGGACGAGCCGGCCAGGGAGGGGGCCTTTGCACATTTGTGGCAGTTCAGCTTTTCCAAGTGGGGAAAATAATGTTAACTCTTTTCCAAGAATCAAGGAGGAATCGGTCTGCCCTGTTCAGCTCTCCGACAAGGACTACCCCCTAACGCCTCTCGCCAGGTGATCATGAGGCATTCCTTTCTACAAACTCTTAGCAGGTTGGGAACATTTTATCTGCGTGGAGCTCCAACACAACCCTGGCTTGGTAGCTGCGAACCGCACTCTGGAAACGCCGGTCACCCCAATCCAGTGCCATCCAGACTCCCCACAGAGCAGCCTGATGTGGTGGAGCCTTTCTTTTTGGAAAAAGTCAGCGAGTGAGAAGTAAATCAAAGCTTTGAGCCTCGCCTGCTAGGCTGCCCATGTGTATGGAGCTCAAAGCATCTGCTTCTCTTCCTCTCCCCGTCTCTAACAAAAGAGCCACTAATCCTGATTCACACAAAAACAGTGTGAAACCAGCCTAGGGGCTGGAAATAGAGTGAATGCTGTAGGAGCAGCTGGCACATTAATGCCCCCAAAAGCACTAGCTGGCACTTCATCCTGAAACCCAGTCACCCTGTCTCTGTGGGGGCTGCGGAGGGATTCAGTTTTGCTACAACACAATGAAGTATATTTTTAACAAATAAACACAATTTGGGCAGAGTGTAGGCATCTTTGGCCAGTAAGTGCTTTATGCACTGGCTGTGGACTCTCTGTATCCCTTCCACTCTCAGCAGCCCCCTCCCCCAGGGGTAAAGGCTGGGAAGAGAAGTGAACTCCCACAAATAGATAAAATAAGAAAGGAATGGCTGTGCCCCCACTTTACAAGCAAATATTACTTCTCCTTCTGATTAGCCACTGCCTAAACAACCCTCGGTAATTTTGTTTGCATTTTCTGAAGTCTTGAATCTTGCCTAATAGCTAGCAAGGTGTATATTTAATCACCATTTTCTGAACTCTGTGTCTTGTCAGCTTTACCTGCCGAATCTTCCAGGCGGGTTGGATACGGAGTTGTGCTTTTCTTTGACTGTCTTGGCGTCAGTGTCTGCTGATTCCTTGGGTCTGGGGATGAACAAGGTTAAGGAACATAGCCAGCTTTTCTTACTACCTCGGCCGCATCCCACGCTGGGAATTCACAGCTGCTGTGTGGTTTGGAGGAGATTTATTAGGAAAGAGTAAGTTTTAGTTAATTCCAACAGCTCGTGAAGTCATATGCGACTCTTACCCAAGGGTTCAGATACTCTCTCCAAGGGAGAGAGAACTGTGAGGGAGAAGTGAGAAGAATACGCTGAAAGCAGGAACATAGCATCATGGAAGAGAAAGAAACTTCATGTGGGATTCGGGCTGAAAATAGGGAAAATCCCAGAGAAAGAATCCCTTCTCTTTTTCTAAATGCTACTCCATGCTCCCCGTGCCTCAGAGCCTTTCATAATTGAGGTCTGAATTGGAGTGCTTCCTGAGGCTGCCACGTGTGATGACACTTAATTTCAAGCAGCCAAGTCCATTTCAACCCAGATTTTCACACTGACAAGGTGAATCCGAATAATAGCTGTATTGAGGATGGTTTTTGAATGACTTGCCCAGCTGATATGAATGTTACTTTTTCAAAAGAGAATATGCTTAATAGTTCAGAAACAACATTTTGTGAGCCCAGAGTTACCTCAGGAACCCAGACAAGTGCACCTCTTGGAACACCCTGGTCTCAAAGGATGGCTGTCTCCCATGCTCCCTCCCAGGTCTAGCTCAATCTGTCTCTACTGAGCTATTTCACCCGAGCCATGCCTAAGCCCTATCAAAATCCGTGACCTCTTTTCAATTCCTTGGTACCTTGGCTTCAGAGTGGAATTTGATTTTCTTTGTCTTCCTAGCATCGGACCAATCCTGCTCTGTGTTTCATTGGTTTTGTTTCCTCCTTCAGGTCTCCGAGTTTGGATAATTCCCAAGGTTTGGTTCCTGGTTGTATCACAGGATGTTTGTGCCCGATTAAGCCTGACTCTCCAGGCACCCAAGATAAGGAATTCCAGGTTTCATGTCAAGACAGAGACAGAACAACTTCTAAAGGAAAACAGGAGGCCATCTCCTCTCAGGCATCCTTAGGAACTTCCCAGCAGACTTATCAAATTTCATTGCCTGCTTTGTGTCCCATGCACATTCTTAACAGAGTTGGGAACGACCATATCATTGGCTTAGATTAATAAGGATCCACCTTCTGGATCCAGGCACACCTTTGAGTGAAGCTCATGGCTGAGAGGAGGTAGGGTGACAACTGAACCAAATGGGAATTCAGTTAGGAGGGTCAAGGTGAGGAATGGATGTTGGAAACCAACAGTGTCTATTACACTGCTTTCCTTCATCTTCCTTGGAAACTCATGGAGTCTCAAGATTTCAATTGCCTCTATGCAGATGAGTCCCAAGTCGTTATCTTTGGCCAAGACCCCTCCTGATTTCTAGCTACATATCCAGCATTCAATATTCACATGTTGTTACCTCTAATTCAACTATGTAGGTGAAATTTATCTTCCCTTTCCTCTCCTTCTCTTCTCTCAAACTCAGTCCTTCTCTTGACCTCCCTATTTCTATTTATGGTAGCATTTAGGCTTACTCTTCATTATGTCCCTTCCCCCAGTCTATGTTAAATTAGTCACCAAGTCCTATAGATTCTTCTTTGGGGAGATATCTCTCATTCTTCTCTTTCTTTCCATAAACCCAACCAGCTGCTTGGGCAGGTACCTCTTCAGTCTCTTCACACTGTATACAGACACCAAGTAAGTCTTCCCAAACAACAGTTCAATCATATCATCCCTTTACTAAAGAAATATTTATTCCTATTATCTAAGATTTAGTCCAAACTCCTTAGCCTCATATGCAAAGTAGCCTTCTTCAATCTGATTCCAACCTCCTTGTCAGCTACTTCTCCTACTGCTCTGTATAGGAATCCTTTACCAACCATAAAGTTCCACTCAATTCTCTCCAAACACATCCTTGTAATCAGAAAGAGATGACGTAGGTTTGATTCCACAGTTTGCCACTTACCACTGCAAGCCTTTGGGCACATGACCTTGCTTTTAGGAGCCTCAGATTTTTTAATCTTTAAGATGATTTTCACCTGAGGCATAAATAAGAATATTCTTAGGCTGTTTACAACTTAGGCATATTTAATGGGGATGATTATCTCTGTACTCCGCAAGTGTATTGGTCAAGGCATTAATTATCTATTGCTGCATTAATAAGTTACCCCCAAAACTTAATGGCTGAAAATAATATTTATTTCACAGTTTCTGTAAGTCAAGGGCCTGGATGTGGCTTAGCTGGTGATTTTGGCTCCAGATTTTTTAATGAGGTTTCACTCAAGTTATTGGTTGGGACTGAGGTCTCATCCAAAGGCTCAGCTGGGGTGGGAGATCCACTTCCAAGCTCACTCATGTGGTGTTAGCACATTTAGGTCCCTCGCCACATGGGCCTGTACACAGGGCTGCCTCACAACATAGCAATGGCTTTCTCCAGGGTGACTGATCCAAGAGAGAGGATGAGAGAGTAGACCCAAGATTGAAGCCACAATTAGTTTCTTTATAACAATTTCAGAAGTGATATCCTGTCACTTCTGCCACAATCTATTCATTAGAAGTGAACCAGTAAGTCCAACTCATACTCAAAGGGAAGAGATTACACAAGGGCATGAATACCAGTAGGCAGGAACCACTGGGGGCCAACTAAGAGGGTGCCTATCATGGTCAAAGACTCTTGGTTCATGGGAAGTGAACTCAAATTACTTTAAAAAAAATAGGAAGAATACTGAAGAATCTCATAAAATTGGGCAAAAAGGGTGCAGAAGAAATGGGTCTCTGGGACTGCAAATAGGGCATCAGTCATTTCTTGTCTAATATTTCCTTCACATTAGTTTTAGAACATCACAGCCCCCTTGATTTTTTTTCCTACTCCCCTGGATGGTCCTTCTCAGACTCCTTTGCTAATTTCCCTTTTTCTTGTTATTTTTAAATATTGAAATGCCTCAGGGATTAGCCCTTAAACCACTTCTATTCTCTATCTAAACCCACTCCCTAGGAGATGTCCTATAACCTCATGTTTTAAATGGCATTCAGACACTAGATCATTCGTTTATTAGTTAAGACAATGTGGGCTGCTATAACAAACAAATTCAGAAATATGTACTGATTAAGCATGATAAATGCTTATTTCTAACTGACAGGAAGTCCAAACTGGGTGTTCTTGATCAGTTGAGAACACTCCTCAAAGTGGAGATTTGGGATCCTTCCATTTTGTAGTTCTGCTGTCTTCAAATTATAGCTTTCAAGGTTGTCGTATTTGTCTGTAACAAGCCAGAAAAAGAAGAAAGGGTATAAAGGATCAAGCATAAGAGATTTTTATGGGCCAGGCCTGGAATAGTATCCATCATTTTCAATCATATGCACTGGCTAGAATTCAGTCATGTGATCAGATTAAATTGCAAAGGTGGCTGAAAATTTCAGTCCATATGTGAACCCAGGAAGAAAATAGATAGGTTTGGGAATGAATTGCTAATCAGACTCATAAATCCTTGCCTTTTTGACTCTTGTCTCTACCTTTCTCTCTCCTTGTAACTCTGACTCACTTATCTACTTGCCTCATTGGCATCTGCCCAGGTAATATCCTACAAGCTGTATGACTAGAAACAGAGCAGTCCCCCTTGCATAAATTCAATTTCAAATATACCGGGGAAGATTCTTACTGACCTTGGTTGAGTCACCTGAACACCACTTGGACCTATCACTGTGGTCAGGAAAATGAGATGTTCTGATTGGTCTTGCCTGTCTGTGACCAAGAAGACTGAAACTCACCAAATGAACTGAAGGTAGCCACTGGAAGAATTTCTGTGAGCTGAGCCAGTCCCACAATTTGTGCCTTTCCACCAGAGTGCGGATGCCGATGTAAAGCATAGAAGTTGAGGTAAATATTGCTAAAGCACAGACTTTAACTCATCAAGTTCATTAGCATTGTGTGACATCATATAGCAAACATTGTGACATTCATTTCATTCATTCATTCATTCATTCATTCTTTCCTTCATTCAGTGTTTATTAAGGACCTGATACAAAGCCCAGTGAAAGATATATTAGAGAACTATTGTATGCTAAGAACGTGGTAGGCACTCAGGAACTACAACTGACTCTCTGTCATTTTCTTGTGATTCAGAGATGCTTTTTCTCTGGGCAGGAGACTGTCGTGCTTGACTTCACCTTAGCACCACGACCCAGTCTCATCTGTGCCATCACTTGAATCCTTGAGGGGTTTCAGCTGGTGATTCTTAGTTTCCACTATTGGAAAGAGCAACAAGACTAAGATATCTGTCAGTGTGGGAGTTAAAATAAAATCATGTAGTGTTTCCTGGCTCTTTATCAATGAAGGTTGCTGATTTAAAGCCTATTTTTCCAAAAACACGATGAACAAGCTGCGCTTAGAATTGTTTGAAACAGTATCTCCTGTATCTCAACCTTGCCAGCATCCCTCCATAACAGGTAAGCTGGGAGGTGGATAGGTTAGGGGTCTGGGTCTCAAGTTGATTGCAAATTGATCCTGCTCCCCCCAAAAGCATTTCAGCTGCAGGCATTGACCTGATCAGGTAAAGCACTCACATTCTCCTTTCCAAGGATAACTTGAGAGTGTGGTTCTCAAAGTGAGGTTCCCCAGATCACAAGTTTACCAGTGGTGCTGATATCACCTGTGAACTTGTTAGAAACGCAAATCCTTGGGCCGCACCCCAGGCTTGCTGGATCAGACATTTTAGTGTTGTGGCTTAGCAGATTGTCTTTTTAACATCTCCCCCTACCCCCAACCCTCCACTCCCAGGTCACAGGATGTCAACTCAAGTTGTAGAAGCACTGAATTTAAGTGTTCTGTTCCACAAAAAATGATTTTTCGGATGATGAATAAAATGGAAACTTGACCTTTTCTTGGCTCTATGTCTCTGATGATATTTCCTCCAAGAATTACAGTGGTGGTAGTCCAGTTGATATCCTATTTTTAATAATGACTCTCTTCCTATACGAAGATCGAAGAAACAAATCTGAGTATTGGGTGTGTATGGTTTGCATTTTGCTTGGTTTATTCAACCTGATAAAAATATAGGCATAGTTTTCAAAGAAACTTATTCCAGTCCCAGTTGTTTTGAGTGGAAGATAAATAGAAAAGAATAGTTTTGTTTTTTTTCTTCCATTTCCTCCCTAAAGCACACACCTATGGCTCCAGGAAACAGATGCACAAAATGACGTGATAGTTTTTGTAAGGCAGAAGATGCAATCAGACTGAGATGTGGAGTTTGACTATAGTCAATGTTATAATTGCTATTTCTCTATATTGAGATATATACATATTAACTAAAAACAACAAAGCCAAAACAACTCCATCCTCTCTGAATAAAGGAGAACGAGACCATTATAATCCCAGGTCCCCTGGTGATGACTTAAATTTTCAAAATTACATTTGACAATGCATAGATATTCGTGTAGGGAGAAAAAAGAAAGAAAGAAAGAAAAGGTATCATTTCAGATAATTGGAAGGTGCTGAAATCATGGAACATGACGGGAATGGCATTATTCCCAGGAATGTTGCTTTAGAACTAATCAAGGATCTGGTTGAAGAATTTGTTTTTCACTATCATTTCAATGCCTTTCTGTCACCGCAAAGCTAATGTTGTTGCCAGCAGAGCCTCTAAGTGACAGGATTCTAGCACTTGTATTTGAGGCTATTTTATAAACTGGTGTGTTGGCCTTTTGTAGTTGTACTGAAAGCTTTAAAAAAAAAAAAAGAAGTAAGGGGCAAAGCTTTAAATTCTCTATTCAAGTCATGGTTAATAAACCATGGCATTTCAATGATTGCCTTGTCTTATCTCTAGCCAGCAAATAGCAGTGGCAGAGGCTGATCCAGTGGGTTGCTGAATTACAATGTAGGTTGAATTCACAGCTTCATCAAATCTCCAAAGTAAAAGTAAGCAATAAAAAAAAATTGAGATAATTTACATTTTTTGTGCTAAGTTTTCAAAGCATGATATGGATTTCACACCTCCATCACAGCTCAATTGAGACAAACCACATTCAAATGCTCAGCAGCCACCTGTGGCTGGTGACTACCATATTGGACAGCACAGATCTGGGCCATAAAGCCAAGCAGGCCAATTAGCACCCATCAGTGAGCTGATTTAATTGGTTTAAGAAGAGCTCAAAGGCCTCTTTACTCCGGTGAGTGAGCAGGTGACTCACACCTCCAAGATCCCTACTCGTCCCCCAGCCTACCTCAACCCACTCCTAAGGACTCACCAAGGACTCTCCATGACAAGTTGGGTGGTGGAGAAGAAGAAAATACCGAGTCTGGTTTCCAGATGGCTCTACCCACTATGGGCTGATGGCAGCTGGAAGGGGAAAATGGGAAAGGGAAGCTCATTGGGAAGAATTGTAGCGATACATCTGATTTCCTATTTTCCCTGAAAGGAAACATGTCACTTGAGGACCAATAACTGGTAAAATTCAGTATACCAGTATGTGTTGCCTGCTCTATAAGCAAGAGATGGCCTCAGGCTGGGGTTAGCCAATCTGAAGAAGAGATAAAGAGCAATGCTGCATCAGTCAGGTAGGTGTTCTGTGCCTGAAGTCTGTGTTTCAGGTCTTTTAAAGTCCAGTAATTTGGCATTTTGTTGGGGTGGAAGTCAACTACTTCTACACTCCAGGCTGAAGCAGGTTAGATAGTAGCATCCTGAGCAGGAGATCGCCACACTAAGGTGATGGGCCACTGGCAGGGTGGGATTCAGGTTGTTGTCTTCTCACTTGAGAACTTAGGAATGACAGCACAAATAGGTGAAAGAGTCTCCAGACTTAAAGACTATGTCTAGATAAGACATTTGACTGTGGTTCCCTGTATAGAAACTTAGCAACAACAAATAGATGGGAAGTCTACTAAGTTTTTGAGAGAACTGTACAGCCAAAGAAATCCCAAGCCTATCTGAAACAGTTTGTGCCTATAAAACCCCTTAAATAAATTTCCAGGCCCTGAAATCCATACCACCTGGAAGTGGGCTGCTGAAGCTAAGTAACCCTAAGTGTTAAGGACTGAATATTTGTGAAATCTCAAATTTATATGTTGAAACCCTAATATTCAATGTGATGGTATTTGAGATGGGGCCTTTGGGAGGTCATTGGGTTTAGATGAGGTCATGAGGGAAGAGCTCCCATGATGGGATTAGTGTCCTTATAAGAAGAGGAGGAGACCAGAGCGCTCTCTATCTCTCCCCGCCTTCTCTGTCTCTCCCCTTTCTCTATCTCTTTCCCCCTCTCTCCTCCCTGCTTCTTCCCCTTTCTCTCTCCCACTCCCCACCATGTCAAAACACTGCTAGAAGGAGGCCATCTGTAAGCCAGGAAGGGTCCTCACCAGAAACTGACCATGCTGGCATCTTGATCTTGGACTTCCCAGCCTCCAGAAATGTGAGAAATCAATGTTTCTTGTTTAAATCACCTATTCCATGGTGTTTTATTATGGCAGCCCGAGCTAAGACACCAAGGAAAGAAATACTCTGCAATGTCTACCTCAGCTGTGGTGTGAGAGATAATGGACAAGGAAGACCATCCTAGAGTAGCCTGTGTTGGGGTCACAAAGGACAATGGACAAGGAAACTCTCCCG
This sequence comes from Equus quagga, assembly GCF_021613505.1. NCBI lineage: Eukaryota > Metazoa > Chordata > Mammalia > Perissodactyla > Equidae > Equus > Equus quagga. Next base: position 28,042,209 of record NC_060285.1, read on the forward strand.
GGGATTAGAACCATGGCCTGTCAGCTGGGTCAACAATAAACCTCCCCATTGCCATAGTCCTGTTGTGGGTGTGCTGCTTCTACCCTGCAGAATTTGATCACTGCTGGGGAACTGTAACAGCTGTGTGTTTCCTTTTTCTTCCTCCTGAAAAGAGAGTTTTTAAAATGGAAGTTTCGCTCTTCTCTTCACTACCATTTTATATTTGGTTTAATGGGAATAATAAGTCATCTTTTGTCTCATAGCAGCCACATTAGAACCCAACAGAAAGGAATGCACACAGAGAATCTAGGCTTTGAGCTAGATGTAGTAAACACAAGAAATTTGTTTCAGGCATGGGAATGAGTACATATATATGTTTGGGGAGCTGAGAGGATGGAGTCCCCTACTTGCTTCCCAATAGCCATTCTCTGTTTCTTCAGTAACAGAACCCTGGACCATGGACAAACTGAACGGTGTAGGATAGGAACAAACCCTGTAGAAATTACTGAGTTTGAAATAGTTATTCACATACTGTTGAGATCATACTTGTCTTTCTTTTCAGTGAATGATGGCTACAAAATTGTTCAAGGGAAAATGGTAGTAACAGTAGAATGGGCTTTTTAATTAATCAATCAGCTGGCACCAAATTTTGTGGAAAACCTAGTGAGGCTTCTAAATGTCCAGTAGCATCTGATCAATTGTTTGTCACATCTGTAAATGCTCTAACCCTCACTTCTGTCGACAGAAATATTTGTAATGAGTATTCTTCAATCGTGAGATGTTTGGCTCCACTGCACATCACAGATGGAATCTGGGTATAGATTGGGGTTACTCCAGTTAACAGGATTTCAGAATGATTCTGATTCAGTGTTGATATTAGAAAGAGATTGGTTTTCGGTTCTGTTTTGGGTCCTCAAATCATACACACTGAGATATTTAGGGAACTTTGTGAATATTCTTATCCCCATAATGTTCCTGTAATATTGGCATAATTCAGTAGAAAATATATCTCTTTGCCACCTTTTAAATTATTCTCAAGACAACGCAACATTGAAGCATAGCAGATCATCTTAAAGATAGTACTCTCTCCCTGTTTATTGCAAGAATCTACTACTAATCTCAGATAAGCAGGCTGTTGTCATAAAAATGGAATGTGAAAACATCCACATAGATGGTCTACTTTGAATTTTCTTAATTTTAAACGTTAGATTTGCAACACACTGAATGAAAAGCCAACTTCATCAAAGAAGTAGAATTTCTCTTTTATTTCTTACCTAGCTACTCATTTCAGAAGCCTGTTTTTCCAGGAAATTCCTGCGCTGAGTCTAGGGTTCAATCTTACACACATACTTTCCAGCATATGATCCTAAATAAGCTGCTGAATGATAAGATGAACAAAAGCAACACCAGAGGGTTGCTTTTCTTGCTTTCTCTTCTTTAAAGAAAGGAACAATAGGTTTATTGTGCAGGCCTCCAAATCACAAAGTAGCTTACGAAAACTGCAGGTTCGAAGGTAGTTGATGTTTCACTGTAGTTTAAAAGCTCTTTCCAAGCTTAGATTAACACATCGATAGTTGAAAACTACCTGGACATGTTATATGTTCTAGATATTAATCTGAGGCTTTCAAGAGGACCTATCCTTCAGACCTTCACATTAGCCAAGTGGCCTAAAATCCTTCCTAGAAGAAGGCAGGGTAGAAATCAGCCCATTGGTTAAATTAAATTAAATTAATACAGTTGTTCCACATTTGTTGAGACAGCTTTGAATCCAGAGTATCTGTTCCTCTTATCTACTGAGCCTCATTAAAGATGCAACTGCCCAAAGCAACTTTATGAGTGATATACCCTGAAATGATACAAATTAAATGATTTCTTAGGGCAATGTGAAAGAGCTTCCAGATAATTTTACAATGTAATGAGTCAAAAGCACTAACTTCATTTTGCCGCTGTCTTTTTCTATGTAAAAAGATGGAATTTGTTTTTTTCTGGAGAGATAGTTACCATACGATGGTTTGCTTACATTTATTTTCATGTGAACATAAACATCTCCCAACCTCAGAATTTCACATAGATGTCAGACGAAGGAAGGCTCTGCTATGAAAACTAATGTTTGCCATCAAATAAACTACCAGAGCCATTGGCCACTGTGAATGGCAATGGGTTTTCTGGGACTTACACCATTTTAGTGCCCACTGAGGATAAATTTTGGGCACTTCCAGTACATGGATAAACTGGGGATATACAGTTGTCCTGAGCACTGAATCGACTATGGTGTTTTTCCAGGGAGTTTGTTCAAAATGAGTCTTCAAGGCTTCAAACCATTGGGCCCAGATCGCATATGCTTATGAGACCTCATGTGTTTTATAAGAAGATATAACCAAACTGCATGTTGTCTTTTTTCCTCCCCTGCTTCTTTTTAAATCTCTTTTGCGTTACTTCTTTTAGTTTGTTCCCTTGCTTTAAAATTTATATGAACCATCGTCTTAGAATATAATTTTAAATTTCAATGGAGGCCTTGGATTTGAAAACAGTTTTTTAATTTCCCCCACATTTGGTCTGGGTGGTGATTGTACTAAATCAGCCTTTTACGGAAACACTATCATTAAAAACTTCTCATGGTCTCTAGGGACAGGATTTGGAAGCACAACACAAGCCTTTCTGATTAGGGCTCTGGGAACTCCCACTTTGTTTGCAATGGTTTTGTTTTGTTTCTGATTTATAATAACTTCCAGCGAATGGTCCTGTTTTAGAGCTATTTAAAGAAATTCTAAACTAAAATTGTAAAGGAACTGGATGAAAAACATTAACAAAAAACATTAACACAATAAATAAATTTGTGTCCCCACCCCCAGCAGTGCGCAATCCTTCAAACCTTCCTCCTTATTTTTACCCTTTTCTTTGATTTGACTTGCTGCCGCCCTTAGCCTCCCTCCTTACCCTCAGGGGGCCTGGCCATTTCTCTGGGCTTTAGAGGCTTGTAGCTGCTTCCTTTCATTCTTTCTCCTGTAACCCTCCAAGCTCTCAGTTCTGTTTCACCCTCCCACTAACTTTTCTTGTTTTCCATTGCCTGATCTCCCTGCGGGCCGCTCCACCATCCTTCTCTTCATTTCCTTTACCTTGAAGCTCAGAGGCCTCTTTTCCTTGCCTTCCAGTTCATTCTGCTACTAATCAGAAGCCACCTCTTAATCTTGGAGGCTTTCTTTTTGTTTTTCTTTTTTTTTCAGAAATCAATTCAAATCTGGACTAATGGTTTTGTGGAACTCTCAGAGCAGAAATTTCCTGACCTAGCGAAGCAAACAACAGAGCATAGCATCCTAGGTTTCAGAAGGAATTGTTCTGGCTTAAGGAGGATAACTAAACATGCCTCTCCCCACTACAAGCTATGAAAAATAGATAGGGGAGGCAGATGGGAGCTCAAAATATGAGCTATTGATAAATATTGATACTTATTGATAAAGCTGGACTAGAGACCCTGGCTTGACCTGTGGTCAGAACCAAGCTTCCACCTTAAACTGTCCTGTCTGGTCACTGGCAGAGCAGCCAGGCAACCAAATATTGAGAACCCTCCCCAGGTACCTCACAGCATGGAGGAGGGACAAATGTGAGGCTGCTGAGAGCTCTCGTGTTTCAACCTTGGCGATGCCCCTCTCACACTGTTCCCTCCAGGAACATTATGGCAAATGCAAGTACACAGCTAATGCTGATGCTCAGCCCCTAATTTTAGCCATTAGATCAAATCATGTGTAAGAATTAATTTAAATTAACCTATCCCTTTACCTAAGCCATCAATACAATTTTATAAAATTCTGACTGAACACTCGGTAACTTTATGAGCACCAAGGATGCAAAAGTGAATTGGGCACAGACAACTTAGGCCAACATGGTACAGGTTCAGGAAAGTTATACATAATTGTATGCAAAAATATTGTCTAGGAGTCCCGTATGAAAAATCCTCACGGAGAAAGCGATCTTTGTTTGGTAAGTGCTTTTATAAATTCATTTAGGCAGAATAGACGGGTTTTGTAAAGCTTGAAACATATAGAATTTGGAGGGCCCTTTCTGAAAGAATATAAAATTATGAACTTAAAATCAGGTTCAAAAGTTAATGTCTAGGATGAGAATAGAAATCACAAAAGAATTCCTAAGGCCTTGGAGATACAGGTCCCTTGCTTCTGAGATCTTTTGAGGCATTTTCTCAGAAATGCTCCACATTTGCCCCTTGGTTTCTTGCTCCACCTGGAACACTCTACAGCTCCCAGTGACTCCCAGAACTCAGAAGGAGTGTGCAAGTGGTGCCTGAAACTTAAGTGTCAATGGCTTCAGGGTCAATCTGCTATAGGGTCAATTTCCAGAGTTTGAGTGTGATTGGACCATATCTTTGAATAGTGGGGGGATAACTTTGCAAAAATGAGAGGGGCATGGAAGAGCTCTATACCATACAGTGTACCATGATGGCCTCCCATACCCCCACCAATCTTCAGGAAAAACTACCAACATCACTTTAGGCCCCTTGTGTTTGTGTTTGTGTTTCTTATGAAAATGGGTGAAAAATGACTTCGGCGTCTTGGTTGGTGTGGGATCAAAACGGAGCCGAGAAGTGAATAAACATGTAAATTATCTACGTTGCAGTATCTTCGATGCCATGATAGATTTTTATTGGAACTATGCTTATAATATATAACAGTATATATACCAAACCCTTACAAAATATAACACACACTCATATATTGTAAGGATATTTACATTTGCATCTGGTACTAGATTAATTTATGCCATATCTCAAACTGAAAATATCTAAAATCATTAATTTTTTTCCTGAAGGCTTCTCATGTATTTCAGACCTCAGTTAATGTCACTTACATCCATGCCATCCCTCCAAACCAGAATCCAAAGTCACCAAGTCTTGTCTGTTGCACTAACGATGTAAGATTTGTTCCCCTCTTCCCTGTCTTGACCAGTGGGTGCCCTTTTAAAGAGCCCTGCTGTCTCCTAAGATGATGAAGGCTGCCATGGTAGACAGAATAGTGCCCCGCCCCCACCAAAGATGTCTACATCCTAGTCCCTGGAACCTGTGAGTATGTTACCTTACGTGGCAAAAGAGACTTTGCAGATGTGTTTAAGGGGACAGACCTTGAGATGGGGAGACTATCTTGATTTTCTGAGTCCAATGTAATCACAAGGGTCCTTATAAGAGGGAGACAGCAGGCTCAGACTAAAAAGAGAAGGACAAGTGACTCTGGAAACAGAGGGAGAGGGAGGGGGGTGAGGGAGGAGAGAAAGGGAGATTTTTGAAGATGCTAGATTGCTGGCTTTGAAAATGGAGAAAGAGGCCACTCCTGCGAGCAATGTAGATAGCTTCCAAAAACTGAAAAAGGCGACAAAACAGATTTTCCCCTGGAGCTGTCAGAAGCGACACAGCCCCAACACCACCTCGACTTTAGCCCAGGACTTGAGGCCTCCAGAGCTGTAAGAATAATGAGTTTGTATTGTTTTAAGCCACTGTGTTTGTGGTCATTTTGTACGGCAGTAATGAGGAGCTATTACAGTGTCGATAATTCATTCTTTGCCACTGTGGTTGACATGGTCCCTTCATCAGTCTAGAGTATTAAAAAAGCTAACACAGTTAAAAAAAAATTAACTGAAAGTTAAAGCCTTCACTTTCTTTCCTTTCAGGCTTTCTTCTTCTCTTTGTGTTGATGCCGAATTCTAGGAACCAACCTAGAACGAAGAGGTAGGTCAGTGCTACTTAGAAACCCCAGTTGGCAAGAGAATAGGGGACGCTGATCCACCAGAGCTGGTTTGTGGGTTTCATAGCATCTCAGTGGAAAACCTGTGGAGTTGGGGCACAAGCATCTACTGCTGTGATGGTGGTCTTGCTGGGCCGGGCCTTAGTGGTTATTCAGCTGAGGATGATCCTGGTCTCTCAAAAGGCCAAGCCATTTTCCTAATGCTGTCGTATTCACACCTGGAGATGCTTCCAGTCTTAGCCACTCTGTGCCAGAACCCCTAAGCCCTGCTGTTAAGGCTTATTACTAGTCCAGACACCCTTTCCCTAAGAAGGAGCCCTTTTTATAGCTCCTTTTACTGCCAAGAGACCTCAGTGGATATCATCTCAATGCATTAAAGATGTCAAAAATCCATTTAATCTTCAAGGAAAATGAATGGGATCACAACCTCTTTCCTTCTAAGGAGGCAATTTGGTCCAACGTAAAACTTCTGCCCCACTCCCTTGTGAGCAGCTCTCTACATCCGGGATATTGGGAAGAGACAAAAAACACAATTTCATCTTCCCCAGAGAAATAGAGCCCGTCCCCCTTATCTTACATAATAGGCTAGAAGTAAGGACAGTAGGTTACTGGGAAGCCAATTTTCAATATTGTGGGAAGAAACACTTTGTCCTCTATAGGTTGTCACTAAAAGAACCAAACATTACAAGAGTTAAAAAGCTAAGCGGCATCTTCAGGAAGAGACGTAAGTGCCCTGAAAGTTCCCATCACTCATGTAACTTGAAGTCTGGTCATTGCCACAGTCCCAGTGTGCCGCGGCTGTGTGGGTCTCCTCGGGCTCTCTCTGCCTTTAGAAATGTGAATTAGTGAATTGCTGGAATCACCACCGGACACATGCTCCAGTTTCTAGAGGAGAAGATGACTGCCAAGAGCTGCATTTGAAACGATCTTTTGGCCATCTGAAAACTGACTCAAACTGTTATTTCATTCACTGTTACCTTCTGCTTTTTAGAAGTGTATCAACTGTCTGGGGTGCCTTGATTCCAGCAAATATTCCCTGTTATTCTGTTTTCTTTTTATTTTACAGATTTTAAAGTTTGGGCTCTAGTGACAAGGAAGAACAAATCTATTTTTATATTTTCACTAACATCTCCCCTTGTCTTAAATGTCTACCCCGGGCCTTCATCTAGGCAAAAGTAAACAAAGACACAAAGAAATAAAAGCTTTAACAATTTTAAAGAAATTTATTGAAAACATTCTGTCTTCTAGGCACTGTGCCAGGCGCTGAAAATAGAAAAATGAATTAAATCTAGTCCCTGTTCTAGAGAACTCCCAGTTTCATGGTGGAATAAAGCACATCGCCACTGTTAAGTACATAATCACTCAGTTGATATCTGAGCTCCTACTTTGTGCAAGTTTCTGTAGTTTCAAAACTGAACACAACAGACATGGAGCCTGCCCACCTGTAGCTTAGAGTCTGGCAAGCAGAGCAGCCATGCAACTAATTTTTGTAACTATGATCAAAGCATTATATGGAAGTGTTTAAGAGGGCCACCACTTCAAACTTGAAGGGCAGGACAAATATTGGTTTGGAAATAGTGGTGACAATTAGGGGCGGGAGCGGGAAAGATGGCAGAGAGAAGCACGTACATGTACAAAAAGTCTTGAGGCTAGAACAAGTATGAAGTGTCCTGAAAACGAAAGGCAAGCTGTTAGGGTGGAGTAAAAAGTGGGGGGAGGGGAGGACGCATGGGTTATGCTTTAAAACCTTAACAGTAGGTGAACTATCTCAAGGATAAAGATACATCAACATCAAGAACTTTTTCTTACGATAAAACAATTGTACATGTTTATGTGTGTTGCTTCAGGTACTTATTCATCCGATAAACACTTCCCGAAAGCTCATTACGTGCTAGCTCTCTGGTAGATGCTGAGAATAAAAAGATGAAAAAGGCAGGGTCTTTATACGCACATTAAGGAACAGTTTGTATCAGGATGGAGGCAGATACAAGATAGGATAAAAACAGAGATGAAGAAACAATCCTATGTTCACGCTATTTTAAAAAGAGGTACAATTCTTATGCAACTATTCTGGGATTTCTGGCCCAAATCAAGTCTAAAAATAATAAAGGCCAGCCTGGTGGCATAGTGCTTAAGTTCACGCACTCCACTTCGGCACCTGGGGTTTGTGGGTTCAGATCCTGGGCGTGGACCTACACGCTGCTCATCAAGCCATGCTGTGGTGACATCCCACATACAAAGTAGAGGAAGATTGGCATAGGCATTAGCTCAGGGACCATGTTTCTCAAGCAAAAAGAGGAAGATTGGCAACACATGTTCGCTCAGGGCCAATCTTCTTCACCAAAAATAAAAAACAAGGGAGTGCTATATGGCTGTAGAAATCCAATTTGGTTATATGTTTGACTCTGGGCAGGTTTTACATTTGCAAGTGCCTGAGTTCCTGTTTAGACCTAGTGGATTTCAATCTGTGGAGGTGAGACCCAAGAATCTAGAATTTTAAAAACCACCCCCAATGATCCTGTGTATATTCTGCAAATGGCATTTGGAAACTACTGAAGCAGAGCATGGTACGTGTGAGGCCACAGAGGCATTTCCCAAAAGTGTGCTGCAGGCTGTTAATAGGTGACATTTGAAAAAAGGGATTAGCGGTCTAATGGGTTAAACTGTGTCCCCATCCCTCCCAAATTCTTAAGTGAATCCTAACTCCCAGTACTGCAGACTATGCCCTTATTTGGAGATGGGGTCTTTATAGGGTTATCAAGTAAAAATGAGGTCATTAGGGTAGATCTTAATCCAATATGACTGGTGTCCTCATCAAAAGGAGAAATTTGGACACAGATCAATCCACAGGGAGAACGCCATGTGAACATGAAGACAGCCATCCACAAGCCTCAGAGAGAGGTCTGGAACAGACCCTCCCCTCGGAGTCCTGAGAAGGAACCAATTCTGTTAACACCTTCGTCTCAGACTCCTGGGCTCCAGAATTGAGAGACAATAAATTTCTGCAGTTTAAACCACCTGTTTGTGATACTTTCTGAAGTCAGCCCTAGCAAACTAATGTAAGCAATTAAGCGAGTTTTGGAAATTCTGAATTAAAGAGAGTTAAAAAGATTTATCGGCTGCAGGGAGCTCAGAAGCTCAGGTGTGCTAATGTGTCCCGTGGCCCTCCGAGAGGGCACAGCGTGTGTACCTCATCCCAAATTTGAATGACAGAATGCTTTTCATTTATAGCAGAGATTTCGTGAGACCGGTGTGCTGTGGTCCCAAGGCAGGGAAAGACTGGGCTCACTTCTCTTGAGGAACTAGCCATGTTGTGGCTCATAACTGCAGAAAGGTCAGCCTCATGGAGCTTGGCTGCTTTCAGTAAATGTGTGGAGGTCAACATTTTTGAATGCAATAGTTCAGATCCATCACACCTCCTGGAAAAACCAGCTATAAGGGAATAACCTACTGGAAGTTATCAGAAACCATCTTTCTTGATCTACGAATCCTTTGATTCTTGCTGTTTTGTATCAGCGACACTAGAAGCAGCCTTTTGAAGGGAGAAAGCCAAGAAGTACTGTGTTGTCTCCTTTAGTGGGAGTTGTTCAGGAAATGTAGGAAAAACATATGCAAGGGTGATTCTATCAAACTGGACACTCCACTACACACTTGTCTTCCAAGCACTCCATTTATTCCTATTGTTCTCTCATACCTTGCCAAAATGGTGATCCATCTTTCTGGAAATGGAACATTGGGAGAGAAATGGACCATTGTTACTGTCACTGGTTAAAAAGCAAGACTGCAGGGGCCAGCTCCGTGGCCGAGTGGTTAAGTTTATGAGCTCCGCTGCGGTGGGCCCAGGGTTCGGATCCTGGGCGCGGACATGGCACCGCTCATCAGGCCACGTTGAGGCGGCGTCTCACATCCCACAACTAGAAGGACCTGCAACTAAGACATACAACTGTGGACGGGGGGGTTTGGGGAGATAAAGCAGAAAAATAAAAAGCAAAATTGCAAAAATTTAACTTGTGTATTTTGGTTATTAAACACACACACGCAGAGTGACGGAAATGGGAACTAAATGAACCCAGGCTTTTTAAAAACTTTTGCAAAATTGCAGCACTTCAACTTATTTATCTCATGTTTTACATTATTTAAGGCTGGACTTATACATATGAAAGTTTTAGACTTCATATTTGATCTACAATTGTGACAAATGTTTGTGAACACACCCTGTAAAAAGTTGGGATCGTGCAAACAAAACATTCATCAACTTTTGCTTCATCTTTGAAAGCCATTATTTATAAATGCAACCCACCCTTCACAGACCCCTTCAGCTCCACCTACCTCCTGTAGACTTGAGGATTCAACTCATTCAACATTTGCCTCCCATCTCAACAGTTTCCAGTAACCAGTGCCCTCTGCAAACAAAAATGCAGTTCCTTTAGCTCTATTTCCAGAGTTTCTGACTTATTAGGTCTGGGTAAGTTGAGAAACGTTTATATTTTTAACAGGCATCCCAGGTGAATCTAACGATCAGCTCAATTTGAGAACCGAAACTACTGATTCGGCATTTGCCGTATGCTGCCTCGTCTGCTAGTCAGCCTTCCTCATTCAGGCCCATCCTTTCCTTAACTGAATTAAATTTTTTTAAATTTAAAAACTATGTTTCTGAGAGCTAAAAAGTTATTTCAATGCTATTCTTTCATCTCTGTAAGTGTCCTTTTGTTCTTTGTTACAGTGGTTATCGGTCTCCTCTGGCAATTCTATTTTAGCAGAAGAATATTCATCTTGGCGTGTAGATTATTATTCCTCAATCTGACTGTTGGTTCCCTTTGGGGTGTTCATCATTTTCACTGCAGACCCTGGTTCTAATTGCCTGGGTTAGTGTTTAGAGGAGGTGCAGGAATGGAGGGAGATACAGCATTCTTGGTCCCCATTGGGAAATTGTCAAGAGGAAGTCCCTTCCCCACAAAGCTACAAGGTGGCCAACTAGCCTCAAGGGCAGAAAGGACCTGAACCCGTCTGTCTAGCTCCGTCCAAACTCTTCCAAAACCAGAGAAATCAGCAGGTGCCTCCAAGATCATCTCTCAGGCTTGCACACTTCCCTTTTGGGTTCACAGATCCCCCAGAGCTGCACTCTCTCCAGGAAGCTTGGTGCTCTGATTCTTGCCCCCAGTTCATCATTATTGGTTCATGGAAATCAGCTCACTGCCAGCTCTCTCTAGCAGGACCTGCACAGATGGGAGGTCTTGCATGCATCCTCCAGGCTCCACTTACTACCCCACCCCAAAGATGCCCTACTTAAGATAGGTAGCTGGAAGTTGATTAGAATTCGAATGCTGGGCGGGGCAGGGGGAGTCTAGGAGAGGGAGTAGTATGGGTGCTCAGGTCACCATTTTCCCAGCATTCTCTCACTGTTACTGAACTTTCCATCTGTGCATGCCTGATTTCTCCAGCTCAGGGAATTTGGATATATCTCTTAACCTCACCGTGACTTACTTTCCTTATTTTGAAAGCAGAGATAATAATAACCTCCACATAAAATTGGCATTTAAATCACAGCTATCAGTATTGCACACTCTTTCTGTGCCAGGCACCTGGCTAAGTAATTTACATGCATTAATGCCAGTGAGATAACACAACCGATGCACTTAGCATGTGGCCGGGCACAGGTGCATGCTCCATACATGCCAATTGTTCTCTTCTGTTCTTGCTCTCAGTTGCTGACCTCAATGAGGGTAGATGACGTCTTGCACGTTTTTACAGTCCCCCTGTCCCCTCTGCACTTTATACCCTATCTTGCATAGAGGCACTCAATGTATTTGTTGGTTGACTAACTGAATAAATCATATGCTTCCAAATGGCATTTCCTATTTTCTCTACACTTGGTCAACTCAATTAATTTTATGTTTCTAAACGCTCCAGCTAAAACTCACTTCTTTTGCAAAACTGCATGTAATCTCTCTCCTCTAATAGAATTTTATCTACACGTTTTATAGGTTATTTATTCCCAATTTTACCTCACATTCAGGTTATTTCTGTATATGAGCTATATTCCTTCCTAGAACCAACTCCTTCTCTGCTCCAAGTCAAGGACCGTCCTATATCTGGAGCACCTTCTGTTAAATCCTGCCCCTAAAACCCGGGAGAATTGCCACAGGAAATGAGAGAGGAATCCTTTCTTCATTTCTTCAAGAGGAAAAGCAGTCAACTTGGAAATGGATCACGTGAAGCAAGACAAATTTTGCAAGTTAGAGGGTGGATATGCAGGGAAAATACGGTAGAAGATCCTGGTAAAATGTTGTGTTGGCATAACTTGGGCATCTCGCTCTCTCTTGTGAGTACTTTTTTAAGTGAGTTTTTTTCCTACGGATGCCCACAGGCCCATCTACTCAAATAAATTAGCATTTCTATCTCAATTGACTCAGCTTTTCTTTTTAAATGATTAATTAATATTTTAGTATAGTCACTCTATATTTTACAAAAACTTTCTTTTATAAGTAATTGTGTTTTGGAGGACAGCTCTTCATGAATTGGAATCTGATCGTGCTGTATGGCCAATAGCTACCCCAGCCGTAGGTGCTGGGGTTCAGCTTAGTGTAATACACACTCATTCGTTGTATGGTGTGGGCTCTGCCTTATGGTAGGAACTTTTAGGAGAACCCGACTTGAGTCCCTGCCTCCTGTGACTAGAAGCCAGCAGAGGTCAGGAGGTAAGAACATGGATATGGACATTCACACACCAGGGTTTGAGTTCTGAAATCCCACTTCCATACCCTCTGGATCCATAATAAGCTTGATATGCAACAAGCTTTTAATATATATTAACTATTATTACTGATAAGGAAGTAGGATGCTTGGAAAAATTTTCTAAAGTACAGGTACTGAAAGACAAGGTCCTAGTTTGGTTTATTTTGGAAGATTCCACACTGCCCGGCACAGGATCCTACTGCAAGTGTTGGGGCTAACCACTTCCAGAGTGTGAAGTTGTCCCTGGAAGGTGGCTGCCCCATCAGGGAACACATTTCTCAACCACCTTCCATTTGGTGTAGCTATGTGATTGTGGCTGTGTGAGCAGAAGGTGGTTACAAACAGCGGAGCCTTCTCAAGCTTCTTTTCCATTATCTTGGATAAAGGCAGAGGACTCCAAGGCTCTAGAAGATGGTGGAGACGTGGGGTGGAAGGATTAGGGACCCGTGAATCCTATGAGGCACTGTTCTTCTCAATGAAAGTTAAATCTTCATGTTATTAAAATTTGGCCGCTGAAATTTGGGGGCTTATTGATTACACCAACTTGCATTGCCTTAGCTAATACTGTGGTTCAACAAATTTGTTGAAGGAATAAATGGGCTGTATTATTAAATCACTCCTCGTACAATGGCATTTGGTACATAAATATGGACATATGATAAACCCATTGAACTTATTTCATGACTCTGTCTGTGGTCTCAAATAGAAACAGTTATAGTCAATCAGAATTTGGAGAGAAGCAGTGAGATGGGGTAGCTCTAAGGCAATATAATGGCTTTTCTTCTTCATATTTCTTAAAATACATCAGACCTTTGTAAAAAAGAAGGAAGCAGGGGCCAGCCCAGTGGTGTAGTTTGTGCTCTGCTTCAGCCACCTGGTGTTCAAATGTTTGGATCCCAGGTATGGATCTACACACTGCTCATCAAGCCATGCTGTGGCGGCATCCCACATAAAATAGAAGAAGATTGGCACAGATGTTAGCTCAGGGCCAATCTTCCTCACCAAAAAAAAAAAAAGAAGAAGAAGAAGACGACGACGAAGAAGAAGAAGGAAACAAAAGAACCACGGAGTGGAGTCAGGGTGGGGAAGCTCTTGTACATTGTTGAACTGTTTCATCTTAGTAGCCAACTAATGAATGAAATGGAAGCATTTGCCTGTATGTTTTCTGTTCCATCTATTGTGTATTTTTGTCTTTTTAAAACAATGTGTGGGATTGCAAATTATAGCCAATAATTCCCTAACTGAACTAAAACAGAATTAGAAAGGGATGCTAATAGCTTTTGTGTTTAGAAGTGTAATGTCTTCCTGTGAGTTATTTTATGAGTGAAGTGTCTGGAATTGCTTATGAATACTGGGGTATAGATTTTTTTTTCTTTCCTTTTTCTTTTTTTAACTAAGAGAACTTAAACATGACATTAAGAAACATTTTATCTTGTGATAGAAATGTCAGCTACATTTCAATTCACTCTTAGGCTTCCCCTAAAAGGAATGACTTTTACACATAACAATAGTCTTGTTTTTATAAGTGGTTGGTAATATCTGCAAATGTGTAAGGCATTCATTTTCCAGGAGCTCTTTTCTCCCTGGTAACACACCGGGAAATATCAGAGTGTCGTTATTTGAATTCTTTCTTATGCTCCGACTCCCAGATGAATTGAAATTCAACTTCACAGTCAAATGAGTAGCGATTTAAAGCTCAGGTGTGTATTTCCTAAGACCCTCTCAAAGGATATATAACTGCTTATGTCTTTCCTAAAGACAGCAAACTGAATTTTAATTGGATCTCGCCTCTCCCAAGAGATCATTATAACTCTACTCCGAGGCCGTATGTTATAAAGCTTCAGTATAAATTGGAACATGGAGCCGGTGTTTGGGTTTAATATTTAGAGTTGAAGTTATAACAGCTGACACCCGAGTCATTTCGGCAACTCCCCAACCCAATTTATTTAATTAGAGTCCCTCAAAAAAGGAACAGACACGCATGTATATAACTTACATGTCAAAATTCCATAAACTTTCAGATTATGAAAAACAGTTTGTTTTCTCAGGAAATAAGTCTCAAATGGGACTGGTTCCAAATTTTTCTTGTATCAACCCCACCTTGACCTTGTCAGATGGATTAACAAAAAAAGAATGAAGCAGTGGAAAAGTTTATATATATATACATTAAAGACCTGCTGACTCAGAGCCAGACCTGGGAGATCCTTGTGTGGCAGAGAATGAATCTTCCCATTGGAGGGGGAGAGATGGTACCAAAGACCATCTTATGCATGAGCATTTCTAGAGCTAGTCTCCCTCTGATCTTAGAAACTGGCAAGACAACGTCTAAAAGGAAATCCAAACACTTGCGGGACTAATTCACCAACACCAGTAAAGAAGCCACGTGTTTCTTTGTTCTTTACAGTTTAAGAATCTATGTAGTTTTCCTCAGGTAAATCAGACTACGAAGACCAAGTTTAAAAATACTGTGAAAACATCCCAGAGTATGCTGAAGAGTGAAATTCATACTTTAAAACCCTTCAAGGGCAGTGTTATGGTCTTGCCTTGTAACACAACAAAGTGGACCTTTGTGTATTATATGTAGTTAAGACTAGCTATTTCTTTTTCCTGAAAAATTTAAGTATTATCTTTATTCCAGACTTGAATGTTTTAGAAATCTGGATTTTTTCCCCCCTAAATTTGTAGACAGAGACTTGGACTGGCAAGCAGGGGACCACAGTGGAGAGTATGAATCTTAGTTTATCTGAGATGTGGTTTCTTCAGTTGTAACATTAGGGGGTTGAAGTAAGTGATCTCCAGACCATTTAAGAGTTACAACATTTCATGGTTCTAAATTTCAAGTGGCTTTTTCTCTATTTATACATCTCCAGATTTCAGCATTTTTCTGCCATGATGTAAAAGAATATTTGGATTACACACTCAGTACACTCAGTCCTGGAAGATTAGACAGACTTCAGTTTGTCCATTCTTTCTAATTTTCTTTTACTGATAATGGACTTCCTGCTTCTCCTTCATTTTCTTTATCTCTCAATGGTATCAACAGCTTCTCAGTTACTAGGCTCAAAACCTTAAAGTTTTCCTTAGTTGTTCATTCTCCTTTGTCCCTAACATTAAATCTATCACATAGTTCTGCTGGGTGCACCTCTGTGAAGGGTGAGACTAGTTTCACAAAATGGAGTTACAGAATTGGAAGGGACTCAATTTATTGGTTCATGGATTTTATAGAATTGCTTGGAGGATCTGAAAAAATATACGTGCCATCTCCCCAGAAAAAAAAAATCTACAATTTTGCAAATAATTTCCAGGGATTCAAAGAATTCATGAAGTTCACCCATGGATCTCAAACTAAGAATCCTTCAACGAGGCCAAGTGTCTCTGAAGGCAAAATTTCATTCAGGAACAATCCCAGTGGATGGCTCTCAGCATCGGCTTGAGTACAAGTGATCGAAAGTGCTCAATCCTTTCTGGAGCTTTCCTTCCCTTGTTTGTAATGAAACTTTTAGTGTTGGAAAATTTATTTGGGGTTAGAATCTGTTTGCCTGTAGCTTCCATTTGACCCTAGGTCTTCGGTATTTGAAGACATCTCCATGTCCCTCCAAATCTTCCATTTTTCATGTTAAATATTTACCATCTCTTCAGTTGTGCCTTATTGCACGGCTTCCAGACTCCACTATCCTGGTCTTCTTTCTCTAGACATTCTTTAGTATTTTTATTCAATTATGGATTCTTAAGATAAATAACATTCTTCTTATGTGGTATGAATAACCAATGCAAAGTTCTTGGAAAATTATTTTCATTAAAGGCATCCAACCTTGACTGAAGTCTCGGCTCTGCGATTTGCTAGCCATTTTGACCTAGTGCTGGTCACTTAGCCTTCTCCATTTTCTCATCTGTAAAATGGGAATAGTTATACTATCATAAGTTTGTTATCTTAGCACATACTAGGTACTCAATACATGATAGAGGATATTTTTATTATTAATTCAGATTAAGATTACTTAGCATATTTTGGAGGTTACATCATATTTGAGGATGGACAACAATAATCTCCAAAATATTTTTAACCAGTATTAAACTTGCCCTCCCCTACCCCAAAGCTATGATATTAAAGTTTTTTATTTAAATGCAGAACTTCATATATACTTAATATTGCTAAATTTTATCATTGCGTTTGGCTCACATGCCAGGCTCAGAAGATATTTTTGAATCCTGATCCTGTCATTCAAAGTGTCACCTGTCCTTCCCACTTTTAGGATTTCCCTCAGGTATAAGACCGAGGACCAAGCTCAACAGCACACATTAGCCATTTGTCCCCACACTGACTTCAAGTCATTAGATAACTCTATCAGGTCCAGAGTCATGTAGTTTGCTGATATTTGTATACATTTGGGATTCCCCTGATCTAACCAAAAAAAGAAAAAAGAAAAGAAAAGAACATTAGTGTGAAATGAGCCGTTCCGCATGAACTCTCCGTGACGCAGCTGTTCAACTAGGTTCTTTCCAAGTCCCTTGAGTCACAACTAAATTCTATGAAGAAGGCAGGGACTGTACCTTATTAGTACAGCGTCAAACAGATTTTGAGGTGCTTCCTCGAATATATAATAGATCACTTCTTTGACTCGCAGGTCAGAGTGAAGACAATTGCAAGGGCAATAAAGCGAGAAAGCCTAGGTTTTCCAAGCACGGTCCAGTTCTCACAAATATGGCGGCTCTCTGTTCTTCCAGAGAGCTTCCAGGGAGCATGGTGGCGGAGCTCGCCAGAGTCTCCAAGCGTGCCTAGCTAGGTGTGAGCCTCTCTCCTTGCCCAGACTCTGTAATCCTTCTCAAGCTCGGGGACAGGAAGAAGCAGAAATAACAAATTGGAGAGTCATACCTTCCAAAAGATCTGCTAAACTGAAACTCTGAGAAATCCTTCAACGATCTTTATGAATGAAATTTTTAAAAAAGTTTTTTAGATGAATTTTCCAAACATCTTTTAGTGATATATAAAAAAAAAAGGACTCAATGCTTAATACCCTTTGCATGAGCTCAGTCTGTTTTGCTCTTGCCTCCAGCTGTTGCATGAATTAGGGTCATATTTGGAAGGACAGCTCATTCGGCTTGGAAGGTCGTGTCAGGGAGTGCGGAAGAGGAGGGGTGCAGCGATGCCAGACAGGCAGGCGAGCCAGCAGACACACGTGGACAGGCCTCAGCGAGCTCTCCTTTCTCTCGGAGTGTAGCTGCCTGAAATGGAATCCAAGGATGGGGCCTCAGGAGTGCAGGAGGACCGTGACCTCTATGTGAACCTGGCAATGAACTCTCCTAGAAAGCGCTTTTGCTCAAGGTCCGTGACTCTCATGGGGGCCATGCTTTGAATTTAGATTGAGAGCTCTGTTAATATAATTGAGTGTACCCTTCAATCCCGGCCATCTACAAATAAAAGGACATTCAAAATGTTTTCCTTTCATTCGAGTCTGTCCTAGAATTTTAAGGTATGATGAGATGTAGCATAGAAAAAGTTTCACTTTCTCCAGAGGACGATTAAATATTCAATCAATAGATCTCTCTTACCTTAACCTGAGCTTTTATTTAAAGCAAACAACAAATGTCCAAAAACATCTGGCTCTCATTTCCCGGATAAAATGCGGGAATAAATTAAATTCCCCAAATACATAAACTTCTCCCTACAAATTAGCACATGGAATAAGGAAATGATCCTTTCAAATAAGTATTTAGTATATAAAATGAACGTCCCTCACAATAACATATAAATAGTATCATAGGACATAGCAAGGAATTAATTTAGTTCTCCAAAAGCCCTCGTTATCAGGAACGCATTAAACTATGGAAGAAATTGGTAGTCTGAGTCTCTGTGACTCCTTTAGAAATGTGGTGCTTTTACATCGTCTATGTCATTTTTTAAAAAGATGATACCCACCAAATTGTGTGGCCTAGGGCATGTTATCCTCCATTCTTGTGGCTCAATTTCCTAATGTGAAAAAGAAGCACCTAGCTTCTACCTGGCATACTTGTGAGAATTAAAGATACCACATAGAAGCACAGTTCCTGGCACTGAGGGTACCCTTAGCAAATGGCAGCTGGCAATGCTTCTAATTAAAAGACAGTCCAAAGACGTAGTCTGGGGCACAGCCTTGTAGTTGCTCTGGCCTCAGAGCAATTCTGCAGCAGACACCTACTGGGGGATCCCCTTGGGTGAAAGTGTCTTATGGTGAATGCCTTTGGTACTCGAGTCACAGATTTCCCTTGAGTTGATCCTCTGCTGAACCTGTCATATGCTGACTTCCGTTAATTTTGAGAAATACTGTTTATTGAATTTTAGAGAGCATGGAAATCATCAAATCTAAGTGGTTTTCCTCCCCATCCATCTGGCATTTATAACAACTTCAGCCATTCCTGAATGTCACAAAATGGTCTGACACAGTGAGCAATTTGAGAGAGATCTTTGGCTCAGGAAAGACTACCAGACTCCAGGAGATGGTTGGAGAGATGGGCCCATGGAGGACATCTGTGTTTGTTTTCTCCTGAGGTGAATGCCTTTGCTGATAACATTTCCAGGGACCACGGGGCAGTGAGTCATTTCCGGCCAAACCCAATTCACCTAAGAGATAGGAACTGAATTTAAAACCCAGATACTTGCCGAAGGCCATCTCATATTCCTTCAAGTCAGACTCAGTAGCAGCAACAAAATGTGATGATGATGTAGGCAGATTGAGAAAAAGACAGAGAAAACAACATTCCTTAACTTGACTTTTCATTTATAGACATGGGGAAAAAAAATCGTGAAGGAAAGATTTCAAATTTTAACTTCTTCCCTCAACTCCTGTACCTGCCTCTTTGAGAGCATAAAAATCAATAGATTCCATTGTGGGGATAAATGTTTTGAAGAAGTAATCCATTGATCATTTCCTCTTACTTGACATGTTTAACTACACTAAATCAATTCTTACAGTAGCAGTAACTTTGTGAAAAACAGTAACACAATTGGGTGACATAAGATAGCATAGGATAAAAGAATTCTATAGATAAATTCCTTCTTTACCCTTTACCCCATCTGTGAATGTCTTTGGTTAAAAATCATATGTAATGGGGGCTGGCCTCGTAGCACAGTGGTTAAGTTTGCTTGTTCCTATTCGGCAGCTGAGGTTTGCTGGTTCGGATCCAGGCTGCAGACCTATGCACTGCCATGCTGTGGCAGGCATCCAACATATAAAGTAGAGGAAGACGGGCATGGATGTTAGCTCAGGGCCAGTCTTCCTCAGCAAAAAGAGGAAGATTGGTGGCAGATGTTAGCTCAGGGCTAATCTTTCCCTTTGCCCCCCAAAATCATATATGTGTGGATATATTGGATATATTAAGTTACTGGATTCATGGAGGTCAAGGCACAAAAGAATTCTTTTGATTTTTCAGAGCATTTACTTGCCAGCCAAGCTGCCTTGAATGACACACACGAAAACAAAGAATCTTAGTTGTAAACCAAGCTGAAGAGATTGAAAATAGAACTATGTTAAACATCCAAAGTCCCATCCATGTTTTAGAGACCGTGCTTAATTCCAGCATATTTAGGAGTCAGTGCTCCTGCTTCACACATCCGCATGACGTCAGTACGGCGTCTGCTCCCAGTGCTGATTCCTCACAGTTCAGTGAGTACAGTGTTTCAACTGGAGAACTCGAAACAAACACAAACAAAGGCTTTTAAAAAATTTTAATCCCTTCAGAGAAAACATGAAGGGACAATCGCTTCTTCATTTTGATTGTCACCTGGATTCACAACTGTGCCACCAAAGCCAGCTTCAGATGGACAGATGGCCCTGGCAGTTAAGAGGGATGGGGCGTGGGAAAAGGAATAGATGAATGCTCTGTTTTTTGTGTCAGCATATAAAAAGGGAGAGGAACCAAAGGAACGAGCCAGCCACAGGTGAGTCAGAGAGTACCTCTAAACATACCTTGACTTTCCTACATGGAGATCTACTTTTCCCTGAGCCAGTTCAGCACAGAGGCTCAGGTCCCGGAGCCACTGACCCTAAGAATGCTTGCCTCTCCGAGAGGAACACTGCGCTTTTGCCTGGTGCACACAGAGGTTGCTGAAACTTGACAACACCGTGTGTGACAACCAGTAATGGAATGCTGAACGAGTTGGAGACTTGCATCACATTCGTTTTATTCGGGTTGAATTGCACACTTTGGGCAGCGTTTAGTCAAGTGAACGGGGCATGCAAAGATCTCGCTTCCCCTCCGTGCTGTGGGAAACTGAACCTGGGGCGCTGTGATGGCGACCTCGGTGGAGCAAAAAGCCATTTGAATGCTTGTGGTGGACTGGTGCTGGGGCATTGTCAGCTTTTGTTTACTTGGTCTTATATGTGAAGATCGCAGCTGTTTCTTTCAGTGAAAAGGAGTCGAAGCATGTAGCAACCTACCTCACATTTTCCCCTCCTCCCACGGGTGGTGAAGCCCAACAGCTGTCTTTGCAAATCCTGCCTCTCAGGATTGGAATGGCTCTACATAATCAAGAATGGGATGGCCAGGCTGAGATTATTGGCTGGCTCGAGGAGGCAGGTGGGAATGAACTGTTCTCTTAATGGGCTCACGTGGTCTTCTCCTGTGGGGATTGACTCAAAACAGAAAAAAAGCTTTTAAAGAAGGCGATGAAGGAAAGCTGAATACACACGTCTTGTATTTCGTACTTATAGATCTGAATGGCTGGGAAGCATGAATTCACTGGTTGTTAGAGTTGGAAGGGATTTGAAAGGTCTTCTTGTCTAAGAGTTTTCAAATTATTTTTAGCAGCAGACTTTTTTTTTTTTTGCCTCCAACACATCTTAGACAAGGGGTATCATGTCACAAATGGAAATACCTACATGGAACAAGCAGGAACGTCAGTGGGAAAAGTGCGGTAGAAGAAAAGCAACTTCAATAACAATGAACTCAGTGACGGGAACACAGTAAGAGTGGTGGGGTCTGTGGCAAACTGGATGTGCCTAGAGAGGGCAGCTGTTACTCCCTTCTAGCATATTGTTGTCTTTGCCAGGCTGGGCGGGATTCAGTCATCCATTCATTTGTTTAATAAATATTTATTCAGTGCTTACTACATCCCAGGTACTGTTTTAAGTATATATAAATCAGACAGACAAGGCCCCCACTCTCATAGGGCTTATACCCTAGGGAAGGAAACAGCTAACAAAAAAGGGAATGCATAAAAATGTATAGATTTGTAAGTAGTGATAAATGGCAAGAAGAAAAGTGAAGGTGGGTAAGGGACGGGGAGTAAGTGAGAAAGAGATATTAGCGAGAACTGCCTGGGATGGACTTTTAAGGGAACACATTATAGCAGAGAATGAAGTGAGGGGAAGGCATGAGCCCTGTGCTGATCTAGGGGCGGGATGGGAGTTGGGGGTGGTGAACATTCCAGGGAGTTGAAAAGAGAGTGTGGACATTCGGAGGCAGGCTTGGCTTTTAGCTCTCTTGCCCCCGCTAACTGAGCACAGTTTGGAATTCTATCCTAGTTCAATCTCTTCTGTTTACCCTAAATGATAGACTAGAGAGGTGGAGATGCTGGTCTGAGGTCACACAGGGGTACACTGGGACTGGAACCCAGGTGTTCCGATTCCCACCCTATCCAGTGCCTTTTTTTCTACCATCTTCCTAGAGTTGGGCAGTCTTAATAGAACCTGCGTGACCAAGGCTTAAATGACTAATGAACAGCAGCCCAAATAGTAGCAACTTCCAATTAGGAATTCAAGGGAAACATTTAAATTTTCAGAGTTCTGTCTCCATTCGCCTAGCCAATTCTTACCCGAGGGTAGAATTCTGTGCTGTTTACAGCCTCACCATCTTTTCTGTGCTTTTTGCAAATACGATTATAGTTTAAGTCGTTTACTCTAATCCAATAGATTAAATCCCACAGCACGGACGAATCTGGAATACAGAAAAAAATAACCAAGTTACTCATAAAGAGAGCAAAACATATCAGCTAGTCCTGATCAATTTCAAGAGGCATGGTGTTCTTTTGTTTTAGATATGCTCAAATTATTCAGTTATCTGACATTCTTAGTTAATGTTCCCCTCAAAAGTTAGCTCGACCAGGAGATGAAATAACAGTCTTTGATTAGCTCTGAGCGTCAAAGAACTGAATACAACAGATTGCTTCTGCTCAGTCAGCCAAGTTCTTGTTTCCCAATCTCCCTGACGTCAACTTCAGGTAGAGAAAGAATATTTACATATCAGAATGGGTAAAACTTTATGCCATCGGTAGACTCCTCTTTACCTTTTCCTCCTCCACACAGGCTGCAGCCAGAACCAGGCTACCCGCTGCCCGTTTTGAAGGAATTTGACTTACAGACTGGCTCCAAGATAAAAATGCATCTTCATCTCCAGGAACAGGTGCAAAAGGTCCCCTGCTATTAGCAGCCTACGATTCTTCTCATTTCTTACATGCAAATAAAATTTGTCTTTCATTCATACTGCAGTTGTTTTTTTTTTTAAATGCATAAAGGTTGGAGAATCACAGAGAGAACTTTACTCAAAAGAATCTTTTTTGTATTTAGTTTTTCTTTCTAGTCAGTGGATATGAAAAGTAGAATTATGTCCCACTCATTGAAATCTTTTGAAATGTCATTAGACTTGCCCAAATCTTCTAGATAGCACTAAAGGAAATCGATGGAGATTTCCCCAGGTGAAAGGAGTTTGAGTAGCTAATGCATCATTCATTTTGTTTAACTGATTAGAAGGCAGTCAGTTGTTAAATATTTGCTATAATTCATTCTTGGGTGTTTATACATGCTCCAGTGGCAGATTTTATTTAATAAATATCAGTAACAATAGCAATGCCAATGAAGAAAAAGCAAACTATAAAGATTATAATTTAGGTTTCTCTTATATTAAAAGTAGAGTGGAAAATTATCTAGAGATAAGCATGGACATGAGTTGGACATGTCACAGAAATATGTTAGTTTTTTTGGAACTGTGCTTTGGGACGATTTCAATTTGATTAAGTCTATGAGTTATTTTATTAAGCATTTACTCTACTTCAGTGGTATCCACAGTGGAGGGGGTAGGGAAATGTGGGGACAATTTAAACGGTTGCCTGCAGCCTCCACAGGAATTAGACTAACCCATAAAATAACACAAGTGGCATCAAGCACAAAACTTGTGCTATGAAAATTCTAAAGGGCTAAAATTATTGGAGAAGTGTTCATGGAAAATGAAGGTTGGTTGGGCCTGAAATCATGGGTAGAATTTGGATCCATGAAGAGAAACAAAACCTGGCAGATGGACAAGCAATGACAGACACAAGGTGGCAGTGAGCATGACTGTGGAGAGGATGACAAGACTGGAGAAGAGAGGATGCATAATAGATATTAACAAGGCATGCCCATATTAGGGAGAAACTCGAATCCTGCCTTGTTTTGAAGAGAGAATGAGAGAATCTTGTTTTGTTTTCAGAGGCCCTAGAGACACCTTGCTGGAGGCTTTGAGAAGATGACACTGATGGTGATAGGCAGAAAAAAAATCTGAGGAAGGTAGGATCAAAATTTCAAAAATCCTTGGAAACTTATTACAGCATTCTTGCATAAGTGACCCCAAAATGGTGGTAGTAAAAAGAAAAGAGATCTAAAGAAAAAGAATGTAGAGTGATGCTTGATTCCATCATACATTTATTCACAGATATGAATTGATACCTCCCTGTACTGAGTTATAAATACCCAATACTGCCCCTGCCTGTATGGGGCAT
Organism: Equus quagga; assembly: GCF_021613505.1. Lineage (NCBI taxonomy): Eukaryota > Metazoa > Chordata > Mammalia > Perissodactyla > Equidae > Equus > Equus quagga. The sequence continues at coordinate 28,066,398 of NC_060285.1, forward strand.
AAACTCTAGGGGACCAAAACCAGGACTCAGTCTGAAACCTATGTGTGGATTTTTTAGCAAAGTGTTATGTCAAATGACTCTTGCAGAAATTGGGACAGAGTGCAGAAAAATGAATTAAAACACATTACAAGTGTTTAGGCTGCCCTTTTATCCTTAGAGAGCCCAGTTAGCATGTAGGAAAACAACCAAGGAGTAAGACATGCTTGGTGAGCCTTTGTCTCCACCAGCCTTGGCAATAGCTTAAGATTGAACTCTGAATTTCCCACCCCAAAATCCCAGCCATCTCTTTGATATTAAAACTGGTGGGGATCGTACGTATATGCCCCTTAACCCCTCTCATCCTCCCCCAACCCTCTTCCCTTCTGGTAAACACCAATCTGTTCTCCTTATCTATGTATTTGTTTATCTTTCACATATGGGTGGACTCATACAGTATTTGTCTTTCTCTGTCTGAGTTATTTCGCTTAGCATAATACCCTCAAGGTCCATCCATGTTGTTGCAAATGGCACAATTTTGTCTTTTTTTATGGCTGAGTAGTATTCCATGGCATATGTATATATACATCATATTTTCTTTATCCATTCATTCATTGATGGTGCTTGGATTGCTTCCAAGTCTTGGCTATTGTGAATAATGCTGTGATGAACAAAGGAGTGCATATATCTTTTCAAGTTAGTGTTTTCATATCCTTTGGATAAATACCTAGAAGTAGAATAGCTGGATCATATAGTATTTCTATTTTTAGCTTTTTGAGAAATCTCCATACAGTTTTCCATAGTGGCTGTACCAGTTTCATTCCCACCAGCAGTATATGAGGGTTCCCTTTCCTCTATGTCCTCTCCAAAATTTGTTATTTCTTTGTCTTGTTAATTATAGCCATTCTGATGGGTATGAGGTGATAGCTCATTGTAGTTTTGACTTGCATTTCCCTAATAATTAATGATGTTGAACATCTTTTCATGTGCCTGTTGGCCATTTGTATGTCTTCTTTGGAAAATGTCTGTTCATGTTCTGTACCCATTTTTGGATCAGGTTGTTTGTTTTTCTGTTATTGAGTTGTATGAGTTCTTTATACATTTTGGAAACTAACATGACGTATTCTATATAGAAACTGAAATATACTGGCATACACTTGAAATTTGCAACGTTATAAACCAATGTGACCTCAATAAAATAGTATAAAATAAAACAAAATACATTGTTTACTCACACTTAAATAAAAAAACTAGTGGGAGAAAGCTCTGGACCAGTAGTCATAAGTCTCCTGATTTGAGTTTTGACTCTGCCACTTGCTTAGTAAGTATGATCTTGGGAAATCATTCATAGTCTCTGAGTCTCACTCAGTTTCTTCATTTATAAAATGAGATTCATAGTACCCGCCTGGCAAACTCAGAGGATGTCAGGAGAATCAAGGGAGAAAATATATAAAATAATGTTGCCAGGGCAAAATGATAATGGTGAGGGAGTGGAGGAGAGCGAAGAACTCCGCTTGCTAACTGTTTGCCTTTGTCCTAGTTATCAGGGTGTTAAAACGATATATGAGAATTATTATCATGTTAGGAATTTCAAGCCTTGATCTAAAAAAAGCCTTGCTCTAAAGAAGCAACTCTGGTCTAGTTAATTGTTAAACGTTTTTGCTGGGGAATGCCTTTTTTAGCCCCAAATGAAAACTATGTGAAACTTTAATATATAAAACCAAAAAACCCCACAAAAATAGTGAACTATTTTTAGCATAAAGCATTTTTTAATAGTTTGTAATATTTGCTTATTATAAAATCTGTCAGTGGGAATAATGAAGTTTTTCTGATTAACACAAAATTAGAAAGGAGAATCTTGTGTCCACTTCAACCTCCAAGTTTGTATTTTGTTTACTTTGGTTGCACAGTGTTAAGACGATTCTGACTGACATGGAAAAGTAGTTAAAAATGGTAATAAATATTTTTATCAGCTTATCGTGAGTTCTCTGCAAAATCTTTCAATACACAGAAAGAACAGAAGTTCTGAGCACAAAAATAGTTAACTGACAGCACAAGTTAAAACATACAGGAAGAAAAATAGGTTAAATTTGCTGTACATTACACGAGCATAAGTTTCTTTTTATTGAAGTATTTGAAAAACTGAAAAATATTTGAACAGCATTGTTTGGATCAAATATTTGTGGAAACTTTGAAAGAACTCTCTGGAACCTTGTGTCTACAGAATTGTGTTTGAAGCTGGCCACATGCGTTGAGCACAGGATACTGTTCTAAGCATTATTTGTGGTTTATTTCTTAATGCTGATAACCACTGCATGAGGTAGGTAAAGACCCCGAGACACACAAAGGTCAGGTTATTTTCCATAAAGCACGTAGTTGGTAATAGCCAAGACTAGATTCAAACCCAGGTTGTTTGACTCCATGGTCTCAAGTCCTGAAGGAGGAGAGTGGATTCATGTGTGCCCCCAGGACTGAATAGACAAACAGTTTCAGTTCTCAGACCTACCAAACAGAGATCAGTTGTGAAGCTCAGTTATGATATTATCTGAAAACATTGGCATGTAGTAGGTGTTTATCAGATGTTTGCTTACTCTGAATTCACCCTATGGCTGACTCCCCCTCACAAAGCCATCTATGTCATGGTCATTTAATTCAGGGGTTGGCAAGCTACAGCCTGCAGGCCAAATCCAGCCCACAACCTGTTCTCGTTAATAAAGTTTTACTGTAACATACCTACCCATATTTGTTTACGTCTTGTCCATGGCTGCTTTCCCTCTCGAATGGCAGAGTGGTGCAGTTGTGACAGAGACTGTATGACTTCCTAAAATATTCACTGGCCCTTGAGAGGAAAGTTTTGCCAATCCTAGAGTTAACATAATGACTGTATTTTCTGTTTGTCAACTTCCTATAACATGAAAGTTTTTAAGACAGCAGTTCAGGTACGTGCAGTTGAAGGCAAGAGCAAGGCTGAGGCTTCACGAATGAGCTTGGGTAAACTGGGAACTGGCGAGGTTGTTTTGGGCACAGTAAGTGTTTTTCCCTGCCACCACCCTGACCCTGCTCAGTCCACTAACACATTTTGTTTGCATTAAAATTTTCTTAGCATGTCTTGTACATCATAAAACATGGCCATGTTTATTAGAAGGGATTTAAAAAAAAGTCGGGATTAAGAAACTCAAGGTACTGATGGCTCAGAAATGCTTTAAGACATTAATAATGGTTTCCAAAATTCAGGAACAAATTTGTTTTTTTAAAGAAAACGTTTGGGCTATTCTCCATCATAAATAGAAACCAAACAAAAGAGCTAGTGTTCAACTGGATGCTACTTAAGTTAAGAAGAGTAATCATTTTCTCTGAGATTAAACGGTGGTTTGTGGATTTCTTTTCTGTTTCTTAAGGAATAAATAATTTGAGGGAGGTAGAGAGGTGATATAGCGATCACATTTCATGCTATCAAGAGAACAGGGTCCTCTTAGTAAAAAAATTCCATGATTATAATCATTAATAATATCATATTGAAAGCTTCAAAGGTCATCCTGCATTTCGATAACATACTTGAAACTTATTAAAACATTAGCAGAATAGATTGAAAGTTTTAAAAAGCTCAATTATCGTTCCCCTACTTACAGCATTAGGGCACTGTATCTGTGGGTGAAGTTTCCCCCACCTATGGAAATATGTTTGCATTTAGAATATGAGAGTGTAATACTGAGTTGTAAGTATATAAGGCAACAACTGATATTTGAGTAGAAAGTCCTGTCATTCATTCATTCAACAAATATATATTGAGCACCAATGATGTGTCAGCTATGGTACTAACCACTGGTTATACAGGACATCCAAAATAGACATGATAGCAGCTCTGATGGAGATGGGGAAGACAGATAAGAAATAACATCAAAAAAATTTCTTTTGCAAATTTTGATAAGCACTACAAAGAAAATGAACAAGGTGAACTGATAGAGAAAAAATAGCAGGAACCGTCTCAAATGGACCATAGTGGTTGTGGAGGGTGGGCAGGAAGAAGCATCTGGATGTGCAAAGGCCCTGAGGCACAATGAATGAGCTTGGGATCTTCAGTGAACTGAAAAGACGACAGTGTGGTTGGAGAAAGTGGAAGGAGGTGAAGTTGGATAATGCACGAAGGGTCTCTGAGCAATATTAAGAGAGAGGAAGAAGTTAAGGTCTTACATTTTTCAAATGAAAACATAACTTCATTTGCTAAAAAAGAGATCAACACAAGGGAGCTTGTCTGGATGAACTTTTGATGTCTCTTTTGAGTGACATCATTTCTTATCTATTTATCTTTGGAATCTCCAGCAAGGGAAGGGAAAGGTAGCAATTGTGTAATATGACACACCCTTCTGTGGATAATTATATAATGCAGCTGGAGGAAAGGCATTTAGAGAGAGGAGATAATTTTCCTCTTTTCAGCCTGGAATTTTTAGTAGATAAAGATAAAACACTTCAAGCTCTCTCTAATACATTGCCATCTCTGAGGAGAGTCAGATTACTCTCTTTTCTCCCTTTTACAAAAGGGTCGTGTCTTAATTTATCACGCTACATAGAAAGATTTATGTAAACTCTGCAAATTGCATCCCTGAGAAAGCATGAGAATCAAAAGAAAGTCATTAATGCAGGAGTAAGCATCATACAGACGTTATATATTTAACTTTCTAAAAAGCCGCGCAGTGTGGCAATTTATGACGCTACAATAGTGAACTTGAAAGGGAATTACAACTTTTGAAATATTTGTGCTTTGCAGATGGTAATTTATCACAGTATCAGTTAGTACATATAAGAATAGGATCTCAGCAGGTATTCCAGACTACATTGAAATTTAGGAGATTCTTAATAAACTGCTAAAATAATGATGATGATGATTAGAACGAAAGCCAGATAGTCCTAAGCAGCTGGACAGAAAAGAGAGGTGAGCATTAATGACCTTTTAAAGCTAGAAGGGAATTTCACATCTTCTGTGTTGTGGGTTCCTCTGCTTTGAAGGGCGTGGTTGTGAAACACTAGATGACAGCGTGTATCCCCTTAATATCTCTACCCATCAAATAGGACCTATACAGAAATAGGCAAGGTAGAGTTTCAGTTCTATAGTTTCCACCTGCAATTTCACTGGTAAGTGGCAAAGCCTGGCTTGATTACTTAGAAGATTAAATTGCTATTACTGTTAAACTGTTATGGGGACTAGATTACACGTCCTCTGTAAGCAGGCTTTTCTGGGAGAACCTGTGTGATGTCTTGGAAAGGGCAGGATTAAGAATCTTGTGCCACAGACTAAGTATGTCCTTGGACAAGTCACTTAATCTCTTTAGTCATCAGCTGCCTCATTAGTAAAGTGAAAGCTAGAAAATATTGTCTCTTTTGCCTACTTTACTAGATTTTTGAGGTCAAAAGATAATACTTGTGGAGGCTGGCCCTTTGGTGCAGTGGTTAGGTTCAGCATGTTCTGCTTTGGTGGCCTGGGTTCGTGGGTTCAGATCCCAGGCACAGACTGACACTACTCATTAGCCATGCTGTGGTGGCAACCCACATACAATATAGAGGAAGACTGGCATAGATGTTAGCTCAGGGCTAATCTTCCTGAGGAAAAATTAAAAAAAGATAACACTTGGTTGTCAGTGAGGCATTACTTTTTCCATTGATCATTGTATTTTGTTTTACAGCAGGGATCATGAGTTTACTGTGTGGTCACTGTAGTGTGGTCAGTGTTTGTGCCATGTCACATTGAGTCCCCCACCCACATTTTTGGGATTCAAGGCACATCTGCACCTTAGGAGATTCTGCAAAGGGGTGAGAGGTTGCAGTGTGACTATATCTTTACTTATACTCGGTTTCATATAAAAGCAACTCTAGTATTCTTCCTTTTGCTTAAGATTTTAAGGTGTGATTAGAGAAACAGAACTCTTACAAGGAGAACCAGGCAACCAGGCAGGCCTCAAGCAATGGAAATTTTCTTGTACACAACTCTACACTGTGTAAACACTTTGGCCGTTATGAAAATTATAAATACAACTGCTCTTTAGGATGTCTCATAGATGCTCAATGTGTCTGCAACTGAATTTCTTTCTCCTCCTTCTCATAATGAATAACATCACTGTCTCTTTCATTGCCAAACCCAGAAATCTTAGAGTTACTTTAGATTTTTCTTCACGTCCATGTCGACAGCCAACACCAATCCTACAGGTTCGATTTCCTAAATTTATTGGCGAGACATACGTTTCATTCAATTTGTGTTGCCTCTGCCTTGATTCTGGTCTTTAGTTTTTCACAGCAGAATTACTACAACAACTTCCTAACTGGCCTCTTTGTCCAGAACTGGCTCTTATAAATCATCCTCTTTAGTGATGGCAGACTAAACTACCTAAATTAGAGAGCTGACCAAATTGTGTCCTTGTTAAGAATTAGTTAATTCTCCCTAGAGCTTTGAAGTCACAATATCTTAGCATATGTGATTATTTTTTCTTTTATAAAAAATTTATTTATGGATTTATTTATTTTAGGTGAGGAAGATTGGCCCTGAGCTAACTAACGTCTCTGCTCATCTTCATCTATTTTATAGTGGGACGCCTCCACAGCATGGCTTGATGAGCAGTGTGTAGATCCCTGCCCAGGATCCAAACCTGCAAACTCTGGGCTGCTGAAGCAGAGCCCATGTACTTAACTACTCTACCACTGGGCTGGCCCCTTAGCATATATGATTTTATTCTCCGGTCCTGTATCAATCAATCCTTGTTATCCCACACTTCTCAGCATGTCCTTTACTCTGCCCATGTCATGCTGTTTCATGCTTCCAAATTTTCACACATGATGCTAACACTGCCTAGAAAATTCTTTCCTCAATATATGCCTGACTGTTATTCATGCTTCAAACCTCAGTTCCACTGCTATCTCTTTCCAGAAGCCTTCCTGATGCCTGTTTCTTTAGATGCCCTTTTTCTGGGCTCTGACAGTGCCCTGTGTTAACATTTCTGTATTCATTAATCTTGATTAATCCTAATCTTACGTTTTCCTGTATATCCCTAGATTCTAACAGTGACTAGCACGTAACGTGGTCTTCAATATAATTTTTTTAATGGATGGATCAGCACAATCTGATATGGCAGCCATGCTAGAAGTGAAGATAAAATTCACACACTGACTAGGTTGAATAAAACAAGGGAAACCAAACTGTAAAGGCTTTATCTGTTAGGGTGAGGACGTAAGGAGGCAAAAGGGAACTAATTAAAAGAGTGCAAAGCAAGGAGACTAAAAGAAGTTTGGAATAAATCTTACAAACAGTGTTTTATCCGGGGGTTGACATGTCCATTAGGTTATGGGAGCATCCTTAAAGTTACAAGATTGCAACAGATGCTATTGCACCTTGCAGCGTGTGAGAGGAAAGGAACAGCCAGTGCGAAGGCAAGAATGTATTTGAAAAACAGAGAGCAGGCCAGTTTGGCTGGAGCAGAGTGAGTGAGGGTGTTATGGGCTGAATTGTGTCCCCCCAGATTTCATATTGTGGCTGAAGCCCTAACCCCAGCACATCAGAATGTGACTGTATTTAGAGAAAGGGCCTTTTAAGAGATGTTAAGTTAAAACTAGGTGGTTAGAGTGGGCTCTAATCCTGTCTGACTCAGATCCTTATAAGACGAGGAAATGTGGACACACAAGACACCAGAGGAAAGACTGTGAGGACACAGTGAGAGGGCTGCCATTTGCAAGCCAAGGAGAGAGACCTCAGAAGAAACTAAGCCTACTGACATTTTGATCTTGGACTTCCAGCCTCCAGAACTGTGAGAAAATAAATGTCTGTTGTTTAAATCACCTCTTCTCTGGTATTTTGTTATGGCACCCTAGCAAACTAATGTAAAGTGGTAAAGTAGTAAATGAAGGCGGAGAAATAACAGGAGTTTGGGCAAGGGGGATGGGGAGAATTATGTTGTGCGATCTTATAGGTCATTGTAAGGACATAAGGTTTCATTCTAGTAAATGGGAAGCCGTTGGAGGATTTGGAGCAGGTGGATATTATGATTTGACTTTCACCTACGTGGAGACTGGGAACTGATAATGCAGGAGTCATAATGACGAGGCCATCAAAGTGGTCAACTGTGTAGGAGGAAAGGGGTAGGAAACCTGTCATCAGGGAGAGGACACTGGAGGTGCTTCCTCTTTTCCATTTTGCAGCTGAAAAAAACTGAGGATCCTAAGTGAGAAAACAGAGAATCCGAAAGGGACTAGCCTAAGATGACACAGTAATTGTGTAACAGTCCCAGGAATAGGAACCAGGCATCCAGCTCTCTTTAATACTTTGTGCTTGCAGAGAGCTGCATTTGGCTTCTCATGCAAAAACCACAAGTTTGATTGCCCAATGTTTTGGGGAGGCTGGATTTATCCTTGTGAGCAGACATTAACACTTGAGTGAGTTATGGTGTCCACGGAGTACGCCGTGGCACTCTCCAGCTGCTCATCCATGTCTCTGTGACTCAAGGACGCGTAGCTTGAAAGACTGGCAGGAGCAAGTGGAAATTATTCATGGACTCTAGTCACAGACTGTGTTTCCGCAGATGTCCTTCATGGTAGATCATTTCATTGATAGAACAATTTTCAGAGATGAGGATAGCCATGGCTCATCTCTGAACTATTCTCCAACATGCTAGGAGGACGGAGCTTTCTGATTCTAGATTAATAAAGAATCAGTGTGTGTGTGGATACATGCACATGTATCTGTACGCTATGTATACGCATATGTTATACATACATTATGTATTATATATGAATACATACCAAGCTTGATATTTCTTTATTGTATGTATATATATTATATATACAGTTGTGTGCCTCATAATGATGTTTTGGTCAACAATGGACTAAATGTACGAATTGGTCCCATTAGATTAGTAACCTAGGTGTGTAGCAGGCTACATTTAGGTTTGTATAGGTGCACTCTATGATCTTTGCACAACAACAAAATTGCCTAACGATGCATTTCTCAGAACATAGCCCCATGTTAAGTGATGCATGACTGTATTGTATACCTATATGTATATTCACGATAGATAAATATCAAACTCGACGATATTAAAATGTCTTTAACAGCATAAATATGCTCGATTAAATATGTAAGATGTTGCACAGAGATCCGAGTTCAAATCACAACTTTGCCTCTTAACTAACTACATGAACTTGGGCAAGGTTCAATTTCCTTGTCTGAAAAATGGGATAATAATCATGACTAACTCATAAGGTTGTGACCAGACTAGAAAAGATACTGGGCATAAAGCACTGAAGGCGATGCCTGGTCATAGTAAGTGTTCACTCAGGAGAGCTTTCATTTTTATCATTGTTTTCTTCAGTTTACTTCATGTTTAATTTCCTCTTCTTTTTCTAGTTTCCTAAGGTAGAAGCTGAGTTCACTGATTTAAGATCTTTCTTTTCTAATGTAAACATTTAATACTATAAACTTCTCTCCTAGCACTGCTTTAGTTGTCTCCCACAAATTTTGATATATTGTGTTTTTATTTTCATTCAGATCAAAACATTTTCTAATATCCTTTGGGATTTCCTCTTTGATTCATGGGTCAATTTCCAAATATTTGAAAAGTTTTGCAGATATATTTGTTGTTGAGTTATAGTTTAATTCTCTTATGGTCAGAGAACATACTTTGTATAATCCCCTTAAATTTATTGAGAGTCATTTTATGGCTCATAACAATGTCTATTTTACTGAGTGCTCTGTGTACCCTAGAAAGGAATGTGTATTCTGTTGTTGTTGGATGAAGTGTTCTATAAATGTTAATTAGATCAAGTCATTTGATCCTATTGTTCCATTCTTCCACGTCCTTGATGATTTACTGTCTGCTTTTGCTGTTAATTCCCGAGAGTGAAGTGTCAAAATTTCCAGCTGTGATTGTTGAAACCATAAAATATCAGGTGTTAATACAGCCACTCCAGCTCTGCTTTGATTAGGGTTTCCATGGCAGCTCTTTTGTTATCCTGTTATTTCCAATGATCAAACTCCATTTGCTAAGTGTTACTTTTCAGGCAGCAAATAGTTGGCTATTGCCTTTTTATCCAATCTAACAATATCTGCCATTTAATTCAAGTGTCTGCACGTTTTACATTTAATATAGTTGTCGATATTATTGGTCTTAAATCCTCTACATTGTTGTTTTCTATTTATCTACCTTCTCTTTGTTTATTCCTTTCTCATATTTCTTTTGTATTAGGTATTTCTATTTTTCTGTTTTATTTTTACTACTGGCTTATTAGTTATAACTCTTTTTAATTTTTAGCGGTTGCTTTGGGGTTTACAGACTACATTTTTAGTATCATTTTACCTTCAGGTAGTATCATACCACTTCACACACGATGGAAGAACCTTACAACGTGACATATCCTTTCCCCTTCCATCCTTCTGCTTTGTTGCCATGACTTTCACTTCTATTTACAATACAAAGTCCAGAATTCACTGCTTTTTTTTGTTAAGTTTAAAGAGTTACCCATCTTTTAAAAAGTTTGGAAAATGACAGAAAAAAAATCTGGTCTATATTTATCCACATTATCCATATCTGGTGCTCTTCATTCCTTTGTGTAGACCCAAATATCATTTTTAATTTGCCTAGAGAATTTCCTTTAATATTTGTTGAAATGAACATTTGCCAATAATGAATCATCTTCTCTTCTTGTTTGTCTAAAATCTTTATTTGGCTTAATTTTGGAACGATATTTTTACTGTATAAAAAATTCTTGGTTGACAGTTTTTGTCTTTCAGTACTTTAAAGGTCTCTCTCTCATGTCTTTTGGCTTGAATAGTTTCTCACTAGAACTTGCCTCCATCTTCACCTTTGTTCCTCTCTAGATAATCTATTTTTCTCCCCTGGTTGCTTTTAAGATTTCGTTCAATCACTGTGGTGGTTTTTTCTTTTTTTTTCTTTTTCAGTCTCATTCTGATTTTCCTTGACTCTTCCTTCTTTTTTTTTTAAGATATTTTTCTGCTTGAGACTCATCGAACTTCTTGGATCTTTGGATTTGTAATGTACAGTTTTCATCAAATTTTGCAATTTTTAGCCATTATTATTTCAAATATTCTGTTCCCCACTTCTCCTCCTAGAACTCCAATTTCATGAATGATGTATCAATAATATGATCCCATATCTCACTAGTTTCTTGTTCATTTGTTTCAATCTTTTTTTCCTTTCTGTTTTTATTTTGGATAATTTCTTTGGTTCTATGTTCAAATTCACAGATATTTTCTTTTACAGTGTCTAATTTCCTGTAAATCCTATTTATGTCAGATATTATATTTTTCTTCTCTAGAAGTTCCGTTTGGGTATTTTTTGTGTTCAGCTTTTTCTTTATCATGGTCATCTTTTCCTCTACCTTATTGAACACATGAGAATAATTATATTAGATACTTTTACATCCTCATGTGCTGGTTCCAAGATCTCTGTCATTTCTGGGCCTTTTTATACTCATTGACTTGTTCCTGGATTTATGGATTTTGTTATATTTTTAAAGTAACATTAGATTTTTTTCTGGAACACAGTTAAGTTATTTGGCAGTGGTTGGATCTTATGCTGTTGAGTTTTGTCCAGAGTAGTCTTTAGTCTAGGGCTAATTTATCCCTACTACTAAGATATTGCCTCTCTGAGGATTCTACCCCAACATGCATTGAATTATGAGGTATTTCCATTCTTGCTTTTAGGATAACAATCTAATCCCAACCTTTTGTGAGCTCCAAGAGTTTTTCCACCTACCTCTTTCTGGTGTTTCTTTCCTCAGCCTGAGGTAGTTGTCGTTCCTGAATGTGGAGATCAGAACTCAGACTATAACTTGAGGGGACTCTTCTGTATATCTCTAGAGCTCTATCTCTCTCTGTTTACAAGTTTCTTCTTTCTGCTACTGACCCTCAAAGTCTAGCCTCCTTGAGTCTCTAAACTTTTGTCCCTGTCTCCTGAATTCATCAAGACTGGCAGGCTGTATCTGGGCTCACCTCCTTCCTGTGCTACAGCCTGGAAACTTCCTGTAAACAGTCAGCTGATGAACTCACAGGGCTTTTAGGGTGAACAACTTTTCCTGATTTATCCAGGACTTTTCTAGTTTTAGCACTAAATGTCTCATGTTCTGGAAACCCCCCAAGTCCCAGGAAAACCAGGATGGTTGGTCACACCTACTCACATTGCTTTCTTTATTTTAGGGATTACAGACTTGTATTCTCTTTGGGCCAACATCTGAAAATTGTTATATATATATGTGGTGTGTGTGTGTGTATATATGGTGTATTTCAGTTTGCTAATTGTTTCAAGTTGGTTCTCTTATTCTATTTTGGCCAGAAGCAGAAACTCTGACTTACTTTAAGGTCATTTATTCTGTGTAAAAACTCAGTTGGAGAGGACAAAAGTAAAAGTGGGAAGACCAGTTGAGACCTACTAATGTGGTCCTAGGTGATGGTGGCCTAGACACAAATGGTGACATATATTATGGCAAAAAGGTAGGCAGGAATTGAGATATATTTGAGAAATATGTTGAACAGGTCAAAGCCCTAAAATAACTTATAAAAGACTTTTATAGACTGATTTCAATAATCCAAAAAATCATGAATCCGACTTATGATCTTGCCTATATTTTTGTATCTCACCAACAAGGATTCATAGATGAGATCTCCAGACCCAGGACCCACACCCATTGGGCAGAGAATCGGGTTGTTGGTGAGAAACTTGGAAGAATGGAGTCAGCAATTCACAGAGGATGTAACACGAGAGACTGCATTTCAGGTCATAGCGGCTGGGATATTCGAGTCTCTCCCTATAATGGAAATTCCCATTGTGCCTATGGTGACTGGAAGGGAAGAGCAAGTTACCTATATGCCCAGGCCCAGTGGCCGTCTCCATTTGACATCTGCTCTGTCCATAGCTACTCAGGCATGATCCAAGTCCCTGCTAATCCACATTATGCAGAAAGCTGGGCATCATCAAGTTTTATCCAGGACCCAGAGAAAAATTTCTTATTTTTATCCTCCATGTTTTTCTTCACACCATTCACCAATATTTAGATGCCATAGTTAAATAAACTGGATGCAGGCCTCCTTAATGGGAAGAGAGGAGAGCCATAGCATAAGACACACTCAGATGAGAATATCCTTTAAGACAGCAAGAGGTAGAGGAATTCCCATCACTTAACACAGGTCTCTTACTTCACTTGCAAGAAGGACATAGGACCTTGGATTTGCCTTATTTTAAATGAGGGTGGGTGGGCTTGTGCACATATATACATGTGTACATGCCCGTGTGTGCACGCATGGTAGGCTGACGAGGAAGAAAATAAGTGCTCAAAACTGTCCAGTAATAGTCAGCAACATATAATTAAAACCTTTGTCAAAATGCCTCACTGGAAGTCCAAACAATTTCAAATGGCTGAGGTCAGATCTTTTCTGAGTGAGCAGAGGGAGAAAAATGTGGGGATTCTATGTCTGACCTGGGGGAAGGAGTCAGACCCAAAGGAGAAAAGAGAGGTGAATGGCTTTGTGACTTTATCAAGGGTTTCCATCCTCAGCTAAAACCGACCAAGGATAGAGAGAAAAGGTGTCTGAAGCATTTTTGTCATGCTTGGTTGTGAATGCACGTTTTTATTACATTTTATAAAAATGCATCTCTCTTTCAAGGGGAACTTCTTTCTCAGGTGATTTGTATATTTGTGTTAACAAATAGCTTTTCAGTGGCAGAAATCTGGAAAAATGGCATACAGCAGACCTCTCCAAAGAGAATCCCAGAGAACAAAGGGCTGAGATAAGCAATCCATTAGAATATAAGGTCTTTGGTGGAAGGGACCATGTCCGATGTACTCAGTCCCCAACGCCCATCCCTCATGTCTGCACATGGTAGGTGTTCAGCAAACATTTATTGGATGAAAGCCTGAAGTTTGGGGTATAAAAACCCCTCATGGACAAATGAGTTTGAAACTGCTATATCCAACATTTCATTTTATAGATTCAAAACACCTACTAACCTATTAAAGGCTCTTGGAAAACTTACAGTAAGAAAACCTTTATTTTTTGAGCAAACTAGCTTTTTGTCAATATCTATAGATATTCACTGTGGAAATCTTTTTTAGGCAATATCATTTAACATCCTTCAGAAATGCCCCATATCCCCATATATTGGCAAAGCTGATCCTAAAGACGAGAAATTGAAGATGGCTATGACATCACACTGCTCCCTTATTAAACTGAATCTGCACCACAAAAACATCTTATGAATTCAGTTTAAACTGGTTTATTGTATGAGCTGGACTTGGTAAGTTAAGATAGAAAGCAATTTCTATTTTATTTCTGCCCCTTCAAACCTGATTATTTTCACAATTTAGCCCCAGCCCCCAGGTTCCACTAACAAATAAAACTCTAGGCAGTTCTTCATTGGTTTTTCTGATTACAACAGGTAATAAGTGAAAAAAAAATCTCTTTTTCAAGGTAGTAAAAAGCCCAGTGCAGTAGAATGTCTAATGCATGCAAACCTAGCTCTGCCTCCTCTCACAGCTCTGTTATCAATCAGGTTAGGAACCCAGGAATAGGAGGAGGGCCCAGCTTGGTTTCCTCACTTTCCCCTTCCATATCTTCTCCCCTTTGCCTAGCTATGATTTCTGGCCTCTTCAGAGATGGGGGAAGGTGGGCAAGGAAGGGGAAGATGGAAAGTGGAATAACCTTGAGTGATGATATTATAATCTGTCACTGTGATCCTCTGCGTGTAGTGGACATCCCTATTGACTTACCTCTCATGGGGCATTTGGGTGAGTTTTTTTGACAATACTTCTGTTTTCCTACATTACACAGTATCTCTCAGTGACTGTTCCTTCCCAAGATGACCCAATCTGCCTCTCTTGAGTCCTTATTTGTCCTACCACATTCTGGCAGTGCTGCTCGCTCCCAATATAGCTTATTCCTAGACACCAGACAAGGTAGTTCAGGCCTCAGTCCCCTGTGTTTTCAAGTGTGAGTCAGGCATCAGTCCCTCGGTCCCTTCAAATCCTAGAGAAATATATCAAGCTCTCTGAGTGGTTCCACTGACATGTCTGTCTTTTGGTTTGTGTTAAGGAAGCAATGCTTCTATCTGGGGTGGAGGATGAGGATGGGGACACTTATAAAATTAATAACACCCTCCAAAGAAATTCTCAGTGCCACCTTCTTAAAGTCACTCTTGATGGGTTGGAGGTTGCCAAGGTGATAACATGAGTAGACCCGCTTCCATAACCTCTTAGCAGGTCCCTTTATGGGGAGCTATCACCTAGCTTCAGAATGTGGGGCTCCTTGGCACCAACTATATTGGGTCTCTTCTGAAACACCTAGACAAGAGGAAATGGCCCATTTAACTTCCCATTGCACATGCCTTATTACACTCAATCCACACTATCATCTTTTATGAGAAATATAGCAAGAGAAACCAGAGCTGAAGTAAGAACTAGCTGAGGATATAGCCACTGATACTTAATTATGTTTTTTATAATGCATAAGGCCTACAAAATAAGGAAGAAAAAAATGGACAGTATTAATTTTATGCACCAATTATTAGCGTCCTATGGTGAGTTTTACAGCCATTAGAATGTGGACAGAGATTGAATTTCATGTATAAAAGGCTCACTTTGCTCTACCGCCCAGTTCATGGTGATCAGACAACAAACTAATTTCCACTATAAATACTTATCCACGCCTAGGCTTGCCCTTGTCCTTTGGCTTTTGCTGTGTTTGACCTTTACAACAATATTCTATTTGCCCAACAATCTCCTCTCATCAGCACTTGTTCTTAATGAGCCCAAAGACATTAAGGCCAACAGCAATGATGCTAGAGTTAAGAGTCTTAGTTACAAAAAGAAAAGGCTCTTCATAGTGAATGTCCATTCTCTGACCCACGCACAGGGATTAGTTGATCATTTTATCAAGTGAAAACTCCCAGAACTTTCTGAAATTCTTAAACTGTTTCAAAATACCCTAACACAATGCCTCTCACTCAGGGTTGCATGTTAGAATCGCTTGGGGAGTACTTAAGTATTGCGATGCTCAGACAGCAGCCCACTTTAATTAAATCAGAATCTTTGTGTTGGAACCCAGGTATCAATGTTTTCAAAACTCCCAGGCATGCCAACGTGCAGCCAAGGTTGGGTGTCACTATTCATACCTCTTGGCTAATATGGAGCTTCTACACGTTCACAGCAGAGCATGTAATTAAAATCCTTATGGAGCTCCATCCCACCTCCAGGTCGAAGAGACATGGGAAGTTCACTGCCTGGGCTGTGGTATGTTTGGCTTTGCCTACTCAGTGCCTCTTTAAAAGCTGCATTAGCCTCCATTATTTAAAAATCAAGAGTTCTAATGACAAAATTCTTTTTTTTCTTCTTAATTATTGGCACCTGAGCTAACATCTGTTGCCAAACTTCTCTCTTTTTTTTTTTTCTTCTTCTTCTCCCCAAAGCCCCCCCAGTACATAGTTGTATGTTCTAGTTGTGAGTGCCTCTGGTTGTGTTACAAAATTCTAATTGTTTAATTTCTCTTAAAAACTCAGCAAGCCAGCCCTGATGGCCTAGTGGGTTAAAGTTTGGCATGCTCAGCTTTGGCGGCCTGGGTTTTCTTCTTGGGAGCAGAATCACACTGCTCATCTGTCAGTTGCCATGCTGTGGCAGCGGCTCACATAGAAGAACTAGAAGGACCTACAACTAGAATATACAACCATGTACTGAGGCTTTGGGGAGGAGAAAAAAAAAAGAGAGAGAGAAGAAGATTGGCAACAGATGTTAGCACAGGGCGAATTTTTCCCAGGGGGAAAAAATCACCCATTAGTTAAAAACAAAAAACAAACTCAGCAAATTCAGGCAACAGCGGCCTACTTCTCCCCATGACAATTGGCTGGTGCTGGGTAGCAGCAGACCATGTTAGAGGGGCCCATGCTTCCCAGTTTGCCCACAAGCCTTACCTACTGGAGACTGGAGTTTCCTGCCTGGCCCCTGCAGGCAGAGATCTGGAGACCTGCTTGTCCAAGTTTGGAGAAGTCTTTCAAACCTTAGCCCCTTCCATTTTCAAATGCAAGAAATGCCAACTCGCCCCAAAAAGGCTTCTTTGATCTGAATGGTTCAAAAATCCTTTAACCCCTGGATTGTTTAAAAGGTTATTCAGTTTTTCTCTTCCATTCTCTGCCAGCCCATTCTCCCCTCAGAGAGTTTGTTCTGTTCTTTTGCTTTAAAAAGGAAAACCAAGAGTGACTACACATCTATTCTCCAAAGACAGTAACTCCTCAAGGCTGGGAGCCAGATGCCTGACTTGTTTTCCATCTCGAGCTGCACATACAGAGAAAGTCGTCGACGCAAGGCCATTCTGCCTTTGACCTTCCTAGGCCGAAGGCACAGCTGGTCAACAGTGGAGCTGAAAATAGAACCCAGCACTTTCAAATCATTGTTCTGTTCACTGGGCCGTGCTTCCTTCCATAAGGACTTGGTTAAACAACGTCTTGTTTTGCAAAAGCAG
This sequence comes from Equus quagga, assembly GCF_021613505.1. Taxonomy (NCBI): domain Eukaryota; kingdom Metazoa; phylum Chordata; class Mammalia; order Perissodactyla; family Equidae; genus Equus; species Equus quagga. The sequence goes on from NC_060285.1 coordinate 28,083,871, forward strand.
AAATCATAATATATGTACGAGAAACAGAAGAAACCCCGGCCCCACCCTTGGGAAAGATGCCCCTGTAGCATAAAAGGAGAGCGAATTCATTGCTAGCACTGCGGCTTATAGGTTGGAAACGCTCAAAAAACGCATGTTGAATCATCTACTTTGTAATGTGTGGCATTTTGAAAAAGGAGTTCTTGCTGAATGCCAAGAATGTATTTGCTTGACAACCCACAGAAAGGAAATCTAGGACATAAGAAAGGTTATCATGAAAAAGGCAGGACCTGTACATAAAGATGGTCAGGGACCTGGAATCTGGGTGCGGCTTTTCAGCATAGTGTCACATGTGTCCTGGGGAGGAACCAGAGGTTTGATAATGCTGCGATTCTTAGCTCGGGTACATGTGTGGCACACGAAAGGGCAGAAAGCGGATCTGAGCAGTAGGAGAGTTGGGAGGAACTGCCACTTTCTCAAGCTCTCTCTTCTGTGCTCACCTCTCTTTAGGGATCATCCTCTGCCTTGATTTTTATTGAGCTCCCTTAGGGCAGGAACCACGTGGTTCTCATCGCTCTGGTCCCCAAGCCTCCACAGCCCACTCCGGAGGCAGCAGAGCAGAGCCCAGAACCAGATTTTCTCACTTTAAGTCCTGACTTGACAATCGCTCAGCTGCAAGACTTTGGAAAAGCGAATTTACCTCTCTCAATTCATTTGTAAATTGTGTCTCAATTTCCTCATTTGTAAAAGAGAGAGTAACAATAGTTCATACTTCAAACAGTCACTATAAAAATTAAATGTTACTACTTGTGAAGTTCTTAGGATGGTACTTGGTACATAATAAGCATCCATTAAGTGTTAGTAATTAGAGGCCATCACTATATAATTTATGAATGGATAGTCTAGTTATCAATATAGAATAGTTAGAATAAGCCAGGTGACTTGATAAGCACTTTGCGTGGATTACCTCATTTAATTCTAAAAGTAGGTGCGAGAGACAGAGACAGCTACTCCTGTCACTCCACATTACAGCTGAGGCACTGAGGCACTGAGGCACAGAACGGTTGAGTAACTCACTCAAAGTCACGCAGCTGGTGACTGACAGAGGAAGGACTCAAAACAATATGGTCTAATGACACATCTTTCACCATTATTCTGCCAGTTAAGTATGTATTTCCTAGGCGAAATACTAAAGTAAAAGCTGCTTTTTGATGTTCTTGTGAGTCTCAAATATAATTATTTATTGACACTTTGAAAGCAGTAAAAACAATATCCATATGTGAGATGATGGTGATGACTAACAAACGCCTGAGAAATCCTTCTCGCATTAGCCTCATTTAGCATATCAAAAGGTGTTAAAAATAATAATTAGTCTTAGGAACCAAAAAAAAAGTAAAACTCAGTCATTCTGACACACTTAAATGCAATTTGATATGCGAGGGTCACCTACTCCAGACAACAGGCGTTGAACAAATTAGCAAAGGAGCTTGTTGAGAACTGGAGCACCATGATATTTGGCTTATTTCTTTGCTAAAATATCCTTAGTTATGATAAAGTTTATTTATTTATGTGCTTTATCTCTGAGTAATTTCCCGAGCCATAAATATGAGGAGAAATGATGAGATTTTTTTTTCTTCTCAGAAATTATTTGTAGTGTTCTGGTGTGATGGAAGCAAACCGAACCTAAGGTTGGGAGATGAGGTTTCTGGCCTTGGTTTCATTATCAGATAATTCCTTCTAGGACCCAAAGCCAGTCTTCCAGCCTACTTGCACCTCAGATTTCTCTAAAAATAGAGTCTTGGATGCCATTGATTATAAAATTCCTAGTACCTTTAAAAATCTTTGATTTCCCTCCTGGGAATTTTTATTATAGTGCATAACTTCCCCATCCCCACCCCCACACATATAATCAGAAATAATCTGATTTCCATGTTTTTTTTTTTTTTTTTGGTGAGGAAGATTAGCCCTGAGCTAACATCTGTGCCAGTCTTTTTCTTTTTTTTGTATGTGGGATGCCACCACAGCATGGCTTGATGAGCATTGAGTATGTCTGTGCCTGGGATCCAAAGTCACGAACCTTGGGCCACCGAGGTGGACCCTGTGAACTTAACCTTTATGCCACTGGGCCAGCCCTATGATTTCAACGTTTTTGAAATCAGATTATTTCAGAATTAAAATATACATTAAGTCTCTTCTCCTCTTCTTCTTCTTCTTCCCTCTTCTTCTTTTTCTTCTTGCCTTGAAATATTATCATTAAATTGATAGTGTATCTTAAAATTAAGGCAAAGAACAAAATCCATACATCAAGAAACAACATTAGCCACCAGAAACAGTAGCTAAAGCTATTTCCAAGTCTTGGTTGGTGTGTGAATGGACTTGTGTCCTGAAAATTAGAGAAAGAACACGTAACGTGTCATTATTGCTTAATCTTTTTAAATTCAGGCCCTCTTCCAGGGAATGAATTATATTTTATTTGTAGCAGCTATAATCCCCGGGTTTCCCCTACCAATGGTGACACCACCCTCTCAGAGATGAAATACTTTTGACGACTAAAATGTCTCCATACGCTTGACTCTGCAATCATGCACATGTACCTGTGACTAATCTGTATAAAGTCAAGTCATTTCTCTGCAGTCAGCTGAGAATACCAAGGGGTCTGTCTTTACTTCAGGCACATCCAAGTGGAAGAACAGCTGTTCCTTGTTTCAGGAAAGGAGAGGGTGAAGGTTAGCTCATGGGTAGAGTTTCCTGTTTATAATGTCTGAAACCAAGGGGGGGGTGCCAACAGTTTTGAAGGGTTCGTTAAAGGGGAGATAGTTCTTGCTGGGGTAAAGTTACCATGAAAGCAAAATTCCCCCCGCCCCCATTTGATGTTTGGGTAACGCACATGAGCATATGACTCATCATAGTATTTCCCTGCTGACAGCCCTTCAGTGGCTCCCCTTTGCCTGCCAGATAAAGTCCAAGCACTTGAGCACTCTCTAAACTCTACCCAGAATTACTTGCAGCTCTATGAATCTATCTGGCTCCTTTATGCTTGGAGTGACTTTTCCATATCTTCACCTGAACAGCTCACCTGTCAAGATCCCGGTAAAGTGTCATCCCCACTTAGTAATCTATCAGTTAGGATAGGAGCCTCTTCTTTGTGGTCTCAAAGCACCCCATGCTTCTCTTTATCCAAGGGATTCTCAAACCTAATGGCACAACGAAATCACCTAGAAAGCTCTCAAAACACACCAATGCCCAGGCCCCACTCAGAGATTTTGATTCCGCTGGTCTGGATTCGGGTCAGGCCTCACTAGTTAACATACCTAAATGATTCTAACGTGTGGCCAATGTTGAGAACTGCTGATTTGTTGTAAACCTTACAATGTATTATATTAAAATTTTGTGTTTATCTCCCCCCAGATTAAGTTTCTTGAGAACTGGAATTATTTTATATTGATATGCATAGCCCCTGCTATTTAAAAAGTGCCAAGGACTAGGAGGTGCTCAATAAGTAGTTTATGAGGGATGAAAGAATGAATAACACATACACGTCCCACTCTCCCATCCACCTTTGTTTAGAAGCTCAGTTATGTTCATGCAGTTGTTAATGGTAAGAAATTGTAAAAAAAAAAAAAAACAAAGGAAGAAGAATTGATGTGGATCCCAGGTGTTTGGGGACAAAGGATGCAGTCTAAGAGAAGCGTCTGAGAAAACAAAATACAGCCTAAAGAAAACCTGGGAAATTTTGAATTAATTAAGAGCAGGTGCTGAAAAAACAGAACCATGAAATCTGACCTGGGCAGGAACTCTGGGAGAGAGATTAACGCAAGAGATTCTGGGCCTGGAGATCAGGAGAAGGGAACAACCAGCTCAAAATGTAGGAGACTGGAAAGAGATGAACTTCCGTGGACACAGGATAGAAAAACGAGATATGCGGAGTCTGTGCAGAAGAAACATAGATTCCGCTTAAGACCCAGGGTCCAGGGCCTGAAAGTCAAGGTGCACTAGGGGTCAGTGGGAGAACCGGCAGAACGGAAGTCAAGCTTGAGCATGAGTGAACACTGCTGTGTTCTAACTGTTCTATGAATCTGTATTTTGTGGGTCATAGTACAAGTGTTTTGATTCTAAAAAGTTTCTAATTGTCTGGACCTGGGACCACTGAGTGGCCTTGAAGAATGAAGACACACTGCTCTCCACTTCTGGACTCCTAGTGAATGGATTTGTGGAGGCACATGACCTTTCTTACAGGAGGGAGGTGGACAAGAACACTCAGAATTCACAAGATTGAATTCCACAAGATGGAAGAATGTTTGCGTATAAAGTTTGGACTCTACTATTTTTTTTAAAAAAAAGAATGAGATATTAATTTATTATTTCTATAATATGGGAATTGGTTATATTCCATAGAATGTGTCATCAAAGTTTTAGTCTTGAAATATTTAGTTTGCCTTGTTAAGGGGACTTCCCATTCCCCAAATCTCTCTCTTGACTGTTGATGGTCTGTGTTCAGGCAAGCTTCTCCTTACTATTATCTTAACAAACGTTTAGTTTCCAAAACAAGGTCTGATCTTAACTAGTAGTCTACCCAGTATATTTAGTCCATCTACATTATAGTGTGATGAAGATTTTGTGAAGCCTGCAGATTTCGGTTCACTAATGTCAACTTCCCTTATAGGTCAACTGTGATGAGCAGCTCGTCTAGAACAGTTCCTGCAGTTGCAGCCTTGGTGCCAAGCACGTTGGAGCTGCTGGACCCTCCCCCAGCCCTGCACACTATTCCTGTCTGTGGAAACTATAACACCCTGCTGTAAGAGATGCTTGCTTGTCAACATGCCAACAGGCTTGTCCACTCCAACCAACAGGAGTAGGTTGGAGTTGGGATTTTTTTTTTTGCTTATTGGGAAGTAATTTGGACTTTTAAAAATTAAAAAAATTTTTTTTCCCTGCAAAGCCCCAGTACATGGTTGTATCTCCTAGTTGTAAGTTCTTCTATGTGAGCTGCCACCACAGCATGGCAGCTGACAGATGGGTGGTGTGGTTCCATGACTGGGAAACAAACCTGGGCTGCCAAAGAGGTGAGAGCACCTAACTCTAGCCACTAAACCATCAAGGCTGGCTCAGAAATAACCTGGATTTTAAACTTAATTGAATCTCGGTTCAAAGCCTGACTCTGCCATTTGCAAAAACTTCCAGGGCCAAGAAAAACTCAACGAATGTTGGTTTCCCTCTTTGTCTCCTTTGTTGAGAAACCGTGCACCATTCTTTCCGGTGGATCTTTTCTGTGATCCAATCACATGGACCTTCAGTCCGGCACAGCCACACAAAAAGCATGTGGTTATGGATTTTACTCTCTGCTGCCCTTGGTCCCTTTTCAAGAAGCTAAAATTTCAAAAACAGCTCAAGAACGGTCTGTATTTCATGGCGATTTATTATCTCGCCTTTTTCCAGAATGTGGATGTTCTATTAGCCTTGGCTTCCTGACATGTGGAAAAATATATTCCTTCCCTCCCACTCTGTGTCTTCTGATAACAGGTTCAGATGAGCATTTTCTCCATAATAAAAGAGAAGGTGGCTAACACAGGCATTTATAACTGACTTTATTTCAGAATTCGATTGGGCAACTCTTACCTCACTGTCCAGAGAGAGCCAGTGTGGGTCGTGAGAAGATCTCTCTAGAGGGAGTCAAAACAAATGGCAGCGCCTGACCTCGGGCATGTTCATTTCTCCTCTCTGGTCTTGGGTTTGCTTCTCTCTGTGAAAGGCAGATGGTGCCACATGGCATCTAAGGTCCATTCCTCCTCAGATATCTGAGTCTACTTCTTGCTGATTTACAAGAAAATTCATTGACTTACCTGAAGATAAAAAGAGACTAAATGGCAAATATTTAACAAGAGAAGTGGTTTTTCTCCACTCTCTCGTTCTCTTTTATGTCTGGGTTATAAAATTATTATAATGATTACTTTTTCATCACCCACCTAATCCCATAAAACACTTCTCACTATATAAATGCACATGGCCTGTTTTCCTGTGGTAATTACTCATTTTGCCCATGGGAATCAGGTCATTGCTAAAGGCCGGTAAGGGAGGCTGCCAGCTTTCTGCTAGTAGACTTTATTTTTCTCTTTAGGCAAAAGGTTTACTGTGGCTGAAAACCAACTCAGCATCACTCTATTGTCTTCTCCTAAGGGAGAGTTACTATCTACTGTTTAGGTGCTCCAAACACTGGTGACATGTGCCATGAGGATGGGGGAGAAGGAAAGGAACACTTATGATAGGAATAAATGAGGCATAACAGATTCTCCTTACTGTGCCTCTCTATATTGCTCAGTATTAAACTAAAGCGCTTTACGTAATTATCTCATATCTTCTTTTACACTCATGACCACCCTTCAGAATAAGTCTTGTACCTCTTTTACAGCTGAGAACAAGGAGGCTCAGAGACATTAATAAATTTCCTAAGGCCACCCAGCTCTCTGGCTACAAAGCCTGTGTCCATTTCACTTCATTAGCATGGCCCCTGCGAGGAACTCGTAGATGTGTCTATAGTAGGTAAAGAAAAAATTGTTCTAGAATGTGGAGAAACCCTGAAATGATCAGCACCACTGAAGCAAGCCTGCCAAAATGGTGTATTCCATATTTGCAAAGCTTCAAGGAGGGACCCCCATGAACTCGGAAATAAATAGTGAAATAGTTGACACTCGTATGGCAGAAGGATTTTGAATCGTTTTCCCCAGTAGACTCACAAAAGTGCTGAATACTTCATAAGCATTATCTCATTTACCCAGACAACGCCCCATGAGGTGGTTACCACTCTCTTATACAGACATGGGCATTGAGACTTAGAAAGAGGTGTCACTTCCCCAAGTGGCAAGACTTGGGAGGATTAAAATCCAGTTATATCCGAATCTAAAGCAAATCGCTCCTATCAACTGTTCCATAATACCTCTATCCTGCAGGCAGGGCAGAATAAGTCTCAGAGAGTCTTGTTCTCTTTCCACTGGGTCTGCTTTTCTATACGGTAGCTTGAAGAGCTTGTGGGAATCACTATTGTGACAAAGAATGTCCACACTCGACAATAACAATGACAAGGAAGGTCAGCCCTGGAAATTCTCGCTGTGCTCACATTCATTAAAAATAGAAATTAAAGAGGAAAATCCCTGTCCCAATTGAGGTCATTTGAACAATGGAACAATCTCAGTAATTATTTCGGGAGAACAGAGCTGATTAGCTATCAGAAATAGAACTACAAAGAGACCCTCTGCAGAAGCTGTCTCCCTTACAGCATTTCCCTGAAAGATCCCTTATTGCTTAGTTTAAGAGTTTCAAAAATAATAAGAAATAACATGATCTGCCAAGCTAGACTGATGAGAAGATAAAAGATTCCCAACAATGGAATGTTTCCAGTTGATTGCAGCATAAAGAAGCCAAATCTAGCAGGTTATTATTAAGAAAAGTATGTAAATACTGCCCTTGGATTTCACAACGACAACATTTAGGCAATCCTAGCCTAATCTAAGTCTGTTTGACACAGGATGCTAGACTTTCATATCATGGCTTTCACTCCTTAACTGAGAGCTGATGATGACGGCAGATCTTTTCCTGGAAACTGAGTGAGTTTAAAATATATGGTGACCTTATCTCAGTGGCTTAGAGAGAGAGGGTCAGAGATGAGAGTGAATCAGGGTTAGTAAACAATCCTGGCCACTCATGTTGCAGCATTGTGGGATGAAGGGCAGCCAGCGCCCTCCCTGGAGTCCTGTAGAAGGGACTGGCCTTGAAGCCTCTGCCAGCCCCTTCTCATCCGATCTCAAGCGCTCACATGATTTTCTCAACATGGCAGAAATAAGAGCTTCTGTGTTTGTACTAGGTTTAGAAACATCATCAGCTCCAACTTTCAAATCAGGCTTAACGGGGATAGGCATTTTGGAAGGTGATAGGGAAATAACTTTCTTCATTTTTTAAGTAGGTATTGAGTACTACAAAGCCACTGAGCATTGCGGAACATGTGATGTAGATGGAGGGGCAGGACCAAGCCTCTGGAAAATACAAGCAGCAAAGCAAAATGATCCACACTAAGTGCTAAAAGAGGCAGAGACCAAAAGCATAAATGCGTGAAGCAACTGCTGACGGCAGAGGCCTGCTGTCCTCAGAGTTACAGACCGGAGGCTTACACTCAGAGAAATGAACACTTCCTTAAACGTCCGATCCGCCAGCTAGTGTTGTTTTTCTGAGATTAATCTAGATCTAATAATGGCTTATGCATGAAAAGTCTAGACCTCTGAAAGAAGGAAAGAAAGAGAGAGAGAAAGGAAGGAAGGAAGGAAGGAAGGAAGGAAGGAAGGAAAAAGGAAAGAAGGAAGAGAAAGAAAGAGAAAGAAAGTTCATCCACCCACCTAATTCCACAATGGTATCACTATGAAAGAGCTCGGAAGCCACATTAGTTCAAAGCTATTTTCTGTTTTCTATTCACTTCTTAATCCAAGACGCATACAACGTGGTTTCTAGGAGTTGGTTCTAGTAGAGGTCAACATCCACCAGCTCTTGTACACATAAGAAGAAAATGAGGTTCAAAGACACCAACTAAGGTGACTCAGGAGTAGGATAGCAGAATTCAGGTGTCTCGTCTCTGTATGGCCTCCCTAATCTTTGCTAGGACTGAACTTGGCTGCTCCTGTACAAAAGATACAGGATTCTCAGAGAAAAGACGAATAAATGTTAAATTATAATAACAACTGAATCCCGGGTTGGCTGCTTTCAAGGTCAGAAATAAAGAGGACATAAAGAAATAAGCCCTGTATCTTTCTGAAAGGCAACAAGACTTCAGAGCAAGCTCCCTATTTGCATTTGCAGGGCAGGGCATAACGGTATCGATCAGGAACTTCCTGCCCACCTCCATAGGGCACATTCCACAAGCCTGATGTTCTTGAAACAGAGTGTTCCACCTTGGAGTTTCCCTAAATCTGAAAAAAGAGTATCATTTTCAACCTTCTCTGTTCTAAATGACATAGTTTAGCTTCCCTAAAAAGAGGGAGCTGTATGTGTGTTAAGAACTTGATATCTTCACTTCCTCTAGCTTCCCTCCAATTTTCTCTCCCAATCCATACCTTCCAGTGGCTGATGTTATCATCTTCTTAAAAAGAAGGCTACCGTCTCTCTTTCCTGACCACCCACACAGATCGACTGCCTCATGCATGGGATGTTTCTTACATTGTTGGCACAAAACAGTTCCATCATTAGAAGTTTGGATTGTCTTTCCTGCTAAAATTAACAGTCCTTCAAGCATTTCTGAGGTGGTGTTAACCTGTCTGTAGATTCTTTGTCAGAGGGAGAAATCAAGAGGTGGGGTCTATGTCCCATCCCTTCCTGAAACGTGGCAGGGCTTTGACACTGCCTTGACAATAGGATGCTGGAAAGCAGATCCTGGGTGACTTATGAAGCTGGGTTGGAAAAGTCCATGTAGCCTCTGCCAATGACTCCTTGCACAGTTACTCTGGGAGCTTTTACTCCCATGAGAGAGGTTCACCTACCTTGTGTTCACCACGCAGGAAGACCATGTGGAGCTACCACATCGAGAAAGTGGTTCCCTAGGAGCCCCAGCTAGTCTGAGCCTGCTATTCGAGGCTTCCCAGTCTAGATGTCAGATGTGAGTGATGAAACCTTTGTGATAATTCCAGGCCCAGCCACTGTCTGACTATATCCTCACAAGATCCTGAGTGAGAACTGCCTACCCAAGCCTGTCGACCCTCAGATTTGTGAGCAAAATAAGTGTTATTATTGTTTTAAGCCGTTGTTGGAGATGTTTTGTACATAGTCACAGATAATTGGAACAGACTCTGAAAACTGGAAATTGGGTGCTGCCGTAACAGAACCCAAAACATGGGGCATTGACTCTGGGACAGGGTGATGGGCGGAAGTTGGCAGGAGTTCAAAGAGACTGTGAGAAGCCCGATGACCTCCTTGAGGAGGCTAGTGAAGGGCTAAAAGAAAGTGAGGAGATTGACACAGAAAACTGGAGAAAAGTGAGCCTTGTTATAATGACAGAAATGTTAGCAAAACTGTCACCTACAGTGACATGGAAAATACGAAAGATTCCTATTGAACTGGTGGATTTGGCTAAGAAGAATTCCAGCCAAAGTGTTGAAAATGCCAAATGGCTTCTTTTAGCCACATATAGGTATGTTGCTCAAGAGATGAGTTTAAAAAGGGAACTGTTTCATTTTCAAGAAAATATACAAAAGCTCTAGCATTTGCTATATTCAAATATAAAATTATTTGTCATTCCCAATCTCTCCATACAGCAGAGGATTCTCATAGTAAGAAAGGGTGTCAGGCCAAAGATGAAATCCAAAAGCCAAAAAATCCTTGTTAATGCCTTAGAAAGATTTAGGGTTCTCTCTCATAGACCCTGGGAAACTGAGAAAGCTTATCCAATGGTCTTAAGGGCATGCCAGGCAGATTCGCTCAGTTAAATAATGCGGCTTCTAATAATCTTAAAGTAATGGTCCCATAGCACCTTTATTGGAATCCCAAGGTAGAAAAAGGCTTATATCAAAGAGGTTTGTAGGTGGGGTTTTGTCTAATGGATTATGCTCTAGTAAGAATGATAGGAAGTCCACAGAGTTTTTTCAGTTTACTTTCTTTTTCACTGAGCTATAATTGACATATAACATTCTATTAGTTTCAAGTGTACAATGTAATGATTCAATATTTGTGTATATGTATATTTGAAATGATCACCAAAATAAGTCTAATTAACATCCATCACCACACATAGATACGATTTTTTTTCACAAAAAATACAATGACAAGATTATATTGATTAATATTTTGCCAGTGTGAACTAAAATGGACAGAAACAGTATGGGAATAAGAAGAGGTATTTGGACTCCAGAATTTCTACGGTCAGGAAGCAGGCTGATAAACCTACTCAACTTCAAATACAGGGCACATTTTATATGAAAGGAAAGATAATTTAAAAGGAGGAACCAAGAACCCGGAGGGGAGACCCAAGATCAGTGGGGAAGTCCCTGCTAGTCAGTACAACCGAGGCCCAAAAAAGGAACTGGCAATGTTTGCCTGGCTGGATTTAAAAATTGCTATTAACCAGTGACTTACGTGCTTTCGTGTTCCTCTATTTTCAGCAAGAATTTCTATAGTAGTTTTCTGATGCATATCACACCACTGTATGTTGGGTATTAGGTCTTAGTTCACAGATCTTCAGACTGAACGAAATGGTACACAAGAAACCTCACCCAAGGGGCTTCATTTGTATCTGGATCTGACTTAGATGATAAGATGTGAACCTTGAACCTAAGCCTGATGAGACATTGGGGAGTCCTAGAAGGGATGACTTCATGGAGAATTTTTGCATGTGGGAGACCTGTAAATAATTTGTGGCCAGTAGGCATGCTTTGGAATTTTAAAACATGTTCCAAATTTTTGACACTCCTCCCATCAGGAGATAGAGTCTAATTCCTGTCCCCTGGAATATGGACTGGTCTTACTAATGCATTTCTAAAATAGAGAATGGATGGAACTGACAATTAATTTCAAGTCTAGGTCTTAAAAGATAATACAGCTTCATCCTGGCTCCCTTTTGGAACACTCATCCTTGAAACCCTCCAAACTTGCTGTGAGAGAACCCAGGCCAAACAGAGAGTCCCAAATGGAAATGAGCCAAGGCCCCCAGTCCTCAGCCCCAGCTGAGTTCCCAGTCAACATCCAGCACCAACTTGTAAGCCGTATGAGTGAGCCCCTTTGGAAGGGAATGCTCCAGTCCTCCGTCAAGCTGATGCCACATGGAGCACACAAACCTTGCTTAAATTGCAGATTTGTTTGCATAATAAAAGACTACTGTTTCTTTAAGCCATTAAATTTAGAGTGGTTTCACACATACCAATAAGAATAGGAACAATTCTCTTTTCAGATATATATATATTGAGAGAATATTGAGATACATTAATTTCAACATTAATTCCTTTCCTTAACTCAATGAGTGCCAGGTTATACTCCATTCTGACAATGCCAATCCTCAGATTGATGACAGTGAATGAAAATATATAGCTAAGACACGCACACATAGATACGGCATTTATTGAGGGATTAATGAGGGACTAAGCCCTATTCCATACGCGTTCCACATATTAACTCATTTCATCCTCATAACAACTCTATGAGGAAAATGCTTTGATATCTCCATTTAACACATAAAGAAACAGAGGCATGGAGAAGTTACCCAAGTAACTTGACCAAGGCCATACACCCAGAGGGCCCAAACCAGTGACCCATACAGTCCAGAGTCCATAACCGCTATGCTTCCTACCTTCATCTGACTGTGTTGTCCACTTCCGTTTTTCCACTTACCATTCACACCAGATAGCCTCTTCACCTCCACAGCTCTAGCCTTTACCTGCAGTCCAGGGAACTTCTTGTTCCTATTAGGCAGACCACAGTCTAAATTTTGTCTCTAAAAGCCAGACTTACTGACATCCACCAGCTATGGCCCATGGGCCAAATCTGGCCTGCCGCCTGCCTTTGTAAATAAAGATCTTCTTGTTGTCTTTTTTTTAAACACAGCCACACTTGTACATTTATGTTTTGCCAGAGTTACTTTTGCTCTACACAGCAGAGTTGAGTAGTTGTGAGAGAGACCATATGGCCCACAAAGCCTAAAATACTACTTTCTGGTCCTTTAAAGAAAAAATTTTCTGACTGCTGACTTAGATCACTGAAGATCCCTCTCTTACAGAATTTATAATATGTCATAGACAGAGTACATGGGGACTGTAGCTGGACAGGTCTGGACTAAACCCCACGTCTGGAACCCATGGGTGACCTTGGGAGAATCTCTTAACTTCTCTGAATCTTAGTTTTACAAAAATTGGGGAGAATAGTAAGATCTCTGTTTTAACTGATAAATGCTAAGATACTGACACATAAACAAAATATTAGTAATATGTTAAAAATTTTACTAATCTTTTATGATTAGAGCCAAATTGAGGAGATCATATAATTAAAGGCAAAGAAAATAAAAGATGCTTAATATTTCATTTTAACAAATCTACACAGCTGGTAGGGCCCAAAGGAAGAAGCAGCAGTAACAGCTTGTGTTGGGTGTAAGACTCAGGTGAGAATCCATGGTCAGTGAAAGTCCAGGCTGTAAATTTCCTTCTATAGTCCAGATGTTTAAAGAAAAATCCTACGGGTAGAGGTGGCTTCACAGGAACCAGTCTTCCAAAAATAATTTCTGATCAATTAAATGTTAAAATTTGAAGAACAAACTCTTGGTTGCTTACTGAACTAAAAAGAATAATCATATTTTCCTCGCTATAACTGAATAGTTTTCATTCAGAATATTGCTAAATTTCGAATCCAAAAGGCAGAGTGACTTGACCTGATTAAAAGTATTTTTTCCCCGTGTCTACAGATAGTCCAAGAAACTGCCAACAAGTCAGTTATTTCATCGTCCCAGCCAAAATGATTTAATACGGTCCGGGTGGGGATTTTTAAAGTTGATCTAAGTAGCTGAGTTGACTGTTTCAGTTCCCTGGAGAGGTGAGCAGTCACATGCTGATTTCTTGGGGGAATTATGAGAACCAAGTTCTAGGAGAGAGATTTCCAAGCGGCATCTACTTTCTTTTGGTATTGTTGCTGGGTGTGAGGGCTGTGGAATCAGAGTTCAGCTTGGCTCCCAGGTGAAGCAGCTCAGGTCCCCAGGTATTGACTGAATATCTAAGTTGGGGGTGACAACCGGAAGTGTGGGAGAGGCTCTGCTCTGAGAAAGGAATTGTGGGCCTGTCACACATGTGGACTGTGAGATGAGCAAAGAGGTGAATGCTGGGGGCTTGATGAGGCAGGTTGAGTGGGAACTGGCTGGACACCACCTTCAAACTGCTGTGCAGATGCGGGTTTTCTTCACTCGAGTTTCTTTTCTTTTTCTGTTTTCACTTGTCACACACATAAAGGGCAGTAAAAGGCCAACCTGAGCTGACAGAAAGGCCTGGAGATACCAAACTGTAAAAGAAGATAACGATTAGACACATGTGGAGATGACTGGAGACCCTTGCTAGCATAAGTTATGTTCCTGGTTAACCTTTTAACTAGTAAAAAGCACTCAATTAATAGACATGGTCTACTGGAAAGAAAGAGAGCAAGAGGGAGAGAGAGAAAGAGGGAGGGACGGAAGGAGTGGGGAGCGAAGGAAGAAAGAAAAGAAGGAGAGAAGGAAGGAAGGAAAAAGCTAAAGCAAAATAGACATAATTTGGTCTCAAATTGTCTGTGCACATTTTTAGCATTGTAGCATGCCAATGCATTAGTCTATTAAAGAAACAACAGAACCTTAAGAAGGAAAATTCTTTAGAGGTTGCTTTGTCCAGATTCGAACTCATGCAGAGCTTTTCTATGAACTGCCAAAGTAGATTCATTTATCCATTCAGCAATATTTTTTGAGCATGATCTATATCAGGCATTGATCTAGGCAAAGAGATGAAGAAAAGAGACAAACTTCCTTGCCTTCATGAGGTTGCTTATATTCCAGGACCCGGGCTTGAACATTTCCAGCGACTGAGAGCTGTCAGTTTAGGTGGGGGAGAATTACTTCCAGAGATTTTTATTGATTAACAAGCTCTTATGGAGCAGTGTTTTAAACATTTCACAAATATTAACTCATTCAATGTTCTTAATAAGCCTATAAGACACCAGTAGCATCATCTCTGGTCTGCAGATGAGCAAATAGAGGCATAAAGAGTTTAAGGAATGCCCCAAGACCATGCAGCTGGGAAGCAACAAGGCCAGGATTTGAACCCAGCAGTCTGAGTTTGGAGTCTGCATTCTGAACTACTAGGCTAGACTGCCAACGTTTGGCTAACTTATGTTAATGACTTGGTTCTATTTTTCTCATGTTGGTATCTTTTACCTGAAAATATTTAGCACATTTGTATCCGGTCCTTGGGACCTTCTACTTTACACTCGAATCCACAAACAAAGACAAAGCCTGACTCTGGAATCACATGATTATTTTGGATAAGGCAGCACCTCCTTCAGAAGCATGGGTCCCCCTTGTCCCACTGCTCTCCGGGCCCACGTAAAAGGGCAGTGCCTGCACATACTAGGTGATCAATGAGTGATAACTCTTGCTACTAATTCATACATTTCTGGCTCCCTGATGCTTGAATGTCTCCAGTTTAGCTTCCTTCTTCTAGCTCAAACCCATTCTCTAGAAGGAAGTCAATCAGACTTTATTTGACATATTTTCAAAATTTTTCCTGAAAGCAGATTTCAATAAAAGGGAGAGGACCTCGCAGAGCTGAGAGAAGAGATGTTGTCATCACCAACAATGGAAAAGAGGGGAAGGGAGACAGTTGGGAACATGGAAAAGCTCACTCACATGGGGCCATCTTGAAGGCTGCCCTCCATGGGAGCCCAAGCAATTAACCAATCCCTCACCACAGCATGTCAAAATAAAACAGCTCGGCTGAGGCAGGTCTCTTGCCTTGAGTCTGAAAAAAATCAACTATGCCGTTCCATCATGGAATAAAAAGTGAGAAGGAGTTAGATCAAAGTTTCACTAGGGCTACAATACTCTTAAAATTTTTCTGAGTCAACTCACAGATTGGTTTAATACTTTGTTTGAAAGAAATTTAAAGAGCGCCAGGTGTCTTCTCCTTTCAAATGGAATAGTTTCAAAATACCTCCTAACATCGAACCCCAGTGATTTCTGGATTATCCTTCCTCACTCCTCTTCTTTTCATTAATGAGTCAACTTTGTTTACTGGTTTACTGAGTTCAGAGTTCTCTGACAATGAGCCTCAGCCAAAATGAGTTCCTGTGTCTTACCCAGCCCTCCCACCCGCAAATTTGGTCTGTGGGAAGGATAAGTCTTCTTGCATTCCTTCTTCTGCTTCTGTCATTCCAAGCAAGAGGCTCTGCCCTACGTAGAATTACGCACCTCTTCTGCTGCTCATGCAAAGCCTAAAGTTTGTCTTCTTTTGCAGGATACTCCCAGTGGGCTCTTCGAAACATGACTTGCAGCTGCTGCCCTATATGCTGCTCCCCACTTCAGTCCTGCCCACAGAGCCATCACTTAAACGAGTAAACTCATTGACTCGGTGAATATTTCCATGCAGAGTGGTGGTCATAGCTGTCTTAAAACCAATCCAGTTGCAATAGCCAATGTGTAGGTATCTAGAAAGCAAAAACAACAGCTGCTTAACATGGGCATTCCAGAGACTGTTTATATCAGTTTGTGAAAGAGGGTGTCTTTTTAAAATGTTTCACACTTTGTAGTACTTAATTTTATTTTCAACAAAACCTTGAGAGAGTCATATATATCCACAAGAAAGGTTTTTGAAATTAATAAATTTTGGATTCCTTGACACCCATCCATGAAGCATTACTTTTTTTAAGATAAAGTTGGCAAAAATAATCTGAGACATTTGCCACAATCTCTCAAAGAATCTGGCTCAGAATTTGAGTCCTGGGATCAAACACAAATACCACCAACCCAGGTGGGTTTCTATTTCATCCAAATGAGTTTGTTTTTCTTTTTCCTGGCTGGATATTTTTAAGTGCCTACTGGTTATTAGTCAGGGAAGAAGTGTGTCGTAGGCCATTAACTTAAAAAAAAAAAAAGAGGACATTTCTTCTCTTGAATTTTCCCCTAATGCTTTGGATGGATTTCTATTGCCTTATTGGTTGAGTATATTCTTATCATGATAATCCACTTTTAGTAGCTTCATTTACATTAGCTATCACTCTGGAGAGCCATAGTAACAGGCCGCCGAATTACCCGGGAGAAATTACTCTTGAAAGTAATCATTGTGAATGAATTTTCATCTCTTGGTCTCATCATTTCACGCTGTTTTGTCTCTTTCTTTTTTGCCCCTGACAAAAGTTAAGCATAAAGAGGCCTTTTGTTATTATCTCATTTTCTTTAGGAAACTCCATCTTATTAATCATTGTAGCTGGTTTATACAGACAGCCAAAGGATGTGACACAAACACACACGTACACAGAGTTTTTGAAATGCATTTCGTCTTCTTAGGAACATTGTTTTATTTTACTTTAGTCTATGATATCATGTAAATTTGGTTTTCATGTAACCTAATTGGAGCAAGTTTTGTGTTTTAAGAACAGGGGCTTGGATTTTTAGCAGGAAAACTGTGTTGAATTTATTCCAAGCTACCAGCACACAAAAAAAAAGTTGAAATTTTAAGCTCTTTGGAAAAAAACCTAGAGCAAATAAAGAAGTAATATTAATAAAAAATGTTTAGCAAATACTCACTCAATGCCTGGCCCTATTTTAAAAGATTCTTAAAGGGAATTTTTGTTGTTGTTTGTTAGTTAGTTTTACATTATTTCATTTGCCCCCATAAGTTTGGTGCTATAATTTTTGTTATTTTCCCCGTTTTTCAGATAAAGAAACAGGGTTTCAGAGGATAGGTAACTTGCCCAAACTCACACGGCTATCAAACAGTGGATCCAGAATTATAACTCAAAAAGTCTGATTTTTAATCTTTCCACTACATTACATTATATTATGTGGAATCTGCTAAGGAGTACAAAAGTAGATGAAAAAAGAAATTAAAATTCTATTTAGTTATTATTTTATATGGGATTATAAAACAATAGATAATGACTGACCTTGTTGTTGAACTGTTGAAAAGGTTTCTCCCTAAGTATAATTTGCCATCTATTCAAAATAACATTAAGTTTTCATGTGGTGCCTAAAAGTTGGAAGGCTTGGATTTTTTTGTTTGTTTTGTTTTTCTCTTAAAGTATCTAAAGAATGGGCCAACAATGAGATAACCATTGGGGAAAATAGACATCAACAGCTGCTTTCCTCACCAAAAAACACTTGTGGTCAGGGTCATATTCAGTAGCATGAAGTCAGAGTTTTGTAGGTTGAGAAACTGGTAGAAATTTCCACCAGACTCTATTTTTTTATTTTATTTATTTATTTATTTATTTTTTTTATTAATGTTATGATGGATTACAAGCTTGTGAAATTTCAGTTGTACATTTTTGTTAGTCATGTTGTGGGTACACCACTTCCCCCTCCGTACCCTCCCCCCACCCCCCCTTTTCCCTGGTAACCACCGATCAGATCTCCTTCTCAATATACTAATTTCCACCTATGAGTGGAGTCATGTAGAGTTCGTCTTTCTCTGACTGACTTATTTCGCTTAACATAATGCCCTCGAGGTCCATCCACATTGTTGTGAATGGGCCAATTTCGTCTTTTTTTATGGCTGAGTAGTATTCCATTGTGTATATATACCACATCTTCTTTATCCAATCATCAGTTTCTGGGCATGTAGGCTGGTTCCACGTCTTGGCTATTGTAAATAATGCTGCGATGAACATAGGGGTGCAACGGACTCTTGAGATATCTGATATCAGGTTCTTAGGATGGATACCCAGTAATGGGATGGCTGGGTCATAGGGTATTTCTATTTTTAACTTTTTGAGAAATCTCCATACTGTTTTCCATAGTGGCTGTACCAGTTTGCATTCCCACCAACAGTGTATGAGGGTTCCTCTTTCTCCACAACCTCTCCAACATTTGTCGTTCTTGGTTTTGGATGTTTTTGCCAATCTAACGGGGGTAAGGTGATATCTTAGTGTAGTTTTGATTTGCATTTCCCTGATGATTAGCGATGATGAACATCTTTTCATGTGTCTATTGGCCATATTCATATCTTCTTTTGAGAAATGTCTGTTCATGTCCTCTGCCCATTTTTTGATCGGGTTGTTTGTTTTTTTGTTGTTAAGCAGTGTGAGTTCTTTGTATATTATGGAGATTAACCCTTTGTCAGATAAGTGGCTTGTAAATATTTTTTCCCAAGTAGTGAGCTGTTTTTTTGTTTCAATTCTGTTTTCCCTTGCCTTGAAGAAGCTCTTTAGTCTGATGAAGTCCCATTTGTTTATTCTTTCTATTGTTTCCCTCAACTGAGGAGTTACAGTGTCCGAAAAGATTCTTTTGAAACTGATGTCAAAGAGTGTACTGCCTATATTCTCTTCCAAAAGACTTATTGTCTCAGGCCTAATCTTTAGGTCTTTGATCCATTTTGAGTTTATTTTGGTGTGTGGTGAAAAAGAATGGTCGATTTTCAATCTTTTGCATGTGGCTGTCCAGTTTTCCCAGCACCATTTGTTGAAGAGACTTTCTTTTCTCCATTGTAGGCCCTCTGCTCCTTTGTCGAAGATTAGCTGTCCATAGATGTGTGGTTTTATCTCTGGGCTTTCAATTCTGTTCCATTGATCTGTGGACCTGTTTTTGTACCAGTACCATGCTGTTTTGATCACTGTAGCTTTGTAGTATGTTTTGAAATCGGGGATTGTGATTCCGCCGGCTTTGTTTTTCTTGCTCAAGATTGCTTTAGCAATTCGTGGTCTTTTGTTCCCCCATATGAATTTTAGGATTGTTTGTTCAATTTCTGTGAAGAATGTTCTGGGGATTCTGATTGGGATAGCATTGAATCTGTATATTGCTTTAGGTAGTATGGACATTTTAACTATGTTTATTCTTCCAATCCATGTGCAAGGAATGTCTTTCCATCTCTTTATGTCATCGTCAATTTCTTTCAAAAAAGTCTTGTAGTTTTCATTGTATAGATCCTTCACTTCCTTGGTTAAGTTTATCCCAAGGTATTTTATTCTTTTCGTTGTGATGGTGAATGGGATAGAGTTCTTGAGTTCTTTTTCTGTTAGTTTATTGTTAGTGTATAGAAATGCTACTGATTTATGCACGTTAATTTTATACCCTGCTACTTTGCTGTAGTTGTTGATTATTTCTAATAGTTTTTCTGTGGATTCTTTGGGGTTTTCTATGTATAAGATCATGTCGTCTGCAAACAACGCGAGTTTTACTTCTTCGTTACCTATTTGGATTCCTTTTATTTCTTTTTCCTGCCGAATTGCTCTGGCCAGCACCTCCAGTACTATGTTGAATAGGAGTGGTGAAAGTGGGCACCCTTGTCTTGTTCCTGTCCTCAGAGGGATGGCTTTCAGCTTTTGTCCATTGAGTATGATGTTGGCTGTGGGTCTATCATATATGGCCTTTATTATGTTGAGGTACTTTCCTTCTATACCCATTTTACTGAGGGTTTTTATCATAAATGGGTGTTGGATCTTGTCGAATGCTTTCTCTGCGTCTATTGAGATGATCATGTGGTTTTTGTTTTTCATTTTGTTGATGTAGTGTATCACGTTGATTGACTTGCGGATGTTGAACCATCCCTGTGTCCCTGGTATAAATCCCACTTGATCATGGTGTATAATCTTTTTGATGTATTGCTGTAATCGGTTTGCCAAAATTTTGTTGAGGATTTTTGCATCTATGTTCATCAGTGATATCGGCCTGTAGTTCTCCTTCTTTGTGTTGTCCTTGTCAGGTTTGGGGATCAGAGTGATGTTGGCTTCATAGAATGTGTTAGGGAGTTCTCCATCTTTCTCAATTTTCTGGAACAGTTTGAGGAGAATAGGTATTAAGTCTTCTTTGAATGTTTGGTAGAATTCTCCAGAGAAGCCGTCTGGTCCTGGACTCTTGTTTTTGGGGAGGTTTTTGATTACCATTTCTATTTCCTTACTTGTGATTGGTCTATTCAGATTCTCCATTTCTTCCTGATTCAGTTTGGGGAGATTGTAGGAGTCTAGGAATTTGTCCATTTCTTCCAAGTTGTTCAATTTGTTGGCATATAGTTTTTCATAGTATTCTCTTATGATCTCTTGTATTTCATTGGTATCTGTTGTGATTTCTCCTCTGTCATTCCTGATTTTATTAATTTGCGCTTTCTCTCTTCTTTTCTTGGTGAGTCTGGCTAGGGGTTTGTCAATTTTGTTAATTCTTTCGAAGAACCAACTCTTTGTTTCATTGATCCTTTCTATTGTCTTTTTTGTTTCAATATCGTTTATTTCTGCTCTTATTTTTATTATTTCCCTCCTTCTACTGACTCTGGGCTTTGTTTGTTCTTCTTTTTCTAGTTCTGTTAGGTGTCGTTTGAGGTTGCTTACGTGAGCTTTTTCTTGTTTAGTGAGGTGAGCCTGTATTGCGATGAATTTCCCTCTTAGGACTGCTTTTGCTGCATCCCAAATGATTTGGTATGTCGTGTTCTCATTTTCATTTGTCTCCAGATAATATTTGATTTCTTCTTTAATTTCTTCAATGATCCATTGTTTGTTGAGAAGCGTGTTGTTTAGTCTCCACATTTTTGCACCTTTCTCTGCTTTTTTCTTGTAGTTGATTTCTAGTTTAATAGCGTTATGATCAGAAAAGATGCTTGATACTATTTCAACTCTCTTGTATTTATTGATGTTTGCTTTGGTTCCCAAAATATGGTCAATCCTTGAGAATGTTCCATGTGCACTTGAGAAGAATGTGTAACCTGCTGTTTTTGGATGAAGTGTTCTATATATATCTATTAAGTCCATCTGGTCTAATTTTTCATTTAATTCTATTATTTCCTTGTTGATTTTCTGTCTGGATGTTCTGTCCATTGGTGTTAATGGTGTGTTGAGGTCCCCTACTATTATTGCATTGTTGTTGATGTCTTCTTTTAGTTCTATTAAGAGTTGCTTTACAAATTTTGGTGCTCCTGTGTTGGGTGCGTATATATTTATAAGTGTTATGTCTTCTTGGTGGAGAGTCCCTTTTATCATTATATACTGTCCCTCTTTATCTTTCTTTATCTGTTTTGGTTTGAAATCTACCTTGTCTGATATTAGTATAGCGACACCTGCTTTCTTTTGTTCATTATTAGCTTGGAGTATTGTTCTCCATCCCTTCACTCTGAGTCTGTGTTTGTCTTTGGGGCTGAGGTGTGTTTCCTGGAGGCAGCATATTGTTGGATCTTGTTCTTTGATCCATCCTGCCACTCTGTGTCTTTTGATTGGGGAGTTCAATCCATTTACATTTAGAGTGATTATTGAGACGTGGGGGCCTACCACTCCCATTTTGTGTCTTGTTTTCCGGTTTTTTTCAGTTTCCTTTGTTTCTCGTCCCATGGTTTAATCTGTGCTGATGTAGAGCTGCTACTCTCTGTTGTTGTCCTTCTACTTATCTCCTCTGCTCTTGGTTTTGTAGCCCCTTTCCTTTTTTGGATTTTTCAGGAATGAGGGTTTTCCTGAGGATTTCCTGAAGAGGAGGTTTTGTGGCAATGAACTCCCTTAATTTTTGTTTATCTGGGAAAGTTTTTATTTCTCCATCGTATTTGAAGGATATTTTCGCTGGGTAGAGAATTCTCGGCTGTAGATTTTTGTCCTTCAGATTTTTGAATATATCATTCCACTCTCTTCTAGCCTGTAAAGTTTCTGCTGAGAAATCTGCTGATAGCCTGATGGGGGTTCCTTTGTAGGTTAGTTTCTTTTGCCTGGCTGTCCTTAATATTTTCTCCTTGTCGTTGACTTTTGCTAGCTTCACTACTATATGCTGTGGAGTTGGTCTTCTTGCATTGATAAAGTTTGGAGATCTATTGGCTTCTGTCACCTGAAGATCCATCTCCCTCACCAGATTTGGGAAGTTCTCGGCCATTATTTCTTTGAATAGGTTTTCTGCCCCTTTCTCCTTCTCTTCTCCCTCTGGTATACCTATAATCCTTACGTTGCATCTCCTAATTGTGTCTGATAATTCTCGGAGAGTTTCTTCATTTCTTTTAAGTCTTGCTTCTCTCTCCTCCTCTGCCTGCAACAATTCTATATTGCCATCTTCCAAATTGCTAATTCTTTCCTCCATATTATCGGCCCTACTGTTCAGAGCATCTAGATTTTTCTTAATCTCCTCTATTGTGTTCTTCATTTCCAATATTTCTGTTTGGTTCTTCTTTATCGTATCAAACTCTTTTGTAACATAGCTCCTGAACTCGTTGAGTTGTCGGTCAGAATTCTCTCTTAACTCATTGAGAATCTTAATGATGGCTGTTTTGAAGTCATCGTCATTTAGGTTATACATCTCATTTTCTTTGGGATTGTTTTCTGTGTATTTGTTGCTTTCTTTCTGTTCTGGAGATTTAATGTATTTTTTCATATTGCTTGATGTTGTTGATTTGTGCCTCCGCATGGAAATAGAGTTTAGTTGCTCCTTTCACTTGTTTCAGCTGCTGCGGTGGGAGGAGCAGCTGTTTATATTTCACCAACCAGGAATCCTGTCCGTAGTTGCTAACTGGGCCTGGGCCCCTCTTCGTAGCCACAGTGGCCCTTTGGATTCCCTCCTCTGCCGTGGGGGCCGTCACAGGGGGGCTTCAGGCTGCAGGTGCCTACTGTTGCAGCCCACCTAGATGTGCTCTCTCCTTGGGGTCTGCAATGGTGTTATGGGCTTTTCCAGCAGCCAGGGGTGAGATCACTTATATTTGTCGCTCCGTTGCTGTCAGCACCCACCAAATCTCACTTGTCCTCTATAGGTCGCAGGAGAGCTATTGGCATCTTCTACAGTCTGTGGTTAGTACACCTAGCTATGCTGCTTTTGCCCTGGGGTCTTCCAGCCTTGTGGCTGGCGGCTGGGTGCCTTCTACTGGTGCTGTGCAGAGGCTTTCCCTAAGGCTGCTGTGAGCCTGTAGGGTTTCCCCCTAGGCTACTAAGCTGGGTCTCTGGAACTCTCTCCAGCCCCAGTCCTCTCTGAGATCTCCGGCAATCCCTAGCCTCACGGGGTGGGCAACGGCAGCTGGGGGTCGCCCCGCCCTCAGGGCTTCTCTCCCGGCCTCTGCCGGAGCCGTGAATGCTGGGCGTGGCCCCTCTGCCAATGGCAGACAGAGAGTTTTGTCTGCTGCCCGGGCAGAGCTCCGGCGCTTCCCCTCCGGGTCGCAGGACCGGCCTTTGAAAATTCCCCCCACCCCGGTCCTCTCCGAGATCTCCGGCAATCCCTAGTCCCACGGGGCGGGCAACGGCAGCTGGGAGATCTCCGTGCCCTCCGTGTCTCTCTCTGGGACCCTCCGGGCGCCCCGAGCACCAGGCTGGATCCCCCCGCCAATGGCGGGGAGAGACTCTCCCCGCGGGCTCAGGTGTGCAACTCCAAAGTTTCCCTCTGCGTTTAGGAGTAATTGCAGGGGGTTTAGGTAGGGTTCTGGTCACCTGTTTCCACCGTCGCTCCTCTGTTGTGTTCTCGCTCCTGCCCTAGACGTGCGTGGATCCTCTGGGGGCATCCGTTGGAAGAAAGCCGCTTGCGGGTACCAGGCTGCCCATCGGAGTCGGAGAGCCCTCACCTATTTCCACATCCTCCCGGAGGAAAGTCCGTCCGCCTTCCGATGTATAGTCGCGCGGGTGTCTCAGACGTCCTGAGATGCTGTCTGGATATCCTTTGTCAAGCGATAAGTGTCCAAATAATTGTAGACTCGAAGGGCGAGAGACAAAGAGGACTACTCACGGCGTCATCTTGGCTCTTCTCCTCCTGACTCTATTTTTTTAAATTTAAACTTAAAGTAATAAAAAGTGGTCACAAATGTTATCCTTTATAATTGTTAAATTTGGTTATTGATACTATTTTCAGTTGTCCGTTCTACAATTAATCTTTTCAACAGATGGCCGTGGATACCTGCTGGGTGCCAAGCTCTGTTGAGGCCCCAAGAATACAGTGGTAAATAGGCCAGACTATTGGCTCTTACAGATTCTCTTCTGCTGAAGGAAACGAGCTATTGAACAAATTAAAAAATAAATACGTAATATAATAGCAGGAAGTGGTAAATTCAATGAAGAAAAAAATAAAGCTGGATAATGGGATAGAGATGGGTAATCAGTGAAGTCTTCTCAGACAGAGTGACATTTGAGGGCCCTCTCTGAGAAGGTCACAGAATCAATACAAGAGGGTGATGGGACACTTACCACCATGAAGCCTGGGCGAAGCCTTTCTGCGTGTTTTTAAGGTTTGAATGTGGACATCTCATTTTTTTTTTTTTTAGGAAGATTAGCCCTGAGCTAACGTCTGCTGCCAATCCTCCTCTTTTTGCTGAGGAAGACTGGCCCTGAGCTAACATCCGTGCCCATCTTCCTCTACTTTACATGTGGGATGCCTACCACAGCATAGCTTGCCAAGCGGTGCCATGTCCGCACCCGGGATCCGAACCAGCAAACCCCAGGCCGCTGAAGTGGAACATGTGAACCTAGCTGCTGCCATACCAGGCCGGCCCCTGGACACCCATTTTTAACCCTCTGCCACTACCAGCCCCTTCCCCCAAATACTGTTCTTTTAAAACTCCATTCAGAGTGTAAGCTAATGGTTGCTTTGCAAAGGATATAGTTGTTTTATTTTCCACATCTAGAAAAAGAAACAGAATTTAACCAAGCGTTTGTGAATTCTTTTCCATTTTATAAATATTGTTAAAATTCCACTGTGCTTTGATGCAACATTTGATATCTTTACTTTTCCAGGCATTTGCTAATAATCCAATCTCTAAGAGGAGACAGGATTTTTCTTTCATGGTTTTCAGAAATAGGATGCTTTGACAAATGTCTTGCTGTTCAATACAAATGAACTTAGTTTGACTTCAGAATTATGGAGAAATGTATTCTCTGGCCTAATTTTTAAACTCGCACCTTAAAAACTAGTCATTTGTAAAAATGAATAAAGAGTCCCAAACTTTATCTTTTACTCAGGCCTCCTTTCTTTAGCCCTCATTGAATCAGCTGCTCTCCTTTCCTTGGGATTTTTGACTCTGAATTTGGTGTTGTTTCCACTAACCTTGTTGGGAGAACTTAAAAAGCAACAATGTATTATGTCATAGATTCCACAGAGCTTCTGCAGCCTTCTTTTCCAACTAAAATGGTTGGTGAAGCTCTAAGGTTCTTTTTAGCTCTTCTTTTCAAGGGTTCTCCTGTGTGTCACACAGTGGCAGCTGGTCACAATGGATGAGCGCAGAGCTGCGACCAGGGCATCCAGAGGTTTGAGGGTAAGCTTGAGGGCTAAGGAATGTCAGCCCCAATGGAGTCATGACAGAAATTAGGGACACTGCACATCTGAGCAGATTTGTGCCAAGAAACCTGTTACTTGTGTCTATTCAGTATCCGTTCCCTTGCTCTCGATAGTACCTTGATTTTCCCTTGGGGAACATCCCTTCTTTCCGTGACTTCTCAGATTGAGTGTGACTGACATCCTTCCCTGGACCTCCAGGGGTGACCAAATAACCAGAACTGGTCATTGCAGAGAATTTTAGCCCTCTGCCTCTGGATGGGCACCTGACCCAAGTTAGTCCAGTGAAACATAATGCCAGGCCTTTATCTGGACCCTGGGGAGAGAGAAGTTCTCCTTTCTGAGAATACTAAGATGGTATTATATGAGTCTGGGGATGCCAGCAGCTGTTTTGCCATCTCACTGGGAGAACCTGTCTGAAAAAGAAGCCAATAGAACAGAAAGTATGTCAAAGGGGTGGGGAACGAGACCAAGTTCTATAACATTGCCGGGCTCTTGGACCCAGCTAGTGCTGAAGCCAGTTTTATTCATGGACTTCTCAGTTCTCTGAGCTCATAATTCCTTGCAATTTGATCTGGGATTATGTCACATATAACTGAAAAACTCCTCATGAGCCTCTAAGGGAGACCACAGGACTGGTAGGCAAGAAATCAGTCACAACAGAATGGAACAAAATGATCTAAGTCACCAATGGCTTGGGGTTCACATGGCTACATATTTTGAGACAATCATCCCAGGGAGCAAAAACACTGGTCTAATCCTGATCCTAGGGTAGGACCACTTGCCCCCGGCCTCTCATTTTTTGCATGGTGACTCTGAGGTTGCAGATATCTAGGACTGGACGGGAGCTGGAGAGAGATTGACAGAGGTATTCATAATTTAGTTATGGCGGTGCAAGACAAGAAAAATTAGGGTTATTAGGAGATTCCTCCCATCCCGTGCGGCTATATGATCAATAAAAAGATTTCAGGAGACTGGAGTCTCTGCTAGTTACTACATGTGATCATCAATAAAGCATTTCATGCTTTCGGAGCTTCTTTTTCTTCTTGACGAAATGTGGGAAAGTTCTACTCCTTAATCCTCACAGTAGCTCTAGTGTTATCCAAATCGGACATTTCTGAGAATAAGGGGAGAGTATTCATAATCACGATGGGCTAGCCAGCCTCAATTAGGACTGTTCCAGGCAGATGGGGACCTACGAGCACCTCTTTTCTGAGCCAGTCCCTCTGGTTCTTTCCTGAGACTGGATTCTTCACACCTACCTTCTGCCTTCAGTCATCTTTAGAAAAAAGGGAACATTCTAGACGGCTTGTCCTCTTTGTTGCTGTATGTACAGCTGCCTTAATCACCATGCTACTATGAGCCAGGCACAGTTCTTTATTCCCCTTGTCTCATCGCAACTTCCCAGCAATCCTCTGAGGGAAGAATGATTTAGGGATGAGGAACAGACTTAGCTGAATACTCGCGCTTCCACACAGCCAGGCAGCAGTGGGCCTGCCATATGCATCCGGGATCGGAAGCCAGAAGCTTTTGTCTTCTCACAGTGCTCTGCTGCCTCTGTCTTTCAAATGTCTAGGTGGGGACAGACAGCCGCATTTTCCTCTGCATCATTTAAAGTCTGGGGGCTTATGATTTCCAAAGATATAGATAATAGTTTTATAAAATCAGTGATCTACCTCAGAGTCTTTCCACTGTGTCTTCTGAAGGCAGTGCTAATAAAAACCAAAGGGAGTTCCCCTTTAAGTGTCAACAGCGCCTACGTCTCTAATGCTCCAAATGGAGACCCGCTCCCAGGCCACCTGCTGCCAAGCTCTGCCACTTGTCATAGAACCTCCTAGAAGGGTGAAAATGAAAGTGAGCTCCCAGCTCCATCTTAAGCGTTCCCTGGAAGCCGTGGTGTCCTGCTGTGTTTGCCATCCAGACTGGAGCATTTTTAACACCCTCCTCCTCTGTTCCACAAATTTATTTCCAGTAACAATCCTGTAATAATCAGTAATAATTATTCTTTTCTTGACTTGTTCTTTAGTTTTAAAGCAAAAACCACTTTTAAAAAGAAGACGAATTTATGCTTTTAATGATACTATTTAAGCTTGGAAAAATATTTCACGTATTAAAAAGTTGTGCTTAAAAATCAAAAATACTACAACTTGTAATTCACACCCTCTTTCACTGCTTGAAATTTTAAACACAATTTAAACACAAATCAAATGCCAAGACATCCCATAGAATGATAGAATTGAGCAACTCCAGCTCAATTTCTTTGTCTCTACAATTACCGTGTTATTCTCGTTGATTTTGAATCTGTGATTTGGAAGTTGGAATACATGGTACTACAGTCCCACACAGACTAAGATCATGAATTTGTCTCAAGCATCCACCTGAGTCCACTTGAGCTGGGGACCAACTGTTCACCTGGACATTTCCCAAAATAATTTTCATGTCGGATTCAATGTTTATGAAAGGATAAGTAAAAAAAAGCTTGTTTGAAGCTTATTCATTTATAATAAAACTCAGTGATAACCACAAGTATTTAGAGTGTGGCCCAACATGATTTTTTTCAGAGAAGAATATTTTACCACTGATATTGTTAAGAATTGTGATGCATGGCAATAATGATGACAGACAGCATTATCATTCTTTTCACATTTTCTACAGATAGTGTGGTCCCGTATTGCCGAGACCAGAGCTTCCCATGGCCCCAAACTTGGAGCCCCACCACCTAGAAGAAATGAAGATCGGTGTTCAAAAATATTTAAATAATTCTGCTCACTCCAATTTTATCCATCAAATGTCATCTGTCATAGAGAAATGGATATCGGAAAATTTTTTCACAACTTCTGAGGGATATTGAGAGTGTTTTGCCATAAAGTACTCTTGTTGAGCCCTTGACACCCCCAGGCTGATGGCCTGGATTTGTCCCAAATGATGCCCCACCACCCACCAGCTGGACAATTGCCTCCATTTATGTGCCCATCTCTCATCTCCGCACATGTTTAATCAAAACCCCGAATTTTGAACTAGAGTCGATACGAATTTGTAACATATAGACTGATTAGTGAATCCTTCATTCTTTTTGTAATTGACAGTGAAGCTTGTAGATGGTCGTCTGCTTGATTTTATAGCTGTCCAAAGGTTTTAATCAGCACTCAGAAATTCGGTTTGATCACCCCAGCTCAGCCTGTGCTTGAACTTCAGCTAAAAGTGCTGAGGCAATGAGTTCTTTGGGTCTTCCTCCTGAAAACTAGGAATTGAAAGAGATAGTGACTTTGTTTCCCTTATGGGTGAATTCTCTTCTTAGTGGCCTTGCTGAAAAGTGTGGCTCCCAAACTATGAGATTTCAGGGGGAAAACAAAGAGCCATTTCTGTATATGTGAGAGCAGACAAAGGAAATGTGCCGAGGAGGAGAAAGAGAAGACGTGCTCGGGCATTACAGGATGATGGCAGCACAGGAGAAAATGGCAGAAACGTATTGGTGAGAGAGAGTAAGAGAAAGAAGTGAAATGTGCGAAAGCAGCAATAATAGTAACATACTAATCTGGAAACTGGAACCAGCGTATAAAATATACAAATAAAGCCAATGAAGCTCCAAGAACGAAAACCACTCCAACAGGAGAAAGCAGACCCACAACAGACGCTTCACGTGACAACTCAGAACACGATGACTGACGGGGACAGCAGAACAAGTGAGGGGCGGAGAAACAAGCCAGACCTGGAACTTCTGGGCTCCTGAACTTGAGTCCACATCCTGTGTCAGAAGAATTAGCGACCAAAAGAAACCATCTTTGGTTTAAGTATTGAAGTAGGAATATACCTAGTTTTATATATAGGTGTATATGTTTAAGATCTTGATATTTCTCTCATCAAAATCATAACGTCTTAAGTTCAATCGTTTGAAATTGCCACTTATTTTTTACCTATATAAACTACAGTTCCACTTGGTTCAAACTAATAGACATGAAGATATTCTCAAGCAAACTTTTTGGCTTTGTTTTAAAGTCTGTGTTGGAAACCCAAGGAGAACTTCGGCCTTTACTAAGATTCCTACATTCTCCTGGAGTTTGTCCCTTATGAATTTGGTGCCATCTGGGGAAGTGACAGTCCCTGAAGTGTTCAGCCTGCCCCTGCTCTGGGTGTTAGAAGAAGCTGGGGAGCAAGAGAAGTTCCAGAATCGCATAGGCTGAGGGAGGTGGCAGAAGCTTCTGTACGTGTTTATTTCTTTTTATTGCTTTGCTTTTCATTTCAAACTCATTTGACTTTGGGTTCCAGATTTGTTTTTGTCTTTGTAAACTAGATTTTGAAATTATTATCCAGCCCATCTGTTTGCTTCTCTTAAATGAAACATAAATTGGCTTTTGTGTTAAATTTCAGGTGCTTCAGATTTGCTGTTTAGAGGTTTTTTTTTCCCCTTTAAATGAATGTGCATTTTCGTATTAAAAAAATTCTCAGTTTTTAATAGACCTGATGTGACTGCCTCTGATCTTACATTTTATTTTTCTCTCTGTCTCTTTCTATCCTGTCCTGTGGCCCCACATTTATGCTACTATCATATTTCTTTTCCTATCTCCCTCCACCATGAACCCAAGACAAGCCACTATCTGTTCCTTCCTCAGAGTAAAAAAAAAATAAAAAAGATGCCTGTGAGATCACACTGATTCCTATGGGCCCCTTGCAAATGATCATGGTGCATTAGATAATGACCCTTCTTTGGCCAATCAATAATTATTGAGCGTGTAGTTTGTGCAGAATGCTGTACATACAACAGCATGGGTAATGATGGGAACATATTTCATGAGAGACATTGAAATATTCATGGACATAGACTTTTGTGGCAATTATGCTTTCAAGATCCATTTATAATGGACACATATTTGGAACGGAAGAAAGCTGGAGACTCCCACAAATGTTGAACACAATGCGTTTTTTATGAATCTAACCATTGTGAAGCTTGGCATTTTTCTGTATATCCCTCCACTGTGTACCACTGGTGGTGCCATACTATGTAAGGCATCCAGGTGTTTAGCAGGTAGACACTGGTTCTGGGGATGGTCAAAGTACTGCCTTACCAAACATTCTCTCCTGCCTCTATCTCGGTCATACTACTAAAGTGTTTCCTTCTTGAGAATTACCTTAAAGGTAACTTTTTCCCACCTACTACTTTATTACCCAGGACAGGGTGCTTCTTATCTAGCCACACATTAGAAAGAGGAGCTGATCCTCTCTTCACACGGCAGGAAACAAGGCCAAACAAGAACAATTACGACACAGAAATGTTTTGCTTTGACATATAGAAATGGTTTGAGAGAGAGCTAAATGAAAGGTCACCTTGAACAGCTCCGGGGAAGGAGAAGAACATTAGGTCTCTCGACAAACAGGCGGACTGAAAAGAAGGAACAGGTGCCAAAGAAGGAAACTGAAGCAACATGAACGAAGCGTTCATCCTTGTCGCAATTTAGCTTTTGCCCAACCTGAGTTGGGAAGTTCTGGTGAACGGAGGAACACCTTGTTGGAAAGCCTGGGAAGGCTTTCATCAGTCATCTAGATGGGGAGGCTCACATGGGGAGACTAACTTGCCTGGGTTTGCCCGGGACTTTCCTGGTTTTAACACTGAACATTCCACATCACCCGAATGTAGTTTAGGTATAGAAGTCTCACCCCCGTCTAGGGCACACCAGGATGGTTGGTCTTCCCCGCTCATACCCCAAATGCTGAAACGCCCCCCATCTTATTGACAGCTAATTTTGCTAGGAAATCTCATGAAAGTCATCATTACATGAGCCAGGTCAAATAATGTGATTCAAACTCAAATCTTTTCTTTCTTTTTGCATTTCCCTGAGTTTTGGGATCATCTTTGTGGGAGGTTATACTGTCTTTTGGTTTTTAATAGCAATAGCCTTTCCTTCCTGTAGAATGTTACCTCACCCTTTCCCCACTCCCCGTAACTGTTTTCCTTTTCAATTTTAGAAACAGATTCGTTCTAGGAACATCATCTGCTAAAGTTATTGTTTGTCACTATGTGAGAAGATTCTCCGAGGGCTCTAACAGGAGTTGTGAAGCTGAGAAATTTCAGAGGTGTCATTCTCACCAGAATTCAACAGTGGCCACCTATTTCCACATGGAGATAAGTGTGAAGTGTGGTAGTGATTTCAGGAACACAGGTCCTTGGTCCTAAGAGATAGGCAGTTACTGATTTTCTCATGGGACACTGCAATATTCCAGGATGCACAACACTTATAAAACGTATGCTTGCCCTTGTCCGGATAGGTTTCTGTTTAAACTATAGTTTACGGAAAGATGTTAAGCCATGGTTATAATCCTATATGTTGGGGAGCATCTGTGGCAATACACAAAATCAATTATAAACTCCATAACTGGAGAATGTTTTCAAAAAGTTTAAAAAGAAAGATTAAATAATTTACTAAAAAAGTCATCTAGGTGAAATCTAAGGCATTCTATTACCTGAAGGTATTTGTAATAAAGTTTCATCCCATGCTAATTCTTTGCTACAAGATAATCAAGCATGAACGTCCTTAGCAAGGAAAACAATGAGAACATTCATAAATTAGGATTTTGTTCGTAAAGTCAACTTGCCACTCAGTTGATTAACAGTGGAAAGAAAATGCATTGTTCATTTTTGTTTTAAGCTGAATTATAGTTAAAAAAAGTTGACACAAAATGGTACAAAACTCAGTCAGTTAAAAATGCATCCAATATTTAGAAACACAATTACTATTAAATGGCGATCATCCAAAAGCGGGAAATTAATATAAGGACATCAGTTTAGGAACATTAAACATTACATAAGCTGTTGGCAGGGTAGGGAGGATCAGCCAGAAGGTTTTGATCTGTCAAAATAGTCTACTATCATTATGTTTCTTAGTTGAGCTCTCTTTTATTCAAATAGTTGAATAGCAAAAATCTTAATAGCCAGCCCTGGTGGTCTAGTGGTTAAGATTTGGCACTCTCATCACCATGGCGGTGGTTCGTTTCCTGGTGAGGGAACCACACCATCATCTGTTGGTTGCTGTGCTGTGGCGGCTGTGTGTTGCTGTGATGCTGAAAGCTGTGCCACCAGTATTTCAAATACCAGCAAGGTCACCCATGGTGGACAGGTTTTAGCGGAGCTTCCAGACTAAGCTAGACTAGGAAGAAGGACCTGGCCACCCACTCTCAGAAAAATTGACCATAAAAACCCTATGAATAGCAGCAGAGCACTGTCTGTTATAGCGCCTGAAGGTCAGAGGATGGCACGAAAAGACAGGGCAGGGTTCCGCTCTGCTGTACACAGCGTCGCTAGGAGTCAGAATAAACTCAACGTCACTAACAACAACAAGAATCTTAATGCCTAAAGTTTACTGGTTTCTGTGCAAAGTATGTAAAGTTTACTGGTTTCTTTACACATAAAATCTCATTTAAATCATCCACCAATTGCACAGGTAGGTACAGCTGTACCTCCTCACATTCACATCTTGCAGTTTAAGCGGCACATATAATGGTACGTCTTGTGTGGCCTACACCTTCTGAACTAGTGTCTCTGGAGGGGGGCCCAGGAACCCTCCTTTTTAACAGGTTCCCAGATAATTCTTATGCCCTCAAAACGAAGCACACATATAATAATTAACGGTCTGTTACTACCATTAATGGTATTATTACTCTCTTAGTGACTTTCCAGAATTAAAAAAAAATGAATTGCTTTCATTTTTAGCCAGAGCAGATACACCAATTTCCCAAATTAGTCTGTGGCGTAGAAGAGTTTCTGAACACAAGAGGAAATTTATCTTGATAGAACTCAGGAAAAATTTGAATGTATCTAGGAAGTAAGTTAAACTTCCCTTTACTGACACAAGTTCCTGGAAAATTTTAGTGACCCTTGAGGAAGCAAAGTATTTTGTCCACGGTCTTCACACGTTTTATATAGTTACAATGACCACAGCCAGGAGCCAGCGGGAGCTGGAGAGAGAGAGAAAGTCCATTTTGATTCACAGTCTCTTCCTGGAAATGCCATTCCTGGTAAAGTTTATGAAGAAGTAGACACTGAATTGCATGAATATCTTTGTAAGAATATCATCCAGGAGGTTTATTTAAAGATGAGAAACACATGGTGCTAGAGAGAGTTTAAGAGTAGACGCAGTGGAGAAACTGGTTAACGTAAGGTCAGGGAGATTTGGCAGGAAGAAACGTTCCTTCGTGTGGCTTGGAGAAGTAGAGCCAGTATTTTGAAACCAGGGTTTTGACAAATATTTCATAGTGTGGTGTATATTTCTCTTCAAAAGAACTGGAGGAAATGTTTACTGGTCATTTTTTTTTTTCCAAACATGTATTTACTGTTATATAAGCCTGAACTTCCAAACTTGAATTTCTGGACATACCAGTGAGGGCAAAAGTGAATTTTGTTCAACATGACCTGTCAGGAATGGGCATCTCGCATTATATGGCCTTCACTAGAGCAAAACCCACTGCTTACCTGCCTCACTCTCTCCTCATTCCTCCTGGCAAACTTTTTATTTCTCATTTCTTTTCTTTTCTCTCTCTGTCTCTTTTTTTTTCTTGGTTCCTCTCTCTCCGTCTCACCATTTCTCCAGTCACACGCCAAATCCCCCATCTCATGTTCCCAACCCACTCCAGCCCACAGTAATGTCTCCTCTTCCTGACTTCTCGTATTACCAAATGTCCATGCCAAAGACTTGGCTCAGGGATGGTCTAACTCATAGTGGTGTCCAATTGTATTTTATGTATAAGTCCAGTTCCCTCAACTAGATCCTAAAGATTTGAGACCCAGAAAGAGAACACATATTACTTTCTCATTTCCAACAGAATACATAACCAGCGTTCAATAAATATACAGTATTTTGAATCGCATTGAATTTTTTTCCACTTTCCCAGTCAAATGTATTTCCTTCATTGTTCTTGCCCAGCCATGCTAATTTTCTCCTTTAACTCCTTTGATACGTTAAGGGAGAAAAAGAGTTAGCAACCACAGTTAAGTTATTCATTTGTGGAAAGCAAAGTGTTAGAGAATATTATTAACTCTATCAAAGAATAAAAAAGAACTAATAAACTGAATCTACTGTGAAAATTTATTCACAGTTCATACAAGAGTGAAGATGGTTATATTTCAACTAGTGTTGACAAGTTGAATGGAAATAGTCACCACTCAGGACATAGATCCCAAATAACTCCCTAGAGAGGCTCCCTGATAGGCAATATAAATTTCAGCTCTCAGAAGTAACCATTTGAAATGCAGCTATATAGAAATAACTTCAATTTATAAAAATGTCTTTCCTAGCTAATTTGATCATTGCTTATGTTTGATGCGAAGACTTTACATAATTGTTGGACATTGTATACTGACATTAGCCATGTTATTGAACATGATCTGTAGGACTTTCCATTTATAGTCAAATAGTTCTTTTTAATACAATAAAACTTTACCCACAATGAGTAAAGTCCCACAAACTTTGATAAAGACTGAAGGACAAGTAATCAGCTGGCTTCGGGTGACCTTACACAGTGAGTGCAAGATCTCAGTAGAAAACAGATATTCAATAAACATTTGAAACATATGAAAGCACTTTTGTTCATGCTTCCCCAGTGTAATGAAAAGACAATAAGCTGTAGAGTAGACGATCTTTAATCAAATCCCATTTCTCTACTTTCTGCCTGTGAGAACTTAGACAAAGAAACTTAATGTATTTGGGTATTAATTTCCTCTTCTGCAAAATATATGAAACAATATTTCAATGGGTTTCTGAGACTAATGAGGAAAATCTATAAGTGTTTGGCAAAAAAAATTGCAGGTGCTTTTTGAATGATGTCATTCATACCTCAGTTTCCCCATAGTACACAGGATAAGACTGACATGCATATTATGGAACAAGGATAATTAAAATTTACAATGTAAGGCTCGGAGATCAAGAGATGTGACTTAAAGTTTAAGAATTAATCTATGGATTAGTCTGAAAAATTGTGCTTCTCTGTGTGTCTGTCATCAAGACAACTAACGTTAGCACTTTCCGCTAGGAAAAACGGTTACAATTAATACATAGGCCTGTAACACAGGCCCAGAGTGAGGCAGGCTGAGGGCTACTAACAGTCCACGTGTGCTCAATTGTGGATGCTCGGTGGAAAGCACAGTGCCCGCACTGAACAGCAGTGGTACAGAATCGCCCTTAAACGAGCTACAGTGGGGCAAATGCAGCTCTGAAGTCAGCATCGTCCCAGAGTGGTGGACTGGCCAGAGAAAAAGCCTAAAATTCCTAACAGATGACATCTAGCCACAGGTTTCCTTTTCTCCAGCACTTACTGGGTGCCAGGCAGTGTGCCTTATCTCATTTAATCCCCCCAAGAACCCATGAGGTCAGTGTGGCTAGTATCTTCAACTTACAGATGAATAAACTGAGGCACAGAGAGGTTATGTAATTGGTCCTAAGGCGTACGCCTAGGAAACTACCAGTAAGCGTGAGATCCAGGCCATTGGAATCCACAGGCTGCTCTCCTAACACTTCTGAAAGGAAAACACATTTGATACCTTTACAGGAACACCAAGGGAGGTGCCTCCTGGATCTGGGATGGGGAGATGGATGTATGAAGGGAAGGCCGGTTTGGTCAGATGGCCCTGTGTGATTTCACCAGTCAGGTATGCTGCCTAAATGGCATGGAATCTGCTCTCAGACCAACGCTAGATAAGAACGTCTGGCAACAAAAACGGCTGTAAGTGTTGCGTGTCCCAGGGACAGGGTAGGTGGGCTATTCCCAGGCCCAGGGGCGGCTCTCCTCAACTTGACCCAGATAAGTGCCAGACATGGGAGCACAGGTGCAAGATCAACTGGTCTGCTTCTTGGGTGGAATTTTCCTGCTCAAAAAAAAAAAGATGCAGGAAAACAACAGCTTCCTATGACCTCATTCTGCTTAAAATTCCTGGATGTGTCTCTGTTTCCCTTCTGGTTCCAGACTTTTTCTTACTTACTTTTAGACTAAATTCAGCTTCTTTAAAAGGAAACAAGTGTCAACTTCCTAAAGAAGTGGTGTTGATTTTTTTTCCAGAACATTTTGAACTACAGAGCCAAAGCATCTTATTGAATTGATCCCTCATTCAGTTCTTGTACCAGATGGTCAACTTTTTCTGAGAAGGTGATTCATAGACTTTCTGCATTAGAATCACTGAGCATGTTCATTAAATTCAGCCACTTATTTATCAAAGCTATTTACTGAATATGTACTTGGGACAGGCGTTATATTCCATTTGTGGTCCTCTCCCCGTACTTTCTGAATTAGCATCACTGGAGGTGGGCCCAGGAATCTTCATTTTTAAAAAGTTCCCAGATAATTTTTACGCCCTCAAAACTTTGAAGACCGCTGACTGAGCCTATGAACTCTTCAAATACAGAGCATGGGGTTTTATGTAACCTTCTTTTCTAGCCCCTAACAAATTGTCTGTCATAACGGTGTTGATGTATGATTGGTTACAATTCAAGGAAGAAATAAATTTCTAAACTCACTGATTGGGATGATTTAAGAAGATCAAACTTATCATTTATTCTTGTTAATATTTTGATTCTTTTTAATTTGCTGGTCCTGAGTCTAGCTGCCCAGACACCTATAGGTCAAAAGTCTATTTCAGAATTCTGATTTTTTTCTTTTGTCCAGGAAAGTATTAATTATTGAATTATGTGTTTCTTTACTGGAATAGTCTCAAAATTCACTTTGCTTTTTTATTCAAAAGTCAAAGAATGTCAAATTTGAATAGACCTTAAAAAATAAGTATGTCAACCACTCAAGTACTTAAATTCCCCACGCAGTATACTCTCTGTATTAGTCAGACCAGGGTAACTGCTTTAAAAAACAACATCAAAATTTCATTGGCTTCCTCAAAATAAACGTGATTTCTCACTCATGTCTTATTCCAATGCAGATTAGCAGGAGGGGCTCTGTCATTCAGCAACCCAGGCTCCTGCCATCTTGTGGCTCTGTTCTCCTTTAGATAACCAAGATCTTCCCCCTTTCAGCCAGTAGTTGGGGCAAGAAGATGAGGAGCACATGGGAGTTGAAAGGGCAGTGCAGATGTGTCATGTGCCACTTTCACCCACATTTCATCAGCCCAAACTCAGCCACTGGCCTACATCTAACTGCAAAGGAGACTGGTACATGCAGTGGAAGTGTGTGACCATATGCTCTCAGCCTTAGCCTCCAAGTGGTTATATGGCCTCCCTACAATTCTTCCTGTGACAGGGAACTCACTGCTCTTTGACTAAGATAACATGTCATCTTGAAACATCTCAGACAGTTAGAGAGTTCCTTTTTCATTGAGTTGAAATATATTTTGCTGTGTTGGCAAGATGGCACAGTATTTAAGAGTGTCGGCTCTGTAGTTAGACTGCTTGAGTTTGTTTCCAAACTCCATCGACTTTGGGCAGTTTTTCATTTCTCAGGATCTGTTTTCTCATAAATTAATCCATGTATTGCCTGGCTTGTGCCTAACGTGTAATAAATTCTCAATAAATGTTAGTTGTTGATACACAGTATATTGTTCCATGTTCCACCCCTTGTCTTCACAGAGATGCATCCTTGTCCTTGGATATTTAAAGGTGTCTCTGCCTCTATTCTGAGTGTCTTCTGGAATCTTCAACTGTTCCTCACATGACCTCATTTACCATTTCCTCTCTATCCTGGTCACTCGTCTCAGATTGTAGTTTAGTGTGTCTATAGCCCTTTGGAGAATTTGAAGTCACTCTTACTACGGTATAAGATTCTAGTATGCTCTGACCAGGGCAGAGAGCAGCAAAATTCTTTATTTTTAGCTTCTATATATCTATTTATGTAGCCTAAGATATATTTGCTTTTTCAGCCACCGCTTCAACCAGTTGATACATATTGATCTCGTTTTCTACTGAAATTTAAAAAATTTTATGTAAATGTAATTGCTGAGCCAAGTCTCTTTCATTGCTGTAGGACTTTTTGGTTTCAAGAGAAGATTCTTGTATTTATATCTACAAATTTTTAGTATACTCTGTTTGATCTTATATTTTCAATCTAGAAGGAAGAGTTGCTGCACCCTTGGGCCCTCCTGTTCCCTGACAGTGGTGAATACAATTTACTTAACACACAAGAGAGTGATGAAGACTCGTTAGTCTAATTTTCATTTGGCCCAGGATGCACAAGAAAAATCAACTAACACCAGGGATATTTACTAAGCTAGTATTTAGGACTTTTTTTCTTTTTTTTTTTTTTTAAAGATTTTATTTTTCCTTTTTCTCCCCAAAGCTCCCTGGTACATAGCTGTGTATTTTTATTTGTTGGTCCCTCTAGTTGTGGCATGTGGGATGCGGCCTCAGCATGGCCTGATGAGCAGTGCCATGTCCGCGCCCAGGATTCAAACAAGCAAAACCCTGGACTGCTGCAGCGGAGTGCACAAACTTAACCACTTGGCCACAGGGCCAGCCCCATTTTTTTTCCTATTTTTGAAGAGTTAAAAAGGGAAAAAAAAGGGCAAAACACCAGCACATCTTTTCTTGGCATGTATACTCACACTACCATCTCAAGAGGAATTTCTTTGGCCTCTTCTTCTTTGTGGGCAGGAGTTTCTCTACGTGTGTTGCCGCATCATGCAGGTTTGGGAAAGGACACAAAGGAAGACGAAAGATGTGGTGGAATAAGCAGGCGGACACTGCAGATACCATTTCAGGCAGGAGCTGGACGCAGTAGTGGTTGAACTAGACGACCCTTAAGGCTCCTTGCAAACCTATGATTCTAAGACTCTGTGTCATAAATAAGTGCACTCCAGCTCCAGAAGCCTTAGTGTACCAACCTGGAAAATGGGAGCATTCTGACTTTTGAAATACTTGTTCCAAGTGCTCTCTCTTCAGGTCAAGAATGATATTCTTTCTTCTTAATAGCTCCTCTGCGATCACTACTCCCGCAATCTCCTTCTTCATCGCTGTGAAAGACTAACCCTGGGGACTAATGTGCCAAACTCCGTGGTCTTCTTTACTAAAATCCATGTTTGGTAATGAGTTGTTTGCGACTGATAACACTGGTCTTTTCTATAATAGCAGCAAAAATAATAGCAATACTGATAGCTGTTGATTGAGTATATCCTGTGTGTCAGGAACACACTACGGGGTAGGTATTATATTATTAACCACATGTCACAGAAGAGGAAACTGAGACATAGAAAATTTAAGTAATTTGCCCAAGGTTACAGAGCGGCAGGGCCAGTTAAACAGGCACTCCAATGGAGAATGCAAACTACCAGTCACCAATAAGTGAAGTCCCTGCCATTCGCCACCCCCAGAGGCTGCAGGCTTAGCTGCTAAGCCACCACATTAACTCTCAGGCCACATGTAACCATACCCTTTTGTGGACACTTTTCACCAATTCACCTGACTTTGACATATCACGTTTCAAAATAGCGTCTGTTAAGCCAATGGTTGGTAAGAAGCTAAAATGGTATTTTGGTGTAATTTCAAAATGATCAGCATAAAGTTCTGGGCAACGCTTGAATTAGTGGCACTTCAAGGAACGCAAGGAGAAATTTTGTAGCATTTTAACATGATAACTTAAAAAAAATACTTGCAGGATCAAGGTCACTAATCCTTTTTGTTCACCTGGGCTGGGGGTGGGAAAACCCCCAGAAACAGAACAATCCAATCACCTTCTTCCACAGCCCACAGCCACAGCTGATTTCTGAGAAACGAACTTAACTTTTAGAGGTTTCGTGATCAGCTGCTGGATGACATCCGGCACCAACTTAACCACTAATCTCAGATCACATAGCAACACAGATCGCCTGGAACCCAAAATAGTCCTGCCCAGAGCTCTTTTCACTTCTTATCACTTGAGCAAGAGCATGTGTAGGAAAGGTGTCTGTCAGCCAGCAGCTGCTGATTTTCAGAGAAATGAGTGGATGTGTGGCTGCCTCCGTTTAATCGGTCACCATCTATCTCAGCAGTATTAACGCTTCCACTTGACCAGCCACCTCTATCTGTGCCTATTTCCCTTTATCCAAGAGTCTACTGGGCTTTTTCAAATTCACTTGTACATGTGATGTTTTCACAGGACCTAACATTGAATGAAATCCCCTTTAATCCCAACCCTTCTCCACTTTATTTTGTTTCTTAACATTTTCCTTTTGTGGAAACACATTGAAGGCTAATCCCCAAGACCTGAAGAGAGAGACACACAAGAAAGCCTTTTAGACTTTGCTAGAGGATCTTTAACCTGCCTCAAGCTTGGATGTCATCTGATCACAGCTTCTCACTTCTTCATCCTTTGGCCTCAATTAGAGACTCTGCTGCCATAAAGGGGATTACTCCACTGTGATAACATTGCTTCCATCTGTGACAGCTACGGGACCGGAAGCCTGAGACATTTTGCTTGATAGTAGGCACAATGTAGTTTTGACTAGAATTCTTATCTAAAGAAAACTCTCTGGGCTCGCCTGAGAACAATTTACGTCAGCACGGGAAATCAATAAGGAAATACTAGCGAAGTATATTGTTGGAATTTCTTGTAAGAGAGTATTGTTTTATGATGAAAATCCAGAAAGAATTTCTTAATTGGATATTTCTAGATCACCTAACTGGTTGGCTTCTGTGCTACATTTAATGTAAGGGAGCAACATGAAAAACCCTTCTTCTTTCCCTATCATGAATGTCGCTATTTTGAGCTGTGAGGAGCCTTTTTTATGAAGTAGGAGACTCTTTTCCTGGGTCTCCATGGGCCCTTCAACTGAGATGGAAGAAAACCCCTAACTGCTGAATTTGACGTGATATTTCTCAAAGGGAGAGTTTCAGGGAGGGGACATATGGTCACAACTGACATTAAGGAGAGGGAAAATGGATTGGATGCACGAGGACTTAAATTTATCAAATGTTGACTCTGCCTTGGCTTGATATATGGCTGACTTTATTTTCTTCATTCATCTCAACAATCCTGTGAGGTATAAATATTCTCCACGCACCATCACCACCACCATGACTCAAGCAGTAACGCTTGGTCTAGGCTCCAACAGCTGTTGAGTGGTGGAGCAAGGATTTGCACCCATGTCTCCCTGGGCTGTTTTCACTACACTGTGCTATTTCTTAATGAGCAGGGCTCTATTTTGGGCTTGAGGAATAAAACAGTGACAAAGCATACCTCCTGTACTCAAGAGGCTAGAAATTTAGTTAGGAGACAAACAGATTTAAAAGGTCAATAGCAACACATGCTTGCAAGAAGGCTAAGGACCAACAAAGGTACAAGACCTTAAAGGAGTCATTGGTTACAGAGACTCGAGGTGGTGGAGTCTTGGTGAAGTAGAGAGATTTGAGTGAGGCTTAGAAGGAATCCAAGGACTTAGAAATGGAGAAGAGGCCAGCAGCTGTTCAAGAAGGGGGATCATCCTGACCTAAAAATATACACGCTGGATTAGGGAATATGTTGGGTGGTGGTGGTGGTGGTTGCTGTTGTTTCCAGAAGCGAGCGTAGAGGGGGAGCTGAGACAAGGCCCTTTGGAAGGTCCTTTGGACCCTGGCTCCTCAAAGTGTGGTCTAAGCACCAGTACCATCATTATCATCTGGGAGCCTGTTGGAAATGCAGAATCTTGGGCCCTGTGCCAGATGCATTAAAGCAGAATCTGCATTTTAGCAAGATTCCTCACATGATTCAGGGGCATATTAAAGTTTGAGAAGGACCACATTAGAGAAGTGGGTCCACTTCTCTCATTTTCCTTCTTTTGGACCCCAAAATAAGAGTGAAGAGGACTAAAAATTCTTTTTTCTGTCCTTCTGTCCCTTTCTTTCCTTTCTCTTTCTGTAAAGACCCAGGTGGCTTTTGGTGAACTTAGGGACTTGAATGATGTTTCCTTTCTACTGTTTTGCCTAAAACCCAACATCCTCTTTCTGTAACTTCTGTGCCTCAGT
Source organism: Equus quagga (assembly GCF_021613505.1). Lineage (NCBI taxonomy): Eukaryota > Metazoa > Chordata > Mammalia > Perissodactyla > Equidae > Equus > Equus quagga. Next base: position 28,126,624 of record NC_060285.1, read on the forward strand.
CTGTTCTTCCTTTTCACTGGCATTCACTGATCTGTGAATGTCACACTCGAGAACGTGGAGCAAATGCATTTTGTACACAAATGTCTACAAAATGGAACAACTCAGTTGCCTTCCCGGGAGGCAGCTCTAAACAACTGGCCTATTTGTAAAAGCAGTTGACCTGTGCATAATAGAATGTTCTGTGTTAGCAAGGCCCATTTTAAACAGCGAGGTTTGAAAGGGCAGTGCTACCCTCAGTGGGACTGTTTGGAAAGAGAACAGCTCAAGAAAAGAGAGAGGCAGTTTCACAGTCTGGGCTCTGCCTTGGTTCACCCAATTTGCTTAATTCAGACTTTTTATTCTCATTGATTTTATTGATCCTCAGAAGTGGGACCACAGCTCCCAAGATTTCAGGTTTAGGGGAAGCTGGAGGAAAGGGAGCATTGTGTACATAAATTGGGGGTACTTCTGGTTTCTGGGCTGACACATAAAGAAGTTGGAAGTCTTTCCTCCCATTCATGCAACAAGGACAAAACTGAACGAACTGGAAACCAACAACTCTTCTTGGATCCTTGAGAATTGAGGTCACAGGGTAAACCACTGTCCCCAAACTGGAGAGACAGACAGGTGGACACAGAGATTTACAGCCTACCAGGAGCAGAAGGCTGTTCAGAAATCAGTTCCAGAGTAGCAAAACCTAAACTGTAATTGAAAAATTGCCAGAGGCTCTGTGTGGACAAGGTTGAGAATTAACAAGGGGGCCCCCCACACTTTTATGAGTTTTACCTCCGGGAGCCCCGTCAGTTCCCACTGTGGGGATGGAACTGGGGGATCCTCTCCCGCTTCCTGCAGCGGGGAGGAGAAAAGCAGCCATTTTAAAGTACTTCCAGAGCTCGCCATTCTCCTTAACAAGACCTGCCTTCAAGGGAAACTATTTTGTCAGAGCCTGGCACTCTGGAGTTTTACCAATGACCTAAACAATATGCCAAAGGTAAATACCCAACTCAGGGTTCAATAAAAGACTGAGGCCTAATTATAGCACTTTCGAATGCTTCCCTTACCCCCACACTTACCAACACACCAATAACGCTCCTGTATAACAAAAAGAGATGGCAGCTAAAAGAGCTGCAAGCTTCAGACTCTATTTAAGAAGACTAGGAAAGCTCAAAGACAACCAGGATGACAAAAACAAGGACATCAGAGGAAATTTTAGCCTCAGACACCCCAGCTACAGCAGAGTAAATGCAGCCTAACGTCTAACCAGATAAACATAAAACCTCACACTAAATGCTTATCTACACAAACTGGGGGAAATCTGCAATGAAGATATTCTTTACGCAGGTGTGGTCTCTGCTCACATAGCAGAAGGTCCTAGGTTCTGTGCTAGGAAAGGAAACAAAGGACAGAGAAAAATACTCACATGGATTCGGGATTTAGGGAAGAGGGTAAATCACCATCCTGCAAGCTCTACCCTCTTTGAACTTGACACTTGTCATCTAGCCACAGGCAATTATTTACCTGTGGTTCTCTGCATCCTGTGAAACACACCTCAGCTGATACTTTAGAGATTACAGAATCCAGCGGGCTTATTTGTTGCAAGTCATCAAGATTTCTATGAAAGTTTTATAGTCGATTGTGTTAATGAGTCAGTTAATTAATGCTGAATATTTGTAGTGATAGCTTTATCTCGACAAATCTTACATGTTCAAGTGTTTCTCCAACCTCTTTGCCCAACCTGCCTGCCAATGTGTGGGTGTGATGGGAAAAAAATGTTCCTGAGAACTAAGGACATCTAGATTCTAGTTCTCATTCTGCCAGACATTTGTTGTATGATAAGGGAAGTCCCATATCCTTTCTGGGGCTCAGTTTTCCCATCTGTAAAAAAGGATCATAATACCTGCACTACTTCAGCCACAAAGTCAAGATCTGATAAAGTTGTAAGATGTCATATCAATGCAGTTATTAATGCCTGTAACTGTAAGTGTGTATGTACATAAGATGGTGGGAGTAAAAAAAAAAATCGCTGAAATTACACGTAATTCACATACAACTTAAAAGTTAATCCTCAGAAAGTATGAATATTTTTGTAGAAATCATATGCTTAGGTTTCACTTTATTTTTCTGATTTCTGCACCTTCTCCTCATGAGTTTCTTCATTCCTTCTCCTTCGTATCTCTCTCCAGAGCTCCACTATGTTTTAAAGGTTTTTGGGGGAAAACAGAGTTTTGAAACTTGTAAACATCTTTGGGGCATTCTAGTCAGCTTAAAAATGGCTGTATGTGGATTTTCTCTAAAAGGAAACCAAACAAAACACTCTTGACATGGCAAACAAACGGCCGTCCTGAGGGCCATATTTTTGGAGCGGAGTGTAAATGAATCAAAAACATCCATGATGATTTTTTTCCCCAGAAAACACAAAAGAAGCTAAAAAATAAATTTCTCATCCCAAATGTGATTTGGATCTTATTGAATTGAAAACAATTGTGCAAAGTATTGGGGCTATCTGAGGATCACAGCAGACAGTTGGATCCCACATCTGCCTGAACATCTTACCAGTTACGTGTAACACACAATTATTGGTTCACTGAGCAAGAACAAATCACTCCAATGATCCAGGAGAGGACAAAATTGGAAAAACACAGCATTAGTCACCTCTCCCCAGGCATGCTCATAAGGGAAACCTGTGAGAGGAAAGACACCAGGCTGAAGATTGGTTCCTGCTATTCTTTTGTTAGCAGGATGGGCCAGAGGTACCCAGGCCTGAGAACCCCACGTATGGGCTGGGATCTGGGACTTGAGGTGAGTTCCATGCACAGCTGACTGATTTGATTAAAATGAAGGAAATAGGTCAGTGCCAGGACTATTCACATCTTCAAAATAATGTGGGCTGAAGTACGAGTCCAAACAGGGCTATGAACTATGAATCAAGCGTTCAAGTAATCAGTTTGCCAATGAGTTTGGTCCTCTGCAGCTGCACCGTGGTCGGCAGGAGAGCACAGATGTGAAGAAACTGGGCTCTGGCGTTAGATGGTAAATTCCTAAGCCTTTCTGCCTCACTGTCCTCGTCTATAAACCAGTGATCACGATAAAGATAGCACCCAACTCATGGGGTTCGTGTAAACATTAAAAGGGACAACCTATGCAAAGCAGAGCACCTAGGCTTGTGTTCTGCCCATAGTAGCTATTGTTTCACATCCCCTTTCTTTCTCTGTTTCATCCCAAGACTTCCCAGGTGCACTTCTTCCCTCTTTGCAACCTCATCCGGCCTTAGGATGCTATCTAATAGCCTATGCTCTAAGCATGTTCCAACTAAAGCACATTCTTACCTTCCCCAGTCTAGCTTTATAAAGGCTTTGTTAGAGCAGCACTTTTCAACTCTCATGTGCATATGGGGATTTCTGGGGAATCTGGACAAAATGCAGATCCTGATTCAGTAGATTTGAGTGTATCCCTGGGAGATTTTGCAATTCTCACAGGCTCTGATGTTGTGGGCCCTTGGGCCACACTTTGAGTAGCAAGACACTAGGTAAGACTGTCCGAATTGACCAACGCTTTCTTTTCTTGGGCCCCCTGAATGCTTCAGTTCTTCCGTAGGATACTAATTGTCCATAACCTGCAAGCAGTCAGATCGTCATTCAGTTATGGAATCTGGTTGCTGGATAGATTCCCCACGTGGCTGTGTTTCTTTGTATGCAAAATTTAAGATTAATTGCATTAATTCATGCTAAGGTATTTGTGAGGAATGACATGTTAATGTAGGACCTAGTCTGGGAGCAATTTTACATCTAAAGAAGCTTGGTCCAAGGATAAAAAGCTAGGTCTATATATGTAGGGGGAAGGATACTTTGTTACCAGCCCTGAAATTGCTCGACAGTGTTTATAATGTCAAGCTGTCCAACAGCTGATAGGGCAAAATGAATGGTCAATACAGGCCAAGATTTTTTCTCATCAGGAGTGGGTTGAATAGCGTCCCCCCAAATTTATGTCCATCCAGAACTCTTTTTGGAAATAGTGTCTTTACAGATGTCATTAGTTAAAATGAGGTCATATGGATTAGAGTGAGCTCTAATCCAATCACTAGTATCTTTATAAGAAGTGACACAGAAGGACAGACACAGAGAAGAGTAGATGATGATAAGACACAGAGGAAGAATGTCATGTGACAGTGGAGGCAGAGATTGGAGTTATGCTGCCATAAGCCAAAGAATGCCAAGAATTGCCAGTAACCACCGGAAGCTAGGAGAGAGGCATGGAACAGGCCCTCTCTCTGAGACCCCAAGAAGGGAACCAACCCTGCAGACACCTGGATTTTGGACTTCTGGCCTCCTAACCTGTGAGAGAATAAATTTCTGTTGTTTAAACCTTTCCTTTTGTGGTAAGTTGTTATGTCAGCCTTAAGAAACTAATGTACCATCTATGAAGGGACAAGGTCAACCCAGTTGTCAACTGAGAACCTGGAGCTCAATGTTCAAAGGCCCTCTACCCTTTTTACCTCTGGCAGCAGAGCTGGTGATGGAGAATTAGGTGCATATGTGGGGATACTGGCAGGCTGGGCGTCCTGGCCTCCTTTGCTCTCTTAGATCAATAGTGACAGGAGGTGGAGAAGAAGCAATCTAGTCCTGTTTGGTTAAAGGACTAATTCCTTCAGAGTAAAGACAAGTGAATGCTCCTAAAAGTGGATTCAACCAGTCACTCATCTTTCATATGTAGCCAAATTGCCCAAACGTGAACTCCTCCAAGGGGCTAGGTCTATGGTGAGGCAGGTAGCCAAGGAGAGCCAGGAGTGGAGGAAGCACTGAATGAAGCCTCTTGGGGGTTGTGACCTTGGACATGATCTAATGGAGGGTGATGAGAGATAGCCAGTGGGCGAGGGAGGATGTGGTTAGTGAACACAATGGATGTGGTCCAATCTGTCAGTGTTATTTTAGGTTCCTTGTAGGCTCTTTGGCCTTGGGCTTCTGGTCTCCACATGGGTATGGAGACTTGCCTCCTAGGCTTTCACAACCTCAGACAACTTGGAAACCTTTTCTTTGACTAGTGAGGAGCGTGAGATCCACATTTATCTCAAGAAAACACACTCAATTAAGGAAAACATACTCCTCACCCATGATTATTCTATATTCAGTAACACTGGTTAAACATAGGCCTCCTGCCAAAAGGAATCTTCAGTCTGTTTAAACAGAAGGAGGAATATGCCTAAAATTAGTCTTTTCTCATTTCCAGTCCAGTGCATTCACTTCTTCTTTACTCCACTCCATGGTTTAATGCAGTATAATGCATTCAAAAAGCACCTCGTTATCTACAGAAATCAAAATATCTTATTGAGGTGCTCTAAATACACTTCTATTCTGCTAAAGTTGGATGAAAATTCCATCATCAAGTGCTTGAGGGGATTTTCAAAATGAATATGTGCATCTGAGGAAATCCTAGTGCCATCCTCCAGCCGGCGTTGACAGTAGCACCAGATCTGGAGTTGAAAGAGCTTTTTGAGTCCAAGATCTGCCAATTACGAGGAACCTTGAGAACACTTCTTAAATGTCTCTGAGCCTCAGTTTGTTATACTGGAAGAAATTACCCCCAAGTTTGCAGAGGAGACTTTATAACAGATTTGTAAGTCATATGATAGATTGGCTAACCAATAAATCTTTCAGATTCATTATCTGAACGCACAGATGATGAAGAAAGAACTTCATTTGGAGCGGCTTCATCATTTTCGTTGTTTCTGAAACCATCCTCCTTTTTGTAGGAAGTTCCTCTTTCTCTGATTTTTTTATGTGGCCTGAACTATATTTATAATGGCACCAGGCCACCTCACTTTTTACCAAATATGGGCTAACTCGCAACATATTCTATATCTGTAATCTGGATTTCGTCTCATATCTCTAGAGTTCTCAGCCTTCCTCTGTCTTTAACCATTTAGGCAATCAGGAAACTTGTGAGTTTTTGTTCCAGAAGCTTCTGCTGTTGCTGGAGTCTGGATTCAGCCACAGCCTCAGCCTTCCCTGATGATTCAAATTCACCTGCTTCAACCATCACCCAGAAGCTGAAACATCCCTCAACAACATCATCTAGAACATAAAAACAGCAAAATATTTTGATTGTAATATAGATAAAAAGAGAGATTATATTTAAATATCCATTTAAAAATACTAAAACTCTATAGAAAGGTATTTCAAATTAAATGTTTTTTTGTTTAAGAAGAACCTTGTGAGTAACAGAACCTGGACATGTTCTCCTATGGCATGCTTTTTAATTTTCTAGGCTTGTTTCTAACATTTCAGGTGTATGGGAGATTCCAAATTTTGAGGGTACTGAGGATATCTATATTTATTGCTTCCACAAACATTTTTTGAGCACTTATCGTATAACTTGTACTCCTCTAAGCACTGGGGCTAGCACAGAGATAAACAAGTAAATCAGAATACCCGCCCTAGTGGAACCTGTATTCTAGTAGTGGAGGCCAGCAATAAACAAACTAATATCATCCTTCCAAATTGGTTTCATGTTATAAAGAAGATGAGGAAGAAAAACAGATGAAGAAGGCAAGAGCAACTTGAGATGGTCAGCCTGAGAAGGCCTCTCTGAAGAGGCTGAGACCAAAGGATGAAAAAAAGACCTGTGTGAGTAAAGGCCTGAGGGGAAGAATGCTCTAGAGAGATTTGTCTGCGGCATGAAATAGCAGCTGAATGGAGGGATGTGCAAGTGCAGTGAGGTGAGTGGGGGAAAGAGGCTCGTGGGGAGGTTGGAGAGGGGTTAGGGTCAGATCCTACTGGACTCTACAGGGCCCATGGGTCTGGATTTTATTCCAAAGTCGATAGCAAGCCATTGAAGGAAGTTAAGCTCAGTGTGACATAATTTGATTTACATGTCAAGACGATCACTCCAAGTTCTGTGAGGAAAACGTGTTGGAGGGGGACAAGAATAAAAACAGGGAAACAGTTAGGGAATTGTTCCAGTGCCCCATGCAGAAGGTGATGGTCGTCTGTACTCATGAGGCAGCAGAAAAAAATGGAGAAAAGCAGATACAATTGAAACATTTTGGAGTTACACTGAAGAGGACTCACTCAGGGATTAGATGGTGGTGGAAGTGGGGATGAAAAGAGAGAAGAATTAAGACTTGTCCATTTCTGTGTCCCCTTAGCACATAGTAGATGCTCGATAAACATATTTAGAATTGATTTGATTTTGTCCCATAAAACCTAGATCTCCCAGAATGATGGTCAGGGAAAGAACAGAGGTGTGTAGAAAATAAATAAACAAACAAAAGGAGAATCTAGAGGATGAACGAAGGGGAAAACCGAGACGAAGATATCCTTTTGGTGAAGCTGGGTAATGACTTTACTGTCAACGGATCAAGGTTAAAGTCTTTCTTTATGCCTCTCCCTCCAGGCAGCTTTCCAATAAATGTCTAAAGACGTCCCAGGCCAGCAGAGGCAGAATTGAATATTGCATGGTGAATAAGGGATGGGGCTGTATATAGAAAAGACATTTTTAAAGTTATCTTGTCATTTAGGAAATAATTTTTCATCATTTCCTTGGCTGACTTTGAAGAGAGAGTTTAAGAATACAGAGAAGACTATGAAGCATGTAGCCTGAAAATGATAGAACCAAGCGATTCTGTCTTGGTACCTTGATTCGGATATTACAGAGGGCATTTTGTTAGCACTCTCTCTCAGCATTAACATCGAACATGCACAGACACATTCCTTTTCAACAAGACCACTAAAAAGAACCTGAGACAGACAACATAATCCCTGCAAAGATTTTAAATAGGAAGCGCAAATATTCTCACACTTCAGACTGGTGAGGTTAGATAAAAATAGATGAGGGTCATACATATTAAATACCAATATAAGTGATTGCAGACACCCATCCTTTAATTGGCACCCATGGTTTAATTCCGGGCCTTTTAGAAATTGTGACTTTCTTGGAAAGAGATTTCAGGCATCCATATTTGTCCCGTCTTTCTTTCAACATTCAATTTACGGATCACTTTTTTAATCCTGCTGGCTCCTCATGTAGTTTTGAGTTTTGCCTTCTAAATTCCCTCTAAGTGAACTTTAAAAATAAAATGCACTTGCTTTTATGCTAATACCACTTGGAGTCTAAAAATGGTGTTCACAAAGTAGACTTGCTCTTGCTCCTCTGGCTGTGGTCCAGCGTCTCCCAGATGTGATTGATGGCTAGGCTTTCCTCAGGGAATGGGTCATATCACACACATCTCAATTCTACTCATGGATTCTGTTTATTCTCCGTTTCTAACTATAGCTCCTTCACCACCCTTTCAGCTAATATGATCTGAAATATTGATAGCTTCAAAAAAAATTTATGTTTATTAAGGGATGATCCGGCTATCACGGGGCTGAAAGGAAATAATAATGGCTTTTAAGGGGAAAGGAAGAATACTTCTAAAGCATTGGCAAGTGGTATCAATAAACACTGATTTAGAGGCTAAAGCTGTTTGGGAGGGTCTCTCAAATCACGCGTCTGACTTCCTGTTCTATTTACTGTATGGTCAGCTTTGAAACTGGGGTCTTCTCCAGAGGTGCATTGAGCTCATAGTGAAGCCCGGTGTGAGAACTATTTCCTCTGTGGGATGTCATAAAAGGCCAGTCACTTTTCCTTGTGGCACGATTTCTAAAAATGCACTGGGCATTCATACTTCACTTCGCAACAGCCGTCTCTCCCCTAAACTGGAGTGACAGGATGGAAGACTTTATATAGCCCATTTATTTGATGGGCAGTGCATAGTAGATATTTCATTTCTTTTTAAACTCTTTTCTGACCCCCTACTCCTTCCTCAGGTGGAATCAATGGTTCCTTCCTTTGGTTCAGTTGGCATCTGTAGCTACTCCTCTACCCTCCTACACACAATACTTTATTGCGCCTAATTATACACTGTGTTGTCTGTTTTCCCCACTAGTCTCCTTAACAGAAAGGGCTCAGCTTCATTTGTATTTTTTATCCCCAAATGCATAATTTAGGTGCTATTTAAGTGCCCCACTCAAATGGAAGGATCAGGAAAGATTCTCCACTATATTAAACCCTGTTAAATCCTGCTCCCTTGGGGCCCTGTAATGTAGAGATTCAGAAGCAAAAAGAGCCGTTCAAACACGTCCATTTTCAGTGTTCCAGATCATCCCTGTGGAAGCTCTTATGGAAGCTCTGATAACACACAAGACTTATTCCCCCCACGTTGTTCCAGCAGTGAGGCAAAAAGGAGGAATGTAGGGGGTCCTGAGACCTGTACATGCTTGGCTTGAGGCCATCTGCTTCTGGCTTGGGAGAGAACCAACTGTTGAAATTCCTTAAAGTCAGACCCCTGACCATAACTCAAGGCACTGTGCAAGTGACTGCTTGTCTCTTGTTATCGTTATTGTCAGGTGACACCTTATCTTAGCATGCCTACATCTGCGCTACAGAGGAGCCAGTCACTTTCATTTATCTTGAATAAACTTTCTTCCATTCAACCAATACTGTTCATGAATTTTAAGCATCAAACTTAGAAACTCAGAAGTCAATTCCATCACCTCAAAAGAACCAGCATAGTCGACTTACCTCATTACTCTTGAATGCCCAACCCCTGTATGTCTAAATACAGCATGGAAAACTTCACTTCAGAATAATTTATTGGATTTCCAGGGCTACTACATAATTTTCTAATCTAATCAACGTTGCAGTCTCAGGTCAGGAGCAAAGTGGCCCATTTAGAATGAATTCTCTGGTATTACTGGGAATGATGCCCAATAAATGTTCAGTGAATGAATGAATGAATGAACTAATGAATGACATCTAAACTGGCTCAGTTTTTCCCTCTTCCTTTTAGTACTCTGCGTAATCACTTCCTTTGACATCATTTGCTACATACCCAGCATCTCAATCTGATTTTAGTTCTAGAAGATGACAAATGTAAAGAAGAAACTTGGCTGCTGGTGTCACAAAAACGCATCAGAAAAGTTTTAGATGACTCCCAAAAGGAGAGTTTTTGAAGTTACTGTTTTTCAATCAACAGAAGAATTGAAGAATTTTTTCAACCCTTCAGAAGAGCAAGGGTTGATAGATTTATGGTGCCTGTCCCACAAGAGTATCAAAGCACATTTGAAGAAAGTTGTAACACTTAATAATTTTTTAAATATATCTTTCTCCATAATTTCAGCAGATGTCATTATGAGAAACCTCTGCATGATTCCACTTCATTTGACAATAATTCCTTCCTTCCTTTCTCCCTTTCTTCCTTCCTTTTAGTCTCTAGACTTAGATGTATTTATAAACATTATCTTATATAGCCCTCACAACAAGGAAATATTATTGTAATTATTTTTACAATTTAGGAAACTAAGTCTCAGACATTAAATAACTTGCCTATGGTCACAGGGTAGAGCCAGAATTTCAAACCCAGGACTTGATGATTCCAAGATCCATGACCAGGCCATTTTATCAGTTTGTTTCTGATATTTAAGGAAAAAAAAGTCATTGATGAAAAACAGTACCATCTTTTGGAAGTTATTAATAATTAATTTTAAAGCTAATGAAACAGAAGAAAAACTTGAAAAATGTAAGATAAATCAAAGACAGCATATTTTTATAGCCCTAAAGCAAAAGATAGAGGAAAATAGAATTGAATGAGGATTAAACGTTAGTTTCTTCAGAACTCTTCTTGATGTATTATAAAAATTGATCAAGTGTCCCTAAAAGCCATAATATAATTATCTGGATGCAATCATTTGACAGTGAAATGCAATTCTACCAGTGTACTTTGATGTTCAAGGACAGCAAAGATGGCCTCCAGGGACAGAGAATAAAAATATAGATAGAGACGTGTGTGAAGGACATCATTTACAGAAAAGCCCAAAGTATCTTACTGCTGATTTCCTGCTGACTCCTTATCTATTAGCATGGGTTCCCCAAATATAAGAAATGGAATGTTTGAGTTTCTATTTAGAGATTTCCAGTTGAAAGGATGATTGGTCCAATGATTGGAGGCTCTTAGGGTGAATTCCAAAATCCTTGACTGCGTGGCCTACAAAGTGCCAGAGGATCTGCTTCTCCCACCTTCCCATCCTCATCTCAACTGCTCACCACTACCTTCTTTATTTTTTCCAGAGTACCATGCCCATGGTCCTTCTGTTTCAGGATCTTCACCTTTTCATTGCATTACTTTTGTCCATTCCCTCCCTCCATTCCCTCTCTCCCCTATCTCCTAGCCTCTTTTCACCCTTTCTTATTTGTCCTTCATGTCTCAGCTTACCCTTTTCTTAGAGAGGTCCTCCCAGAGAGCACAAGCCTATGGTGTCTCCCTACCCTATGCTGAGCGCTCACTAGTTCCAGACACTGTTCTGCATGATTTGCATGTGTTATCTCATTAATCCCCACAACCACTCTTGGAGGGAGACACTGCTATAGCACTGGGTAAACTGAGGCACAGAGTGATTAAGCAACTGTCACAGGGCTGGTATGAAGAAGAACAAGACATGAGCCTTCTTGTTGGATTCCAGAGCCCATCGTTCTCTCAACCACTTGGCTAAACTGTCTCTCTTAGGAAACCCTATCTGCTTACTCCTAGCATCCTTCTCCTTGAAGCACTTATTCTCATAATTATTTGTGAAATTATTTGTTTTTTGCCCATCTTCCTACCATAACATCTATGTGAGCAAGATCTAAATCTCAACTACAGTCCCTACATCTAGCATTGTGATGGATGGAGCACAGGAGGTGGTCAATAAATATTTAAAGAGTAAAATAAATAAATAGATGGTCAAATGGAGGGACAGATGGGTGAGCAGACAAATGACTTTGTTAGCTTATGTCTTTAAATAATGGTGCCAGTGAATCTTGGATTTTAAACTCTATCTACATACAAAGACCTTGTCCCTGGGGTAGTAATATTTTCATCTTATATGAGGAGCAGAGTTCTTGGGGCTACATATTTTGGACAGACTAGGTCTTGGTTCACCTCAATTTTATATTTTCACTGGGAAAGCTCTGATGTAGGATGCCCCAAATCTGACCAAACTTTTAAGAGGTCAACAATAAAACTGGCGTGGGGCAGAGGAAGAGTGGAATAAAATGATATAATATTTTTAAGCTAAAAGAGACCATAAAGATCTCCAAATTCAACTTCATGTTAAAGTACTTGATGTAGTAATGATTCTTATGTACATGGGTCAAATTTTTTCAACCGTAGCTTCATCTGTTTTCAGCGTGGGCGAAGGAATTCAGGAGTGTTCTGCCAGTACCCTCCTGTCTGGCGTGCTCTGCAGCTGTCAGATAAAGATAAGACATGGGGCATTTTAGAAAAGTCACATGACTGTGATATGACCCTTTCATCCAGCCATGGAAGACACAGTGACTGATGATAACTTCAGAAACATCACCTACTCACCAAATGTCTGAACTCAAACACAAATCGACAGTCTTAGGCAGAAAGCAATTATTTCAGAGAAGTGTGAGGTTTGAACATAGGCTTCTAAGAAAAAAGCACTTTGCAAAGGTATTCCATTTGAAAATAGTATGGCAATTTTTGTTAAGATCAAAGGCTGATTTCAAAGAAAAGACCTTTCTGAATATTTTTCCTCATTCAGGTATCTGATCGGCATAGAAATAAACTCCAAACCCAAAGTTTGCATTTAAAAATGCTGCACATAGCATAGAATTTAGAGCCAGAAAACTGTCCTTTTTCTGGCTGTGACCTTGGGCAAGCCACTTGACCTCCCTGAGTCTCAGTGTTCTCATCTGCAAAATGGAGCTAGTCCTTCAACAAACACCTGTTAGCGTCTTCCATGGGTGAGGTTTATGAATGATGGGGAGAGCTATCACCCATTAAGTGCATAGCATGTTTGGGGGACTTTTAACTGTATTACCTCACTCAATGCACAACAAAACACTATAGTAGAGAGGCTGGAAACTGAAGCTTGGAGAGTTCAGCAGCACAGTGAGTGGAAAAGCCAGGATTCAAACCCAAGTCCATTGACCCCAAAACTTTTGCTCCTTCCACTCAGCTTCATACAATCTCATGTACGGAAAAGAACTTTGAAAACTGTGAAGGGCTAGATATGTGATTACTATTGTTTTTGTATGTGGTCCTAACTGGGTTTATGCTCTCTTCCTAAATTCCTTTTTGCCCATGGTTAGCTTGAAGAGAAATCCTTATGGACACTTACTTCATCCTTTGGAACTCCCTGGAAGAGAAATGTAACGGAGCTTGTGGTAGCTTTGTCCGCCTGCCTGTCTTGTGGCCCTGTCCAACCTCCACATTTCAGAGGGGAGAAGAGTCCTTGTGATGAGTTCTCCAGAGAACCAACAGGCTGGGACAAGGAGCCAAGCCCTCCTTCTCTTTCTCTCCTCCCAAGCATCAGAGTATCTTCAGGTGAGACCTCCTCATTTCCCAGCATAATCCTACGTTTTTGGAAGACTCACTTTCTTGAAGATAATCTATCATTAAAGGTCTTGAATGTTTGATGTTTAAATGTTATTTTATTTTCTTTTCATTTTTTTCCCAGCTTTATTGAGATATAATTGAGAAATAAAATTGTGTATATTTAAAGTGCACAAAGTGATGATTTATTATAAGTATACATTGTGAAATGATTATCATAATCAAGTTAATTAACATATTCATCACTTTACATAGTTACCTTTCTTTTTTCTTTTAGTGAGAAGGATTAAGATCTACTCTCTTAGCAATTTCAAGTATACAACACAGTATCGTTAACTATTATCTTAGCAATTTCAAGTACACAACACAGTATCGTTAACTATTATCACCATGCTGTGCACTGGATCCTCACAACTTATTTATCCTATAACTGGAAGTTTGTGCCCTTTGACCAACATCTCCCCATTTTCCCCAACTTCCAGCCCCTGGCAACCACTATTCTACATTCTGTTTCTATGAGTTTGCTTTTTTTTTTAGATTCCAAATATAAATGATACCATACAGTATTTCTCCTTCTCTGTCTAGCTTATTGTACTCAGCATAATGTGCTCCAGGTTCATCCATGTTGTTGCAAATGACAGAATTTTTTACGGCTAAATATGTTCCATTGTATATATAATATATATAACATTATACATATTTTATATACATATTGCATATATATATAACATTTTCTTTATCTGTTCACCCATCAATAGATCTGTAGGTTGTTTCCTTGAAGTGTTGGTAATTTTAAGTTCTGTTGCCTCACACTCCTTTTTCACTGCTGCGACTACTGGCTGGTTTGAAGAGGGGTTAGTACTCCCAACAGCAGTAGCCAGCATCATGGTGATACTCAGCAGCCAGGAGATTCTCTGGGTTGCTCTCTGTGCCGCTTTGTAGTGAACTGGAATTGGCTCCATGATAATGAGGCTGGGGATAGACAACATCCAGAACCATTGAGGACAAAATTAAGTGATGAAACGCAAGAGGAGGCATTATTTAGTGAATGAAAATTGAAGGGAGAGATGGAGCCAGAAGAAAAAGACTGAACAACTGAATCACTGATTTTCTTTCCACCATCAGGATGGTTTTTTCTCCCTAGATGGACATAACCCATTGCAGTGTTATATAATAGTATTCCCCAAGGTGACCATAGAATTGACCAAGCCAAGATATTTTTGAGAGTAACAACAGGTGTTAATCCTATTCCAAGGTCAACAGGCATACCCTGACTTCCTTGGACAAGTCAAGATGTCTGGTGTCCCCAATATTGTCCAAAATATCCACTTTGGTCTCCAGGACCTGTCTTTTGACATGTGCTGCTAAAAGAGACACAGTATGTCCTGGCCCACACACATGGCCTAACGTGCAATCACCGCTCACTGAGTGAGTGGGCAGTTCCCATTTTACCCTTCCTCGGCTCTGCTCTCAACTAAGCTTCACTTTCTCAAATGTGGAGATCAAGACCTGGACTCCTCAATCAAACAGACTTGAGTTTTAATTCTAGCCCTGCCAGTTACTAGCTGTAGGATTTAGACAAGCGACTTTAATATCCCCAGTGCTCAGATTTCTCACCTGTGAGGTGGGGATTATTATAGTACCTACCTCCTACAGACATTAGGAAGATGAAATGAGGTTAGGCAGGTAAAGTGATTGACAGCACCTGGCACATAGCAAGTGTTTGATACACATTTGCTAGAATAACTAGCTGTTATTCAGTGTTGATGAAAAGGCAGAGATTATATAATGCATCATATTGTACTCCATAAGGCCAATAAATACCTAGAATAGCATCCCTCTGCCCTCCCAGTAGAATTAATCCCTTTTCTCCTTTGACTCATACTCTCACACTCCTAGTATAATGTATATAGCTCATGATGCCCGACTAGACTTGTATTTGTATCTATTTCCTCTCTTTCTTTTCTTCTTCCTATCACGGGATATCCAGCACTGCCCAGCCCGCAGTTCATGCTCAGTAAATACATGTGGAATTCAACTGAGAGGGTGGTTTGGAAAAGACTGTCCAAATTCTTTTCAACTCAATAAATACATGCATCACTTGGCATCATGTCTTTGAAACCACCTCCATTTGCTGTTTCTGACTGGGAAGTGTACACTTGAGTTAGACATCCCCAGAATAGACGTCCAGTGCTGGTCTGAGGTTTGAGAACCAGGGCAGCAGACTCATGGTTTGTTGTGCTGGGCCTGGGTGGTCAACAGCCAGGAGAACTAGAGCGGAAAGAATGGAGCTTTGGAGATAAACAGATCTGGATTGTATCCTGTTCCTGCCACCAGCTCTGTGGTTTGGGCTAACTTTATATCACTTGTTGGGCCTGCCTTCCTCAGCGGAGAAGTGGAAATCATAGCATCTGTATTTTTAGTTAATCTAGGGTAAGAGATGATGTATATAAAGTGTGCTTCACATAAGTGGGAGTTCAATAAATGGTGGCTGTTGGTCTCCCGGACATAAGTGTGGTTGTCCTGGTAAGAATTCCCAGCAGGCCCAAGGTCAATTTAGATCAATCACGAGATAACTTAGTGGGAGTCGTTGACAAGCTGGAGTCAGAAAACTGGAGAAGAGCTTGTGTTACAAATTGATAGTCTCAGAGCAAGGGGCAGACTTCTGCCATAAAAAAGGCCCATATCTCCAGCCCAATATGGGTGCCCAAATCAAGTTAAGCAAAGCAATTTGCTTGTACAGCAATCCTAGGGTAAATACCACCTTGTGAACTCCAGCCTTGCTACTCCAAGTGTGATCCAAGGACTGGCAGCATCAACATCACCTGGAAGCGAGTTAGAAACGCAGGTCCTCAGGCCCTACTCCAGAGCCCTAAATCAGAATCTGAATTGTACCAAGATCCCCTGGTGATTCACACGGACATGAAAGTTTGAGGAGCACTGAGCGGAAGCCAGGACACACCTGACTGACTTTTCTTCAAAATAAAATCTGCTTGAGTCTTACAGACCATGACATTGAACTCCTGCCTGGCTTGCCAAGGTCTGAGGCAGGGTGGTCCTCCACTCCAGGCCCCCAATTCTCAAGGCCGCTGATTGGGTAGTACCACTACCGTGGAGAATAAGGGCCCTCTGCTGGGACCTTGAGATCCTCTTTCTTTGGAAACGTAGATTCCTTGGAGCTGGGGCCAGGATCTCGTAGAAGAACTTCCTATTTATCTTGCTATGAGCCATCTGCTCATTTTCCCTGGAGTCCACCATTCGTTTATGCCCTTCTTTTTGCTTCGCTGCCTTCCCACACTGCCCCAATTATCCAAATTTGTCAAAAACTTAATCTTCCTTTCAGCCAGTGGTTCTTAACCTTAGTTGCATTTTAGAATCATCTGCTTCTAATCTGCTGATAAGGTTAAAAGCAAACAAACAAAAACCAATGTTCAGTTCTCACCTTTAACTAAATCCAAATCTTGAGGGCGTAGCACCCAGGCTTGAGTATTTTTTTAAACTCCCCACGTTGTTCCAATGTACAGTCAAGAGTGAGAACTACTGCTTTTAGCCTTTGGTATTTTCTTCACTTCTAAATTGCCTATGGTTTTGAAATACACAAGAAGACTTAATTGTATTTTATTTTGTACTGTTCTCTAATGTGCCAATTATCTCCCCAGGTTCATTGTAAGCTTTTATGTAGTGGTGCTGTAGTGGGCTCATATGGAACATGAAAGGCAATTGTTCGGGTGGGCACAGGGTCTATAACCGTGTGCTACTGTGCATCTCTTTCCAGTTCCACCTTTAGTGAGGTCCCATTGGGAGCTCGCAATCAGCTGTGGTGGGTATTTACAGCACATAAAATTGGCATAAAAATCAGAGCATTAAAAATTAATTTTTTCCAGAGAACTGGTTGTTAAATATTTACCAGAAGTTCTTATTTTTATTATTCCCTGCATTTAACATCCATGCTTGGACTAGTGTAGATTATTAGTAGATTATTACTGGACAGCAGTTTTCAGGGCAAGATTTATTGAGCTTGAGATAAAAAATGGGTAGAGATATGGGATGGTGAGGGAAGGAGAGCAAGACCAGGTAGAAGGGGATGACTCTAAGGAGAAAGACTGACATAGGGCTGCTTGGATGAGCAGCGATCACAGGGAAGCACCTAAGTCAGTGTGGGTTCCAGGTGTCGATAATGATGAACTCGAACACTAACTTCACAGAAGAAGATATATAAATGGCCAGTAATGATGCTCAACATAATTACTCATCAGGAAAATGCAAATTAAACCCACAATGAGACATGGAAGAGAAATGGTGTCTCATTCTGGGGTATAAGAAACTCTTTGGAGAACTTTGTCAGTTTATTATAAAATTAAATGTGCATCTATATTATAAACAAGCTTTTCCATTCCTAGGAATTTACCTAAGTGAAATGAGAACTTGTGTCCACAAGGATATGCATAAGGATAGCAGCCTTATTTATAACTGCTAGAAACAAGAAATAACCCAAATGTCCATCAACAAGAGTAGGGATAAACTAATTGTGGTATGCTCTTAAAATGGGATTCTACTCAGCAATAAATGAGAAAGGAGCAAACTCCTGATACATGCAACAACATATCAGAACATAATGTCAAAAACGTTATAGTAAGCCGGACACAATACAGTAAGTACTATATGATTCCACTTATGTGAAGTTCAAAAATAGGTTAAGTTAATCTATGATAGAAAACAAAATGGTAGTTTCTTCTGGTAGAAGATTAGTGGGAATTAATTGGAAAAGGGCACAAGGGAACTTTCTGGGGTGACAGAAATCTTGTCTGAGTGGTGGTTATGATCCTATACAATAGTCAAAGCTCATTGAACTGAATTCCAGGTTTGTGAAATTTATCTTATGTAAATTATACCTAAAAAACGGTGAAATAATACATATATATACTTATACCATCTCAGCTGTCTATTGCTGCATAACAAATTACTCCAAAACTTAGAGTTCAAACCAACATATATTTATCATCTTACACAGATTCTAAGTGTCAGGAATCTGAGACTAGTTTAGCTGAGTGAGTCTGGATCACCAAGATGCAATCAAGCTATCAGCCAAGACTACAATCTCGGAAGTGATAAGAGCTGAAGAATTTGCTTCCATGGTCACTCACATGGCTGTTGGCTGGAGGCTTCATCTCTTTACCATTTGGGTCCTTCCATAGGGCCCCTTTCAATATGACTTCCCCCACGGTGAGTGATCCTAGACACAGAACATTCAAGAAAGAGGCACAATCTTTCATAACTAATCTCAGAAGTGGCATACATTCACTTCTGTGGTGTTCCATTAGTCACACAGACCAACACCTGTACAATTTGGGAGGGGAGTACACCAGGGTGCGAATGCCAGGAGGTGGGGATAATTGAAGGCCACTTTCAAATCTGGGTCCCACACACACATACCTTATGAAGCACTTAAGCAGTGCTTGGCACGTAACAGCGGTTCAACCAATATCATGGCTATTATTTGGTATTCCAGGCATGTTGGAAAAGAGGTCACATCTCATGCGGAAATCTTGAGCATCGGGAGGTCTTAGTGAAATCAGTTTTAGCTGAGAGGGGTGGGCAAGACAGGAGGAGCACACCTTTTAATGAACCTAAAGGGACTACGGACTCAGTTTGCCAAGAACAGAACAAAGCAGTGAGAATGGCCAAGCAGGTCAGGGGAGAATTAGACAAATGATTGAAGGAAGTAAGGTCAAGGATGATGTGTTGGGGTAGAGAGACATTTGAGCACACTTATTGGCTGTCATAACACCGCTCTCTCTTGGTTCTCCTCTTCTTCTCTGAAATTTCTTGAACTCCTTAGCTAGCTCATTCTTCTTTCATCCTGGAATGACCTTCTTCTCTCCTTCCAAGATTGACAGCACTCCCTCCTCTCAGCAATGCTTCCTTTCTCTGCTCTCACAGTGCATCCTTTGTACCTGTATCCTAACTCATTTTATTCTGTTGGACTTGATTACTAGCTGCTTACCTCTATCTCTGACACTATATTTTGAGCTTCCTGGTCACAAGGATTGTGTCTTATCTGTTTTCATACTTTCCAAAGTGTCTTGCAAATAGCGAATGCTCTATAAATGTTGGTTGAAATTAAATGGCTTGTGACTGAGACTTGAATTCCATGTCCTCTAACCCAAAATGTACAAAGCCTCATATTTTTTCCATTGAACACCAAATTAGTCAATCTCCAATAAAAGAGAAAGAACCCTCCTCTTCACACATGGCATTTTATTCCCTTTTGGAGCTCGTGACTGTGCAGGCATAAGTCAGGGAGTATTCACAACTTTGGCTATGATGGTGATAATTGATGTTGAAATTAAAAAGAGCACAGAGGGATGGGTTACCTCTGTAGACAAAGAAGCAGCTCAGTTCAAAAAGAGAATATCTCAGACAACTATGGGCAATTTGGGAGCTGAATCCAATATTTCATGGATTTTGCTTACAGATTCCAGTGCTTGCTCTTTTTCTACTCATGTATCCAAAGCAGTGTGCTCATAACACTCCATAAGCATCTTTTTCATCACTGCTCTTGGTAATTATTTAATTAAAAATCCATCATAATCCTCCAATTTTTTTTCCTGGAAAGGATTTTTACTTACAGTAAATGGACTTTTATGACACTTGCAGTTTTGGTAATGCGGTGCCCTTATCTTCTCCAAGAGCTGTCTGAGTCTCAAGCACTTCTGTTCGGTACGGGTCTGATGGTGGACAGGTACCAGGCATCGCTTCAACTGCTTCAAGCATTTTTCAGGTTGGAAGAAAGAACTATAATAACCTCACTCCTGGAAGCACAAGTAGGTAAGTGTTCTGGGACGGCTCCTGTCATCAGGACAGTATTCAGTGTATGTTGTCCCTAATATGCTCCATCACTGAGGTCCTTGTCCTGAGACTCAAACCCAGCCCAATTGGTGAGTCAATCTTGACCCAGGCTGTAAGTTCAGAGCTGTGAGCCCCACCCACGGGGGGACTCCACAATTAAGTAGTCCTGGCTGCCAGTGTTGACATCCCATATATGCCCTGAGTCAAGGCCTTTCCATAACCTGCAGGGCATTTTACAGGCATCATTTAACAAGAATAAGGGGCTAAGGATGAGGATGGGACTTTGTGCTTTTGTCTTTCCACTTAGTCCTTCAGTTGGATCCAGGAGAGTGTGTAAGAAACAATGTGATGTATTTTAATAGAAATAGCCCCAAACCTGGAGTCAAGCTAATTTAGATTCCTCTTTCCACTTCCATCTCTTATTAGCTGTTTCATCTTTGACAAATTACGTAACCTCTTTTCTCATTTGAGAAATGGGAGGAATAATACTTGCATCATAGGTTTGTTTCAATAATTAAATGAGTAGAGGACTATGAAAGTCCTAGCATATAGTAGGTACCCAATAACATTATTTCTGTTTTGGAATTCCCTTTAGATTGGAGTCTTATCCTTCCAGCCCAATGAGTCCATTGAGAGTATTACCCCAGATTCTACACTCTGCTGCAATGTCCACCTGCCCACTTCCTTCCATGACCACTTGACTTCCACCTGAGTCCACTTCCATGACTCTTTGGAAGAGACACCAGCCCAAACAAATATAAGGTCACTGTGTCCCTTTGGAACTGTTCAACTGGATTGGTAGGTGCTTCCCTTGGAGTACAATTTGGCAATTGATCCAGTTTTCCCTGTCTCGGCCTTACCTAGACTCCGACCTTCCCACCCTCCTGCCCAGTGCCAGTAAGACACAGGCAAGCAGAGTGAAACAGGGTTCCAGCAGACAGGCTTCAGAGTTGCACAGCCTGAATTTAAATCCCATTGCCATTACTTCCACACTGTGTGGCCTTAGGCAAGCTACTTAATTCCTCTGAAGCTTCAGTCCCTCCATCTTTAGAGGGAGCTTCATAGTGTTACCTAGCTCCAAGACAATGGGGAGAATCACATGAGATAATACATATAAAGCTCTGAGCAAAGTACTTGGCACACAATGAACGCTCAATAAATATTGGCTATCATTTTATATTTTGCTGCTGAGCCTAGCTAGGCAATGATGATAAGTACTAACCATGAAGCGATATTTCTGTCTTGAATACTGCTTACCTGTCAGTAGTTGGAATCAGGCCACTCCTGCTTCTGCCAAATTAGGTGCTTCCCATTTTTGCAGGATGAATTCTGAGTGAAGGGATAGGAGTGGCTCATTAGCTACACATACATTTGAGGTGTTTTTTTTGTTTGTTTTTTAGGAAGATTAGCCCTGATCTAACATCTGTGCCCATCTTCCTCCATTTTATATGTAGGACGCCTACCACAGCATGGCTTGCCAAGCACTGCGTAGGTCAGCACCGGGATGTGAACCGGTGAACCCCAGGCCGCTGAAGCAGAGAGCGCAAACTTAACTGCTACGCCACCGGGCCAGCCCCTGAGTATGTTTTTATTTATTTGCCTTATCTCGTCTACTCAAAAATGACCTCAAAATTCAGGTCTGAAATAAGGGAAAAATGATAAGTAGGGTTCTCAGCTTATCTCTGTCACTGAAGTATGTTCACGAGCCACAAGGAAAAATTTGAGTCTAGAAGAAAGGTGATCTGTACGTGGTCTGCTACAATAATCTTGGTGAGAATCCCTAAAGACCTGAACCATCAGAGAGATATGAGAGTAAAAGACCCCAGGAATTCTGAGTTTTAGAATGTCCTGCATGTCAAAAACACAGAAAAACTACATTTACTAGAGCGTGGATGGGCGCCTCTGTGACTTGGAATCCTGCATTCAGGGCCAGCACGGCATGACTGAAACCTGAAAACAGCCACTCCCATGGCTAAGGCCAGTCAGGCCCTGGGGAAATACTTTCCCAAGTCAGTTGACCTGTGTCTTCAGAAAATACAATTGCATCCACATGCTGTGAAGGTTTGTGGGGTGTGCTCCTGCTGATGTGGAAGTCAGAAACTGCTTAGCAAGGAAGGGAGCACTGGAATGGCAGCAGCGTTTAGATAAAGAAAATCAGAACAAATCATTTAACTTGTCAAATTCTTCCCATGTGAAGCATGTGTGAACAAGACATTGGTTCTTTACATTGGCAGCTAAATGTAGAATTGTGAATAGTTTAAGTTTTTATAAAAGCATTTAATAATATTCAATTAATTTTTTAGAAAGTGTAATAGAAGCTTTATTTTATTATTATTTTTTTTGCTGAGGAAGATTAGCCCTGAGTTAACATCTATGCCAATCTCCCTCCACTTTATGTGTGGGTCGATACCACAGCATGGCTGACGAGTGGTGTATGTCTGTGCCTGGGATCCGAACCTGCGAACCCAGGCCACCAAAGTGGAATGCGTCAAACTTAACCACCACGCCACAGGGCCAGCCAAGCTTTTTTCAATAATTTTGATCTATATTATTATAATTTGTATTTTTCTTTTAATTTTAATAAATAATTTGAATGTTTGAGAAGAAAAATAACTTTTAAAAGCATACGAAAAATAATTTTTCATATTTTAGGTTTGCTTTATTTTATATTTTTGATTAAAATGTATTAAATTTATGTACTTTGGACATAACTACATTTTCATTTTTAAGACCTTAGATCATTATTATCAATAGAATCAAGCATGAAAATCTTGGTAAGAATAACATAATTAGTAATTTTGCTGAAATGAAGACAAAAAATAAATTTCATTAAAGAAATATGTAATATTTTTTAATTAAGCATGCTTTTACTTAATTACTCATCCCAATTTTTGGCAGCCCATCAAATGAATATCCAGACATGTGCAATATTAATTAAATTCAGTCATCCTTGATATTTCATAGACTTTCAATTATATAAAAACGTTCTTAGAATCATAGATAATGATTAGAAGTGACCAGGGACACAGAGTTCCAATGAAAAGAGATTGACCAGAAACTCAGAAGGACAAATTTTCCATCTTGGGTCCCTTACTGATTCATTGATAAATGCTACCTGGATGCTATTTAAATGTCAAATAGCATTACCTTCTGCACCACCAAGGATAGCACTGCCTTTCCAGAACAATCAGATGGTGCTCAAGGTAGAAGGCAGCTAAAATGTGCAACAAACCACACACACACACACACACACACACACATACACACACGGATATCTGAATGCACACAAATGAAAAATATCAATCAGCAGCTCTGGGTTTTGAGTTCAGAAAGGGCTATGCCAACACACTTTGTGTTTTTTCATGTTCTACACATCAGTGAATAGAGAGCAAATTTATTCTTCCTGAGAGTAGGCATTTAAGAAATTAACAAGGATTAGGAAATGCTTTTTTCAACATCTCTTTGGACTTATTTTATAAGATTATATGAAGCAATGAAATTATTGTTCTGTATCAGAGTCTAATCTCCTTGGGAATAACATTTTACTGTCTGGTTTCATTGCTTTGTGGTTGAGTATGTATTAAGTCTGAGTTCTACGCACAAGCCGCAGGGACAAATGGGCTCCTCACTGCCATAGTCTATATCTGTAATCACACAATCGATATGGCCAACATGTGCCAACTTCGCTGGAGTAGAGTGAGGGAGCCTGTCTGAGATCTGTGATACTAGAGAAATAAGGTGAAGAAGCTGTATGAATGGGCCTCATTGTTTGTCTGTATTTTGAATGTTCTCGTTTTCCAAAACATTTTATGGAGAGCTCTTAAAGGGCCTTTATTGATAGAGATATTCGTTAAATGTCACGTTTTAAAAGAGGTGTTGTTAATGTAATGTAATATAATCTGCTATTGCGTAAGGCTTTTTATCCTAGTGTATTGAAGAGTACTTTGTCAACCCAATCCTATCACCAAAATCCAAGATGTAATTCATAGAAGCTAAGAAAACTGCCTTCTATATTTAAATCTGGATGTATGAGGTATTTGTTAGATCCAATACTTCAAAAAGATAGGCATAAAATGGTACATGACTTTCTCTGTGACAACTAGATGTTGGACATTTATTCATTTGATAACCATTTATTGAGCATCTACTATATCCCATGTGCTTGGCTAGGCAGTGAGATAAAAAAAGCTATTGTCCTTACCTTCTAGTGACAGAAATAGAGAAGTGAATACGTTGATAGCAACGTCATGTGATAATTGCAATGTAAGTGCAATTTATGTAATGTAAGTGTAACACACTCCCAAATGTGCAAGTTAGAGAGTTTGAATAGAGAGTTGATTCTCAAAACACGGTCCCAGAACCAGCAGAATCAGCAGCATCTGGGAACTTACTAGAAATGCAAATTCTTAGGCCCCGGAACTACTGAATTCTAAACTCAGGGGTGAACCTTGCAATCTGTGCTTTAACAAACCCTCCAGCTGATTCTGATGCTTACTCGAGTTTGAAAACTACCGGCCTAGAGAAGTGATTCCCAAACTCTGGTGCATATTGGTATCATCTGGGGAGCGCTTCAAACTCCCAGTCCTCAGGCCACAGCCCAGACCAATTAAACTAGAATCACTGTGGGTAGATGAAGCGATGTCTGTGCCAGGTTTTAAAAGTCAAATAAGATATTTCCAGGAAGACATAGTGAGAAGGCATTTCATGCGGAGGGAAGATTCCACAAAGGCTTGGAAGCGTGAAGCAACTCCGTACATTGGAGGTAAAAATCAGCACTGTTACTGAAGAATAAAATTTGAAGGAAAAAGTCAAGGAAGAATGAACTAGAACAGTAGACAGGGGTTGGTTCACAGAGAGCTACAACTTGGAGGGTAAATTGAATCTTGGTTAGATTTTTTTCTGTTCCTTATTGGGAAATTGGTTTGGGTTCCATGTTACTCCCTACCCAACTCGCTTCCTGGGCTTGGCTTTCTATTAAAACCATTCCTTTCAGCTGAGGCTGTTTATAGTTAAGATCAGTGATTTTTTAGCACTCAATAAAACTCAGCCACATGCTACTCTGAATGGAAGGATAGAATTGGTAACAGATAACCCAGGAAAGAGCATCTGAGACAGAGCGAAGGAGCTTCAGGAAGGAAAGGGTTACTGTGGACTTTTGGTTGTTGGTTTTTTTTTTTCCCAGCTGAATCAGGGAGGGATTCTGGAGGAAGTGCATCTGCCCTCCAAGAATCAAAGCCCAGACACAGGAAGTGGGCGGAAAGAGCCTTCTAAAGAGCCTCAGCTGCTGCACGCCTTCTGTCTGCTCTGGGCACAGCAGCTGCACAGCCCCCTCTTGTTGGGAGACAAGACAGGATGCTTTCTGTCCTGTGACCTCAACCTCATCTCCAATGGTAGAGAAGAGAGAAACTGAAATTCTTCCCCATGACTGAGCACATGAGAATGTGACAGTTATTTGGGCTAACAGGTTTCCTATGGGCGCCGCAGCCAACAAGAGCTAATGTGCGGAGTGTGCACACCTGTGCTTGTGTCAGGCGCCAGGAAAAGGATGACAACGAAGCAGGAGTGGTCCATTCTTTGACTCGTATCATATGAATATTTCTGAGAGACACAGATGGGCAAAAACCTCAAGCCACAGCCATCTTTCATCTTGGGAGAGCGGGCCACGGTGGTTGAGCAAAGCATCCAGCACCACCTCCCCGCCCCTCCTCTCTTCCACATCCCCTGGAACATTTCCGGGGTATCAGATGCTCTAACAGAATCTACTCTTTGAATTGGATTCAAGGTCAAGTCTAACTAGGTGTTCCCATTCAGAGGCTACTGACAAGATCAGAGCAACTATGAATCAGCTACGAAAATAGAAATTAACATCCAAGCCTCTACTAACTATATTAGGCCCGCATCTCTACCTTTGAAATATGAAATATGATATATGGAAGGAAAGGAAACATATGAAATGGAAGGGAGTGGGGCTGTATCAGCTAATTGAGCCTCAGATGGTGGTGAACAATTTAGGCTTATTTGGAATGGGAGTAAGCTCATCATTTGATTCTGAATTGGGTTCTATCAGCCATTTCAGCATCATCTCACATCTCCATTCATCATACCAAGTGATATGTTTGGAAGAAAGGGACAAGTCGGGTTCTCCTGGGGAGTGATTTGGTTTTCCTCCTCAGTTAATTTTTAATGGTTCTCTTTTGACTGACTCTTTATTATATATTGAAGCCTTCCTCTGTGCCAAGCTATGATAAGCATTTTATATGGCAGTGTGATAGTACAGTTCTTAAACCACAGGCTTTACAACCGTTCTGCTAGGGACAAATCCCAGCTTTATCCCTTCAGGCAAGTCACTTCATCTAGTCTAGCCTCAGTTTTCTCATATGTAAAACAGGAATAATATTAATAGTACTTGCCTCATTAGATTAATATGAGAGTTAATGAACTTATTCGTGTAAGATGCTTACCACAGTGCCTCCCAAATAGTAAGTGCTCAATAAATGTTACATATCATCATGAACCATCATTTTCACTAAGCATGTACACCTCTCCTGTTTGCAAAGTGGAGGGGGAAAAGAGATTTTGAAAGTTGAAGTTCCGGTTCAAAGTCACACAACCTGGAAGTAGAAGATTCAGGATTCAAATTCAGTGCTGAGGGCACAGTTCATGCTGTTCCACACTAAACTAGCCAGTCTTTACCAAAGAGTTACTTTTTATTATTTGACCATTTAAATCCACCTCTCCTCTCCTTCTCAAAATGATGACCGGTTTGTCCTATGCATAATTTATTCTCAAATCTTATGCTTTTCCGCCCTTATGTGATTCGTCTTCTCAGTTTGCAATTTTACTGTTGTGTTTCCGTGTTGAACTCACAAGAGTTTTTAATACAGTCTGTTAGAAACTAGTTATTTTGCTTCCATGCATTCCTAAAGAGAGGACTATTTCTTAAGAAAAAATAGAATAAAGCAGGAACAGATTCTCAGATGTAATCATCATGATGTGCGATGAATAGCTGAGCACTTGTGGGGTCATTACACTTTCAAATATTCCTGTTCTTGTCTGCATGGCAAAGATTCAGTAACACCCTGCTAAAGACAGCTGGCTGTTGTAATCCGGGTGAAAAGCTTCACCCACAGATCCGTGTTCAGTTTGACAATGAGAGAACAAAAATGGTGCCAGTTTCAAATATATGTGTGCATGTATGTGTATAAATTATATATAATATAGACTCACATATGTACATGAGTATACAGATACACACATACACCTATATAATCATTTTGGACTATGAGAGAAGATATAGTTGGGCTTTTACAGGCTAAATTCACAAACCAGCACCATAAACTGAGAAACAATTCAGTCACCTACCAACCTATTGAACTGAAACAACTGCAGTTGGATGGCTTTTCTGGGATTATTTAGGTGTAAGTAATTTGAGAAGTCAACTATGGAAAGTCAATTGTTGTCACATGTAAATGATATCAAACATGTTCATTTTAGATCTATAATATCAGATAAATTCTTTACAATTATGACAAAACATGGTTGCATAATGTCCAGCAGAATTAATACAATATATTTGTATAAATGTTGTCAACTGACATGTTCTTTTGTGTGAGTTTCCGGGTACCCATATAGCTGTGATTTCTTGGGGGCAGGAGCTGTACCTTGTTCATACTTTTTACACCCCCTCCAGGGGTATAGTACTTAGTATACGGTTTTTATTCGGTAGAGAAGTATAATTAACTGAAACTCTCTTTTTTAAAACCTACTATTTAACTGATTAAGAAGTTACAAGTTTAAAAAATGTCATTTTTTCTTAACCTATTAAAACTAGATAACTATTCAACAATTATTGAGCACTCATTGTGTCCATGATGTGCTTTGGAGGGGTGTAAAAATGTGTTAGACAGAAAACAAGTGAGTCTATCTCTGTTTTCAGGTGGTTCCCAGACTAATTGCATTAGAGGCCTGTATTTAAATAATTATCAAGCTACAGATCTTGTCTTTGGGCTGTGAAAGTCTAACCATATTCTAGAAACAGACATAGCATCACTTCCTGTGTTAGGCTTCACAAACAGAAGAAATTGTGTGTGCTGTGTTCACTTTTCTTTAAGTTAGCACCTCTGGGTTACAGAAGAAGTCAGGAAAACCACATAAAAGGAAGCCCAACATTTTTCTAGTTTCCAATGTATGAATATACTTGATAACGTGAATTATTAAGAAACAGCTTCCTGTTGACACAGGAGCTGGGCACATGTCCACCCTTTCTCTGGTGACCCTTCAAAACTTCATACTTTATACATTGGGACAATGGTTACAAAGTTAGGAGGTACCAGAAAGGGCATGTCCATTGACAACTGCCCCATAGCCATTCAGTCATCACAGCCATACCACAGTGATCACCTCTGGAGGATAAATGGGGGAAAATGGAAGCTCGAGGCAGGTTGAGGCTCTAAAATGGTTCAAAATGGTCATTTTCTGTGTACTACATCCCCGGAATATTTCATCAGAGATCTGTCTTTTCTGTTATTCATTCTACACACATTCACTTCATTGTGCCAGGTTTTGTTTACATGTTAGGGACCCATACATGAAAAGATGTAGGTCCTGTCCATCAGGAATTTATATGTCTGGCTAGACTATTTGAAGGCCACAGATGTGTGGCACCCACTCCTAACCCTTCTGAAGGGACAACTGTTAGGTTCTGAAACTATATACAGTATTTGCTTTAAGAGGCTACAGCACAGGAAGTCCTGAAATATACCACAGCGTACGAATAGGTTGCGAATGATATTATGCGGCAGCTTAATGCATACTGTAGCCAAGGGCAAGATATCTCATAACTAATTATATTCATTTTGCACTTAACAGAGACATTCAGAGTACAGATCTTAAAATGTGTAAGTTGAACTTCTGCTAAAATTACACTCTCCCTAAGGAAAATAATTCTCTTCTCTTGCTATACTTTAGGCTCCATTTACAGGCTGCCAAAACACTTCATTTCATTTGGGGGAAAAGGTCTGTCCAACTGTTGTCAGGGATCATATAACAACCAGTTGTTTTGCTGAATTTTTTTAAACCTTGTGACTGTGCGTTTGTGTTCTGGTGACCCAGCCTTAGGCTACTTGAGAGAGACAGAATTGAAAGAGTTGATTCAAACAGGCAATGAAGGGGAGAATGTGCATCCTTATAGAGTTTTGGAGGTTATAAGACTTCCACATATATTATTATCTCATTGAATTATCCCAAAGGCCCTGCAGATACAAGCACTAGTATTGTCCCTGGTTTCCAGATGAGATATTATTTGAAGAGAAGTGACTGAGGTAGAATGCAAGCATAGGTGTTCCGCCTCCAAATCCTGATCTTTTACCACATGATGTTTCTAAAATCCAGCATGGGTTGGGATAAATCTTTGCTGGAACCATGTTTTCAATCTGATTGTTGATCCCATAATGCCAATGTTGCTTAGTTTCCTCTTAATGTGTCATGTGCATAAGTCAGAATTCTCAGTCTGGTGTTCTCTAAAAGGAGCCTCATGTGTTCAGACGTCAATAGGGGACAATCCGAATCTTAGGAATCAAGGAAACATCATGGCATTTATTGGTAGCCTTGAGTTTCTTTTTGTTAAGGCTGAAAGTAAAAATGTCCTTAATTCTGCACTTGACCTGGAATTTATCTTACAATAGGTCACTAGGGACAACCAGCTGGTGTAGACAAAGCAATGGAATTGGGGCTTTAAGTTCACTTCAAAATACTTTCCGTAGGAAGAGACTTAAGTCCACAGCAACCGACATCCACATGGTCCTTAAAATGTGCAGGACACTGTGTAGGTGTTAAGTGGGAGGGGGAGGGGCATACATCTTGTTTTGCCCAGAACAGTCCCAATTTATGCCCTTGCCCTAGTGTCCTGTCTGCTTAGAGCCACTGACCCCTTCATTTTCAAAAATTACGTGGTCAACCTAGTTAGAGTGGATACAAAATCAAGAAAAACTCAGACTCTGTCCTCAAGGAGATGATAATCTGATGGAGGCTAGGACAAGGGATGTAAGAAAAATATGCCTATATCTATAAAATAAAGAAGAATGTTCCAAGCGTAGTTTCAAAATGAAGTAAAGCAAATGCTTTGAGAATTTAGATAGAAATATGTATTAGTTGGTGTTAATTAAGGAGGAGAATACCACTTTATGTCATTATCGACAGTAATGAGAAGAGTTATCAAAAATGTTGGGGTACAGGGGCTGGCCCCGTGGCCAAGTGGTTGAGTTCGCCCACTCCGCTGCAGGCGGCCCAGTGTTTCGTTGGTTCGAATCCTGGGCGCGGACATGGCACTGCTCGTTGAACCACGTTGGGGCGGCGTCCCGTGTGCCACAACTGGAAGGATCCACAACAAAGAATATACAACTATGTACCGGGGGGCTTTGGGGAGAAAAAGGAAAAATAAAATCTTTAAAAAAAAAAATGTTGGGGTACATACAAAATACACACTAATGTAGAGAACTTGTGGTTCAGATGTCATTCTCCACTGAGGATTGTAACTTGGTCTGCACTCTGGACAGAGTATCTTGATTAAAAATAAAGCTCTCTTTAACAGCATTTCAAGAGATTCTTTGGCTTCAGGACTCAGGAACAGGTCACCCTCACCGGCTGCAGGAGGTGCTGTGTCTAAGACAGTTACCTCCTCCCCTGCTTTGTTGGTGCCTGGTTTAGAATTGGTATTCTGGCCCACGAAATAGCAGAGGATGTCAGCTTGGTGACTTCTGGAAAAGTTTTCCCTAAGAAAGAGACACAGGGAGATAACAAAATATCTTTATGTCTTACCTGGAAAGGTGACACATATGAGTCAGAGGATGCAGCCAATACTTGGAGAGAAGCAGAGTGAGCGGAATCTCAGCATGTGGTGCTGGGACCCTGACACGCCATAGACCCTGGAGTCACGCTGCCTCGGCACTTCCATTAGTGAGATCATAGATGGACTCATCAAGTCTGCTTGAGTTAGGGTTTCTGTACCCAGCAGCCAAAGGCAACCTAAATAGCTCTACTTCTAATTCTTTAATCTAATCATTCATCTCTCTCTCTCTCTTTACTATACAGACACAGTCTTAGTCAGCTTGGGCTGACATAACAGAATACTATAAACTGGGTGGATTAAACAGAAATTTATTTCTCACAGTTCTGAAGGCTGGGAAGGCCAAGATCAAGCTGCCAGTCACTTCAGCTCCTGGTGTGAGCTCTCCTCCTGGCTTGCAGATGACTGACTTCTCACTGTGTCCTCACATAGTCTTCCCTTGGTTCACGTATGTGTGTATGTGTGCACATGCACACACATACACACACACACACACAGGTCTGGGGTCTCTTCCTCTTGTAAGGCCACTGATCCCATCCTCAGGGCCCTACTCTCATGACCTATTATAACCCTAATTACCTCCCAAAAGCCTCACCTCCAAATATCACCACATTGGGGGTTAAGATTTAAGAACTTGGGGAGGGGCACAAACATTCAGTCCAAAACAGCTATTTATCATCTACCAATTTCTGTCACTTTACAAATAATGTAGAGATAGAGCTACAGAAATTTTGTTAAAGAATATTTTCTCCAGTTTCCATATAATAATGACGATGATGTTGATAATTAATTAGAATGGCTAATGTTTACTGCTTACTGTATGCCTGGAACTGTTCTGGGCACATTACATGTATGAACTCATTTGCTCCTCATGGTAACCCTATGTGATAGGATGGATAATCCCTGTTTCCTGAATGAGGGCTCTGTGGCTAACTCACATGGTTAGCACAAATGGCAAATGTGGAGGCAAACTTGGGTGGGTGGCCAGGCTCATCACCCATGCTTGACCTTTACAGAACACTGTGGTCCCAGTCCATCCTCGATGAGAGCTTCTTCATCCTGTTCTTCATTATCTAGATCCTATTTTGTTCCAGTCCTCTGCTGAGCGACGCTGGACAGTTTGAAACTTTACTTCAGCAAAGAGCACTGACTGCAGAGAATTCATAGTGTCTTGGCTGTGAGTCTGTATTTCTATCTAATTCCATTCCAATTTCCTCCTGCTCAGGCTGCTGCAGATGTTGCTGTGATGATCAGCAGGTGTGATGCTTCTGAAACAAGAGCACACTCTACAAAAATGCCCATTAAAAGCACTTTCCCTCTCTATTCTTGTAGTGAGAGCACCTATTTGAACCTCATGGCTTTTGGTGGTAAGAATATAAATTCTAGGCTGGTTTCTACTGTGAGCAGACTTTATCTGATTATTTATAGCCTTCTACTTTGTGGCTACTTCCTATATTGAACTATTAAATCTCCCACAGGTAGGGAACTGTCCCCATCTGCCACCTATTTCACAGCTGTTGCAGAAGAAACTGTTTGCTGCCTTGCTAAGGGCTTTATTTTTAAGCTTTTACTGCTCATTTGTATGTGAGTCACATGAGGCCCTGGGGGCGAGAAGGAAGAGAAACAGTAAATAATGGCCTTTGACCTCAATAGGGTGGCCACACATCATAATTTGTTTAGACAGTTCAGGTTCGTGCCAGGTGTCCCGAGGTAATTATTAATAACATCTCTTTTCACTCTCAAAAATGTCCCAATTTGGATAAGAAATTATATGATCGCCTAGACTTTAGAGGCTTTAAATTGAGTTAGAGAAATAGACGACACAAACAGAAAAAGACAACTAGCGCAACGAAGCAATGTGTGATGAATGCCAAAGAGATAGTCACAGCCTCAATGAACGGAAGGCCATTTTAGAAGGAGAGACTGCTGAGGGCTTTAGCAACCTGGTAAACTGCTTGAAGAAGATGAGACTCAACGCTGGCCCTTGAGAACGTGTAGAGTTCGGAGAGGCGGAGAAGAAAGAGGATAACGCAATAACCCTTCCCTTGAGAGACGACTAAAATCAAAGCCTAGCATAATTTTTTCAATCTGAGCGAGTCCTTGTAAAAATGATTCCCTTTCCTCTTCTAAGCAAGCCGATGTTACAGGCAAACTGGCTTGGCAGCTTGAGCAGAAAACACATTTGGGTCCATTTAAATACGTGGGTGTTTTCCAAATGCTTACACTGGCTCCCCACCACTTTAATAAGCCGTTTGCCTTGTTGACATAATCACTACCCTGTGGTCTTGGAGGGACTGGAGCATGTGCCCAGTTAAGGAGTCCCCAGAGGGCAGCCTGGGCTTCAATTCCAAGAAGTGGAATTGCGCACATCACCCATTTTCTATTTGGCTGCATTTTCAACCACCCTCTTGGTCCAAATGGGTACAGGGACACCATGAAAAGGAAATGCTGAATGAGAACACGGGCATAGGGCTACAAACTCAGCTTTCAAAGGCCTCTTAGGAAAGTGGGGAAGAGTATCCATCAGTATTACTTATGATTCAAAATGTCTATAATGACTAGTGTTGGATTTAATGCTTTTGAACCTAAGGGTGAATGTCACAACCACCCGGCCTTCTCTGAGCATCATACCATTAAATTAAAGACGTCCGATCTCTTCTTAAGATTTGATCACAGCCACGGTTTTTAGATTTTTTTTCTTTAATGATTGAAACCTTTTGTTCAAACAAAATCTTAGAGATAATGCTAATTTGTTTGTGACAGAGCCTGCTAGTTACCAACACAATATCCACTCTCCTCTTTTTTCTTGTTAATCGAGCCCCAATTTTTATTTGGGCAGAAATATGCCCAGCTTAAAACAACAAAAACTATATTTCCCAGGTTTCCTTTTATCTAAAGGTGGTTACATGACACAGATCTAGCCAAAAAAGATACAATATGAGGTGTCTAAGAAAGCTCTTCAAAGAAGACTAAATCATCTGGCATGAAGTTTTTTGCTCTTTTCCTTTCTCACTAGCCTGCTTGAATTGTGGACATGATGGCTGGATCTCTGGCCACCTTCTTGAGAACATGAAGATGGGACCATACTTTAGAGATGTGGGGACAGAAAGCCATAAGGAACTTGGATATGTAATAATGTCATGGAACTGCCATACTAACCCCTGAACTGCCTACTTTAGAACTGTTTATGTGAGAGAGAAAAATTTCTCTGTTACTTATTTCTTTATGTTATTTATTTGAAGGTTTCCACATTAGCAGAAAAAGGGTAATTTTAATGTTAAGCTGTTAAACTGATAAATGTTAATCTATTGAAAGTTAAACTGACAAATAGGCTGACTTAAATGTGAATGGAGACTAGAGTTCTACCTACCATAATATTTGAATTATAAGATATTTACTAAGCAACTTGGGTTAATATAGCATTTCTGGAGGCACTAGGAATGAGATAAAGGAGTGTCTCTAAATTATTTAATTTTATTCGACTCATGACCCTCTGCATGGCTGAGGAATGCTCTTGAGGTAAACATACTGGAGGAAATGATCATTTTCTGTGTTACTCCAGAGCAAGTGCTGCTAAATCCAGAGTATTCTAATCCAGATCTTAATCACCATTGAATAATAAGCCTTTTCTCAGTTTAAGTGGGGAAAGACAGGTGTAAGAGGATAAAAAGAGAAGATATTTTTGGGTATCTACTAGTTGCTGGTCATTTTGCTTATGTTATATCATGGAATCATCACTGCAAACC
Organism: Equus quagga; assembly: GCF_021613505.1. Classification (NCBI taxonomy): domain Eukaryota; kingdom Metazoa; phylum Chordata; class Mammalia; order Perissodactyla; family Equidae; genus Equus; species Equus quagga. The sequence continues at coordinate 28,161,416 of NC_060285.1, forward strand.
TATAAGGGAGAGAGACCTTATATGGTGCCCGACTCCAGTTGGCATCATTCATATAGGACACGATGAAGAGAGTGCCTGCTTCAGTTGTGCAATGTGACACCCCTAAGTTAGAGGACACGACCAATTGTTTGTCTAGTGTTTCTTTCTTTGGAGAACCAGCCTCTAGTCCATAGCCATCTTGCACCATCCATATGGTTTGGTAGACCTGACTATTGCCTGCCACAGGCCTCAGTCTGATCATTTGACCCAGAGTTGTTGGCCTATCCAACTCTCCACCTGTTAGCCCCACTTGACTCAAGGATGTCCCTGACCAAAGATAGACCAAAATAGAGTGCCCCCTATGACATTTTCTAGAGCTAAGGGGAAAGATCTTTTCTTCCTCTTGGATCCTGAGTCATAAAGATCATGTGAGCCTTTAAGCAGCTCACGGCTTTCTCACTGCTGTGTAACAAGAGCTCACCTGAAAATGGAGCTTTAACATTATTTGAGAACACAGATCCAGGCATGTTGAAGACACTGGACTTTTTTGGTTATGAGTCCATTAATATGTTTTTCTTAATAAGTTAGTTTGGTTTCTATTTCTGTTATTTGCTACCAAAGAGTTTCAACTAATGCAGGTAGCTACTCCCATCTCTGTGAGGCTCTGCAAAATTAAGAAACTTGGTGAAGCCTAGTCAGTAATTGATGGAAACAGGATTCTAATAGAAGGCAATCTGGCCTTCACATCCATCTTCTTTTCATTACCCCATGCTGCCTCCCCAAACCAAATGAAAATCAATCACAATTTATGGAAATCATGTTGATTTATCATCAGGCTTTCTAAAATATAATATCATTTCTACAAATAAAGTTTCCATGTCCCAAATTTTATGATAATACTCTCTGGTAAATTTATGAAGCAGAGTTATCATTCTTTGTTATGGAAATATTTCCATATTTACAAAGCTACGGAGAATGTTTCAATGGGATCTGTCAACAAATCCTTTTGAACACCTACTATGTACATGGCATTGGATGAGCTGTTTACAAAGAAACAAAAGAATGAAACAAATGGAAATAACAGTCTAGAGCATAACATATTTTTAAATCACCATGTTCCAAACTGGAGCATGCTAAGTGCCATAACAACAACACAGATAAAATGGTCTTGCAAAAGGGGAGCGGGCGGTCCATAAGGGAGGTGTTATTTGTGCCAGGCAATAAAGGTCCTATAGGATTAAATGTGAGGCAATGTCAGCAGGGTATTTTAGGCCAGTGCTAGTTAATAAAACTTTCTGCAATGACAACAGTGTCCTATATCTTCCCCGTGTAACATGGTAGATACTGACCACATATGGCTATTGAGCCCTTGAAATATGGCTGATTCAACAACTGTATGGCTAATGTCTACCATATTGGCTGCTACAGTTCTAGAGAAATAAATAAGCAAATAGCACAAGCAAATGCATAGGATGGGAAGAATGGAAAGCACAGGATTTGCATGAAAGATAACTCAAGTTGTCTACGTTAGCTAAAATCAAGCTCATAGGGCAGCGAAGTGAGAAACAATATTTGGTCAAGTAGACTGAGTCCAGATTATGAAAGATTTTGACTTTGGGCTTTGTTTTTGGTCGATAAGGAGCTGATGATGGCTCCCAAGCTGAGAAGTAGTGTGATCATCCCTATGCTATGGGAAGATTAAACTGGCAGCTGTGAAGATGTAGAACCAGAAAGAAGAGAGTCCAGAAGTAGAGATGCCACATGTGAGACCACAGTGAGAGTCCAGAGAAGTTACTGAAAGCCTAAAGACAAGTTAATGAAAGACAGTGACAAAGGAAATGTAGTAAAAGAGACAGATGTGAAATACGCCATAAAAGTCACGAAACAAGAAAACAAAGAACTGGTTGGAAGAATTGCGGAGCGAGGAAGGAAGAGGAATGCATTTTGGAGAATAAAGAATGGAAGAGAAATTGCAAGAGAAGTAGTTTGCGGATTACAGCCGTGTGACTTCGAGAGGCATTCTGAGTTTTCTTTTAGATCTTTTGAGTTTAAGGTACTAGTGTAAGAAATATAACTAGAATTAAAAAGAAATGTTAGAATTAAAGAGAAATGTTTTAAAGTGCAGTAGAAACTTGGGAATTATCTACATTTAGTTCAGGGACCAGCAAATTATAGCCCTCGGGCCAAATCTGGCCTTCCACCTGCTTTGTAGGCAAAATTTTATTGCACCACAGTTATTTTCATCTGTTTACATATTACCTACAGCTATTTTGCAGTTTCAATGCGGCGTTGAGTAGTTTCAACAAATCGTTTTGCCCACAAAGCCAAAATTATTTACTATCTAGCCCTTTACAGAACACATTTGCTGACCTTGATATACATGATAGAAATCACTAGAATGCATGAGATTCAAATAATTTTACTATAGGAAATTCTATTATTCATTAGAATTCAATAGAATACTCTATTGACTATTATTATGATATGGACACATCTATAATATACTAATATTCAGAATAAAAATACAGAGATTCTCCATGATTCTAAAATATCTGTTGGATCACCAAGAAAAAATTAAGTTATTCTCCATATAAAAATACTATTAGATGTGTTGTATTTTTATCTAGATACCTGGAAATTGGTTCTCCTTTTATGATTTATATTTATCTATTCACCATAGTATTTTATTCCGTAGAACACTTCATTCCCTGTATATGCCAAATGATATATATTTCAAGCCATGTGAAATTCTTACTTTGTTAAAGTTTTATCAGTTCATGGAAACTAAATAGGCTCTGAAGTATATTTCAGGTTCAAACTTGTATTGTCAAAGGAGTATGGGCAGCTACTTGTATCTCACAGGGAGACTATATTTAATTATTAGTATAATAAAAAAATAAAATAAGAGAAGAAGGAAAGGAGGGAGGGAAGAAGGAAGAAGGAAAGAAAGAAATACAAGAAGAAACAAAGAAAAGACATATGGAATGAGCATGGACTTTGAGGCCAAACAGATTTAGGCTTGAAACTCGATTTTACCACTAAAATGTATGTGATCTTTGGCATGTAAGTTTAATCACTCCAACATCAATTTTGTCACCTCTAAACTATAAATAATAACAACTTCATAAATCTGTTCCGAGCCAAGGGTTGTAAGATAAAATACATTACATTCAGGTAAATTTGAATTTCAGGAAAACAGAGAATAGTTTTTTAGTATAAATATATCTCATGCATATTTGTTTCCTGAAATTCAAGTTTAACTGAGTGTGGTAGGCTCAATAATGGGCCCCAAGTATGTCTATGTCCTAATGCCCAGAACCTGTAAATGTTCCCTTATATGGCAAAAAGAACTTTGTACATGTGATTAAGTTACAGATCTTGCGATGGAGAGATTATTCTGAATTATCTGGTGGTCCAGTGTAATCGCATGGGTCCTTATGAGAAGGATGATACAAGAAGTGTCAGAGGAGAAGAAGATGTGATGACGGAAGAGGAAGTTAGAACGATGCACATTGAAAATGAAAGAAGGGGCCACAAGCCAAGGAATACAAGTGGGCACTAGAATCTGGAAAAGGTAGGTTAGGATGCTCTTCTCAGGGCCTCCAAAAGGAACCAGCCCAGCTAACACCTGGACGTTAACCCAGTGAAACTAATTTTGGACTTCTGACCTGCAGAACAGTAACAGCATACATTGTGTTGTTTTTAAGGCACTAGGTTTGTGAATATTTCTCACAGCAGCCATGAGAAACTATTACACTGAGCATCCTGTATTTTTTTTTTTCTGCTAAATCGGGCAACCCTACTGATGATGAAGTGTGGTAGGTCTGGTGTAAACTTCCCAGTAAACACGACAGAGTGAACACACACATTTATCTTTGCTCCCTCCCAAATCCTCACCGAAATTAAATTAAAGGAATAAATAATATATAAATCTGTAAAGATGGAGACAAATGAGGAGGGGTTGGGGAAAAGCAGCAAATTATAGATGTTAACCTAATTTTGGAAACTAGAAGAATGATGACTATTGAACCAGAGAGAGTGACACTCATTGAAACAAGCAAAGTGCTGGAACCTAAGGTGACAGAGGGTGAATCCAAAAAGAAGCAGCCAATTCATACAGCAAAACTCTGAAAGGCTCAGACACTGGAGGCATCTGGTACGAAAGCAGGCAAAACAGGAGGTTTGTTGATAGTCTGCTTCAGAGGTGATTAGTTACCAGATTTTTTCTTCCATTCCCAAACACCCCAGTGAGCATCTCTTACCCACTCCACAGGATACAGAATATGCACTTTCTGAATACTCTAAGAGAGACTCAGGAGTCAGAGATCAGGCACAGAGGAGGGTGGATTTGACAGAACTTGTACTGAAAATAGAACATTATGTAAATGTCAGCATTCTGAAGAGTAAAAATTCTGACCTCCTTCCCTGATAAGATTTCAGGATGCTGGAGATCAAGATTTTATTGCCTAGGCAGGAAATTAGAGCATACTTTACTGGACAATCTCACCATCCAAGAGAAAAAGTATCTACCAATACTCACAATTTGGTTTCCCAGAATAAAATGCTGGATCTCTGCCGGATTAACCTGCTGTAAACTGACCAAAATCTCAGTCATACACAGAATATAACTAGGTAGATGGTTAGTGCCTCACAGAAACAGAGAGACAACAAATATCTCCATAAGTCTGAGAAAAAACATAATGAACCAAACCAAACAAAGATAAAGGAAATTATACGTTGTAAAAATTGTACAGAAAATAGAAACAAACTTCAAAATGGTACAATTAATGTCCTCAGAGAGATAGAATGCTTAATAAAATGAAACAGCCAGAACAGGAATGAATGTTGGAAATTTAAAATATGCCAGTTAAACTAAAACATCCAATGAAAAGTCTGAAGAAAACATTGAGAGAATCTCCCAGAAAGTAAAGAAACAATACAAGAGTATGAAAACAATAGGTGCTAACAGAAAAGAAAATCTGAGGATCAATCCAAGACATGTGTCTTTGGGTTCATGACTAATGTGAATTCTGGAAAGAAAGAACAGAGAAAACAGAAGGAGATTCTCAAACAAATAGTATTAAAAAATGGAAGTCATGAGTTTCCAGAGCGAGGAACAAAAAAGACACACACCAAGGTGTATTATCATGACAATCCAGAACACCAGGGCCAAAGATCAGATCCTAAAAGCTTCCAGAGAAAAAACAGGTCACATGTAAATAGGATGACCATGAACCCTAGTTGGCCTGGAACAGCCTCACTTTACACTTGTCCTGGCATCCCATTTGCTTTAAGATTTATCTAGAATCTGTCATTTCTTAACAAATTATTATTATTAATTGAGGCATTAAAATGACCCATAATGGTTTTATAGGTTTTTGTATTTTCAGCTTCTGCTAGAAGATTTGTCTGCAATCAATGGATGCATGTGTAATAAACAGGATACTTACTTTAGCACATGGTTAAACCTGAAAGATGAGGAACAAATCAAATTGTCAGCAATTACCCATCTCTCTCTTCCTCATTCTTTCTCTTTTTGTCTCCAGCTTTATTGAGATATAATTGCCATATAACATTGTGTAAGTTTAAGATGTACAACGTGAAGATTTGATACATGTAGATATTGTGAAATGACTCCCACAATAAGGTTACTTAACATATCCAACACCTCACGTAACTACTTTTTTGTTGTAGTGAGAACATTTAAGATCTACTCTTTTAGCAGCTTTCAAGTACGAATACATTTTTGTTAACTATAGTTACGGTGCTGTATATTAGCTTTCCAGAACTTATTCATCTTAATAACTGGAAGTTATTAACTTAAGAACTGGAAGTTTGTAACTTTTAACCAACATCTCCCCATTTTTCCCACTCCCTGAAAACCACCATTCTGCTCTCTGTTTTTATGAACTCAGTTTTTTTAAGATTCCACACATAAAGCAAGATCATACAGTATTTTTCTTTCTCTGCCTGACTTATTTCACCTAGCTTAATTCCCTCAAGATCCATCCATGTTGTCACAAATGGCAGTATTTCCTTCTTTCTATGGCTGAATAATAATATTCCAGTGTGGTTCTATATTCCAGTGTGGACTATATATATATATATATATATATATATATATATATATATATATAGTCTATTAAGTAAAAGTTTTTGTTTAATTAAAAATTAATGTGCTTAATTTCAATTTTTCAGAAAAGTTGAGGAAATGAATGTACAACTTGCATAAAATGGTTGTTGACATTTCCCATCTGGATTATGCGTTGTCACCATGATGTTGTCTTCAAACCATTCCAAAACTAAGTGGCTTCAAGAACAAGCATTTATATTCAAGCTCAAGGGTCTGCATGGATGGTTTGGCTGATATAGGCAGGACTCAGATGGGCAATTTCACTTCAGACTGCCGGTTGGCTGGCTTTGATTCTAGTCTGCAGGTTTGACTCAGGTGTGCTCCAAGTGTGTTTGTCTGTGGCCACGTCTGATGGGACAGCAGCTACCAAGGTCATGCTCTTTTCATGGATTACCAGAGCACAAAAATGAGTAAGAACACACAACACCATTTAAGGATTCGACTCATGTCAGGTTTGCCAGCATTCCATTGGCTGAAGCAGGTCTCATGTACTAATCCTACGTCAATGGGGGGAAGGAAAGTGAAGATTTGCTGAACACTGCTCCAGACTACCACCTTTTCATCATGGGGGCCATAGTTATATTATTCATCACATGATAGAAGACACAAATGTGATGATAAGCATCAGTATCTGTTTCAAAAGTCACTAATTAAACAAAACTATGCTTGAGGCTGACAATTTCACATGTGCAACTAAAGAAAATACATTTACTTATCACTCTCTGAAACCTGACTTATTACTTAGATCAAATGATTTCTACTAAGTTAATTTTGCTCATTTATAATTTCAAGTGTTTTTGTACATATTTTTTAAAAAATTGAAGCAATGGCTTGATATGTGTTGGTTTCCTTAGCAGAATGTGAACTTCCCAGAGTTAAATTAGGCCAATTTAAGATCAATGTCATTGGATCTTTTAAAAAAACAAGTTAATGACAATATTGGTTTAGTTTTTTAAAAAATTTAATGCATGGAATCAAAATAAAGCTTTTAAAATTTCATTTTATTAAAGATGAAATGCCAATTATTACTAAGAATACCATTGGAAAATCAGTTAAGAGAGCTGGCCCGGTGGCATAGTGGTTAAGTTTTTGCACTGAGTTTCAGTGGCCTGAGGTTTGCGGGTTCAGATTCCAGGCATGGACCCACACACTGCTCATCTAGCCTTGTGGGCCGCGTCCCACATACAAAATAGAGGAAGACTGGCTCAGATGTTAGCTAAGTGACTATCTTCCTCACAAAAACAAAGATTCTACATTGAAGATAAAATGTTTGCTTTTGCAATGATAATGCCATGTAAAATTTAGTGAATCAAATTATGAAACTCATGGAGCAGAAATGTACTTGGAATTGGTTATGGTGCAAACATAATCCATAATTGCTTTTAAATAAGCTGTAGTGAAATCAAAGTTATAGTCCAAATTTACAAGTAGTTTCATACATATACAGTTAAAATTAACCATAACAGGTTTGTTTCGTTGTTTCTTTGATGAAATTGATTTAAAAAGACAACAACAACAAAGAAAACTACACTATGGGAGTATGTATTTTCTCTCTTTGCTTCAAGTAGATTTTAGCCATATTTAAGCTTTTGAAGAACTACTTGTCATACCACTATAAAGGTTCTACCATGGTATTAAACTTTTGTTTTGAAAATGAGAACTCTAAATTTTGTTTAGAGATAGTTAGGAAAATTCTATGAAAATATTCAAGGAAATGGAGCTTCCAACTGGCTTTTGAGGATTTTAGTGACCGCAACTCTTAAAGACAAACTTAGCAGGTGAAAATGTAATTCATTCCTACAAAAGCGAGGAAGGAACTGAATGGATTAAATGATGGTAGCTCACGTGGTGAACAGAATTTAATTTTGAAATTCTATAATGGTGTTTTGGAATATCTCAACTTGTGAGAAAAATCTTTTCACGGACTCCCACTTTAAAATGGATGATTTATATTATATACCAAAATGGAATAAAATTAAGAAGATCTATGATGTCGCAGCATCTAAATCTGGCAAAACATTAAAATAATTGCAGTTAGAGAAAACCTATTTGATGTGGTTTGTGTTCTAAAAATATTTGAAAAAGGAAGCATTCTGAATGAAGGATATAAGACAGTACCTTTAAAATAGACTAAAATATTTATACAATTCAATAAGCTCCCTTAAGAATACCCTTCATTGAGCAGAATTTACTCTGCAATTACGAAATACTTCAGCTGCTATAGAGAGAGTATTTTCTCAGTAAAAAATTTATAGTTAATAGAGAAAACTCAATTAAGGTTGTCAAAACGTCAAATTTATTAACCATTAAAAAACGCAACTTTAAAGACTATATACAATTTTGTGAGGAAAAGAATAAGATCATTAAAAAATACATTCTTCAGAAAATTTTCAGGGGCCAGCCCAGTGGCACAGCAGTTAAGTTCACACGTTCCACTTCCGCAGCCCGGGGTTCACCAGTTCGGACGTGGCACGGCTTGGCACGTCATGCTGTGGTAGGCATCCCACATACAAAGTGGAGGAAGATGGGCACAGATGTTAGCTCAGGGCCAATCTTCCTCAGCAAAAAGAGGAGGATTGGAAGCAGTTAGCTCAGGGCTAATCTTCCTCAAAAAAAAAAAAGAAAAAGAAAAAAGAAAATTTCCAGTGTCATAATATTAGGCTTAGGTATAGCCTTAAATGATTAAATTTCATAAACAGGTACCAAAGATGATTGCTTTCCTTATAGTATTTTTAATATTCAGATAATCAATATAAATAAGGGTATTTTTTTTTACTGTGCGTGAATATATATTATTTTGAATTTTTAGATAGAATTTTTAAAATACTTCTTGAATAGAATTATTTTATAGGCCAATCAATACTTGATGATACTGTAGGCCTGGAGTGCTGGCATAGCCGGATACCCACCACCATCACCAAAGGCAAGGTCAACAGCTGGAACCGCACAGTCTCACTTTGTCTGACCTGGAGGAGTCCACAGCCTGCTGAGCCCTGGAACCCAGGCTGCACCTCAGAGAGGAACAAAGAGAGACAAGGGGACCAGTATCCATACAATTGTCGCCTGATACTTATGTATATCTTTTGCATTGCTTGTTTGCTGCTTTGATAGTAATTTCAAGTAAAAACAAGCAGCCAAGTAAAAAAAATCATCATTCTCTTCAGTTTTTCAACCTGGATCAACATTTGTGGCGTGTCCTAGTTTTATTGATTTAACTAGAAATTTTGATGTCATAACGTTAGGCCTATGGGGAAAAAGACTGAAGTAAGAAAGATAATTCTCATTTTCCCTAGAGGAAGTTATTATTCAGTAGACAATATCTAAAATTTTTTTAAATAATCAAAAAATAGCATTGTAGGGGCTGGCCCCATGAGCGAGTGGTTAAGTTTGTGTGCTCCACTTCAGCGGCCCAGGGTTTCACCAGTTCGGATCCTGGGCACAGACATGGCACCACTCACCAGGCCATGCTGAGGTGGCGTCCCACATAGCACAAGCAGAAGGACCCACAACTAGAATATACAACTATGTGTTGGGGGGCTTTGGGGAGAAGAAAAAAAAAAAAAAGAAGATTGGCAAGAGATGCTAGCTCAGGTGCCACTCTTTTTAAAAAAATAGCATTATAATATATTGTGTATAAATATGGAAGTAAATAGCAGAAGAAACTGCTAAAATGGTTGAAAGTGGGAACAGATTTGGGAAGGAGGGGGAGAGAAGTTGTTACTAAAAGTTGTTATCATATTTGAGTCTTAAAATTTTGAAGATGTTTTGTTTCGATTTTTTAAAAGTAAATAAGGTTTTTTATAAGTGCTTAATATACATATTAAGAAATCAAATTTTCCTTTCTCTGTCATTTCCAATTTTCATAAGTCTCTACTGATACATTTGATTTCCTCCTGCTTTCTGACAATCTCTGCATAAGAAATTACTAGTTCACTGTGATCTGAGACCATACAGACTGACCTAGATAATCTTGGAATTGCTAAACCATTATGAAAAGTTTCCTGTTAGGTAAGTTTCAATCCTTTTGCCACTCAAAATTTTGCCAACTCAAAGCATTTTTGCAAATATACAGTTGATTGGAATCTGGAAAAGTAATGAGTTTTTAATGTTCTTGTATGCTTTCCCAATATCGGACACTAGAATTAATTAATTTAAAAGATCCCTACTACCCTCAGATGCTCTTCTCACTACGTTAAAGGAAAAGGAGACCCCCCTCCCAGTTTCCTACACTGGGATGAGATTTATGGATGCATTATTATTAACCAAGATCAGTGGTGGGTGGAAATGCTGGCATTCAATAAAGGGAGTTGCCCCCAAGATTAAGCTCGTTAATGCAACATTTTTTTCTAATCACTGACCTCTCCTTCCTCTAGTTTCTGGGTAAACAAGTTAAGAATGCTGAGTGTTGTGGGCTGGTCCCCAAGTTTTCCTGTAATACAATACAGTCTGGACTCTATTACTGAAATGCACGTCATTGTCTGTACACTAGTCCCCAAGGCCTGCAGGAGCTGTTGTGACTTGCTTGTTCCCGGTGTTCAAACCGTCCCGCTGTTTTGTCAACACTTTAAGGTCAAGTCTCTGATCATGACTGGTCATGCTCACTCTTTTTATTGGCAGTGGATTCTCTTTCACTGTGCTCGCACCTCAGATCACCCTCTGCCCAAACAGACTTGATCAGCAGTGAAAGGAAGAATACTTCATGTTGAAAATGCCAAGAGAATCTGTACACGGTCACTGTTGGGTCTGGATAGAGTTTCACAGGAGGTTGAAAAGGGTATCAGGTGAAAACTGTGAGTTAATATTGAGAGCAATTCTCCATTACCAGCCTGCTCCAGCCCCCCTTTTAAGAGTAAGGAAGTAATTGATCATAATCAGGCTGCATTCACCAAGGCTTATAGAGCATCCACACAGGCATGGTTCTAAGTGGTTTTTCTGTCTTATCTCATTTAGTCCTCATCACATCCGTCGGTGGTATTTCCATTTCATGGAATTAAATAAAAGAATGCCTTAAATGCTTAACACAATGCCTGACAATGCATAAAGAAATATTAGCTTACTATCATCACTAATCATCAATAAAGACTCATCAATGTGTTATGGTTATAAAGCTGAGTCTTCTAGAATCCTACCAGTCCAAGGTAGGCTTTTCCCCTTGGGGAAAGAACGCAAAAGGTGAACTAGGAAACTCTTATGCAAATTGACTTTCCTATATCTCAGTGGTTAATAATCTCAGCAAGTGAGGGCAAGACAAAAGAAATTTCTCAACACCAATCCTAGTGACTGAAGTATGTCATGTGCCTAGATATTGATTACATATGACTTCCCTGGGCCAATGCCTCCCCCATCTAATACTGACATTTTCGCTCAGCGACCAGAGGCTCAGTCTCACAGCCTCAATTGTCCAAAGAGAGAATGGGAGGTTGGGGCAGACAGTGGGAATGCTTTGTTCAAACAGAGGGGAAGCCTGTTAGCAAAGATGCTGTAGAGGAAATTCAGGCATCAATTAAATGCCCTTCGGTGTCACGTCTCCCTCTGAGAATTTATGATGCTAATAACACGTTGATCATATTTTTAAGGGATTAAAATGAGGACTCTGTCACTGCATTGCAAGTGTACATCTTGGAACTGAAACTTAACAAAATCTTATATTTAATTAAAACTTTTAACTTTGGGGGCCAGCCCCGTGGCCTAGTGGTTAAGCTCACATGTTCCACTTCGGCAGCTTGGGGTTCAAGGGTTTGGATCCTGGGTTCAGACCTAGCACTGCTCATCAAGCCATGCTGAGGCAGCATCCCATATAGGAGAACTAAAAGGACCTATAACTGGGATATATAACTATGTACCTGGGGGGCTTTGGGGAGAAAAAAAAAAGAGGAAGATTGGCAACAGATGTTAGGATCTGAGAGCCAATCTTCTTCACCAAAAAGCATTAAAAAAAAATGGTTCTACCATTAAAGAAAAAAAAAACTTTTAACTTTGAAAAAAATTTGCTTTAAAAATAGACATTAAAAAGTTAAACATTAGGGGGTCTGGCCTGGTTGCATAGTGGTTAAGTCAGCACACTCCACTTTGGTGGCTTGGGGTTTGCAGGTTTGAATCCCAGGCACGGACCTAGCACCACTCATCAAGCCATGCTGTGGTGGCATCCCATATAAAGTAGAGGAAGATTGCCACAGATATTAGCTCAGGGCCAACCTTCCTCACAAAACAAAACAAAAGTTCAACATTAGAGTCCCGGGTAGGTACAATTGGGGTGGGCAACAGGCATGATGGAGGGGTGTGATTAAATCAAGGGCTTTGGTATCGGGCAGATAGGGCTGGGATTAAAACATGACCCTGAGCCCAACCAGCTATGTGAACCTGGGAAGGAGGTAAGGTCACCTCTTTACATGCGTGTTTTTGCATCTGTTTAATAAGATACTTGAAAGAGTCTTTGTGAGGGTTATATGAGATTGCATATATAAGGTACTTGGCACATAGTAGGTACTCAATAAATGACAGTTGTAATGGTAATGATATTTGAGAGGACGAGGAGATCCAGGAAGTACCTCAGACTCCATAAATTCTGCACAACAGAGGAGTCATTTTCAAACCACTCAACATAAACGATTTTCTCATCTTGCCAAAAACCTGGTCATATCCAAACCCTCCTATCCTCACAAACTGGCTCAGAGAAATGTGGTCCTGAACAGGACAGGAGAGAGAGGTGGGTTACGTGTTCGTTATAGGTAATGCCTCACAGCTGATGCATATTTTCATCGAGTGGGTTCCAAACATCCTTTAACACAGTGGACATTCATTCAATAGAACCAAGCAGGACAGGAAGCAGTTAGCAGAAACACCATTCCCAGTAAGAAAGAGCCAGTGTTTCAGAGTTTCCTGAAGGACCCCAGGGATGTGGAACTCACTGACTCAAATTCCACAGAATCTAGAAATTATCTGTAGTTAAAGTGCAAATCACCAGGAACAGGGAACCAACTGTTCCGACCAGTCTGGATAAGTACAAGAAACACAGAAGACAAACACTGGGAGATGAAAGTCAGGAGATGGACAGACAAGGGGTTTCAGATCACAAAGGGCAGAGAAACCACCAACTCCCCAGTCAGGAGGAAGTGGATGTTAACACTAGGCTCACACTTTTATTATCGGCTACATAATTAACTTTGAGCGAATTGTTTCTTGTTCTCATCCCGTAGTAGTTTCAGTTGTTCTTAAGTATTCCCTTTGTTAAAGCCCCTTTAGTGCTGTTTATGCCCCCCGGAACAACTGAATCCTCAACTGATAATTTTAATAACAGTTTCAGGATGGATAGTCCAAGCTAAGTAGACACCACTTTTTAGCAAAGTGTTGTTTTCAATGAGGTTAATTCCATCTGGGTGTGCTAAGATAATAAGTAATATAATTGATTATATTTCACATCAATTTGTTCCTTATCTCAACATTACCTTTGTAGGTAGACAGGGAATATATTATCACACCCATTTTATAGATGACAGAATTGAGCTCCTTGACGTTTAATTTTCCTAGTCTACAGAGTTGATGTCAGAACTGAGAGTAAAACACAGGCCAAGTTAAGTAAACCCAGATGCCAGGACCTCTCCTCTTTACCACATTGCCTTTTGACAAATACTTTTGCAAATGAAATAATATTTTTATTTGCTTCTGGTTTCAAAATGTTACATTTTAAAATCCACTTTGGATTTACGTCTGCTATATGTTGAGTATATAATCTCTGAGCTGTGAAAAACTTGGTGATGTTTCTTTCTCAGGATCCAAGAGCTATAGATAGTCTAAAAGGAAAATCAGTTTTAATAGAAATGTTGGATGCCTTAAATGGGTTGGATCTATAAAATATTCGTTTCACACAAGGAAATGTTTTAGAATTATACTCCATGCTAAAATACTACAGAAAATCTTAATATCAATAACCCTTCAGGACAGAATTAAGGCTGAAATTTAAAATCAGCCTGGCCCTTAAATTTCTGTGTTTAACATTTATTGACACAGTCATATTCAGGCACATTCTGAAGATTTCGACTTTTTTTTGTTAAATTCATATATATATGTCTCCAGACAGGCTAAGAAATGTAAGTGTAATAGGGTTTTCACATGTTATGTGTGAAAGGGTTTTCCTTTTGGTTGATTGGTTATGGTGATTTTGAATTCTCAGACCTGGTACCTGCAGATATATATATTTGCAGATGGTAATCAAACCTCACCCCTCCACCTCCCCCAACAGCCCGGCCCCCAGTAGCTTCTATATATCTTGTTTTACTTTTGTTTATTTTTGCAAGATTCACACGAGGAAGAAGAGGCTGCTGTATCGGTACCTTCCCAGGTCTGCATCTATCATCGCTGATGTTTTGAACCAGTTCCCTTTGGGTTGTTGTGTAATTGGTTCAGAAAGGTTAGAGTGGGTCTCATCTCGTCCGTTACCCAAGGACGTTGTGAAGATGTCAACGCTGAATGAGTCAGCTGGATGGTCTGCACGAGTCAATCATTTCATACAAGGAGCAGTAGGTGCATGTCAGCAGGCCAAGGTCTTTGACATCCTTCATCAATTCTCTCTTCTCTGAGTTGCCTTTTAATGATGCCAGTAGAAGAACTGCTTTAAACGACTTATTGAATTTTCCAGCCAGGAGGGAAGTGAAGGATTATCAAATGTCATTCCCATGAGTTTATGGAAATGGAGGCACAGAGCGTTGGCGTGCTTTTTCCAAGGCCACATAACTGGTAGTGACAACTGGAACTAGAAACCAAGTTTACTGATGCCCTTTGGCTTCAGACTCCGCCTTCCATGCCCAGTCAAATAAATGACTTAACGGAGATGCTCACTGAATTAAGCAGCTGTTTTGATTGAACTGGTGTAATAAATGAAAGTTCCTGCAACTAGGATTTTTGTTTCAGTTGAGCTGCAATGCTGATGGACAGACTTGAAGCTGATTAAGCATTTTAGATTCAATTCTTTCTGGATTCCTTGGGCTGTGCTCTCATCTGGCTCAACCTCCAAATAAAGAACCCTGGAACATTTTATTCCTTAAAAAACGCAATTAGGAATGCCATGTAAAATGTATAGTTTCGTGTAATTATAGGAATTTTGCCATTATATCCTCTCAGCCAAAGATGGTTTTATTATGGAGAATTGAATTGAAGTCATGTAAACAGAAAACAGTATTTTTAAAACACCAAGAAAGAACAACCACTACAAGGCATGTAATAGCATCTATATAACATAAATGTTGGGTTTTGACTAATACTCGATGTCCTTTGGTACATGGAATAATGGAATCCAGGAAGGAAATAACCAGCACCACCTTAAAATATCTCAAGCACCTCTCAGGGGAAAATCCCTCCGTTAACAGGCATCCTGGCATCAACATAAAATATCTAACAGCTTTCTCTCAGTTGTAGGACAAAAGAATTTGTGTCAACAGAGAAAGGAAATCGGACGTAAACATTGAGACTTTTTCTATGGTTTTAAAAATCAGGAAGTAATCTCTTCACTTATGGCCACAGCAAGTTATAGTGGAATCAATCATGAAATTGGTGAAACAAAAGCACTTATGAAAGTATGTAAAATTGATGTAAAAACAGAAAGTTAGATTATCAGCATGTTTACCATAAACGTGTACTACACCTCTGTACGTGTGTTTCAGTTATAACCACATCGAATGAGTTTTTGTTTAATCTGCTATTTTCAGCATCAAGTTCATTCTTTGTTTCATTCCAAGTTCCTTTTAGGATTTTCACGTGACTTGCATTAGCATTTTTGGCTTCAAAACTACCTCTAATGAACCATTTACAGATTTTCTTAAGCGTGCTTAAAAAATTAGGCTGTGACAGTTATCCAGAACATAATTTGATATGCTATTTAATTATTTAATACACTGTTTAAAAATTGAAGTGGGGCCTCTGGTTGGTTGGTTGATACAGTGCCGTTAAGGTGGATTTGAAGCCCCTTCAAGACTGTAATTATCAGCTGAGTCCTTCAGGGTCCGGATTTATAAATTAGAGTGTGTCCTAATAAAATGCTAATTCAAAAACGTCAACCTCAATGTTTTTAAAAGCATGTCTTTAAAATATTACTAAACACCTACATCTTAAGAAAAATAATTACTAAGCTAAGGAAATTGAGTAAAATATTCTCTTAAAATGAAAATAATCTAATCCATGTAGTGCTTCTTCTTATATTTATGTGCATTCTCATTCATATCTCATTTCCAAATTCTCAAGAAAACATATGATTCTTTGCTACAAAAATATCTGTTTACCTAACATAGTTCAAATCTTCCCCATGATGGCAGGTGTTGAGGCAAACCCTATGAGAGCCATCAGTCTCTTTTAACAAATGACTATTGAACATCATAACCAAACTTCACGACTCTTTTTACAGGAGGAAAATGAAAGTGAGTGATGGCCCTCTCTGCAACGTGTTATCAAATTGTGCCTCTTTTGGTGAAAAAAATAACACAGCATTTTTTTCCAGGAATCACACAAATGGAAATGAAAATATAACACAGCTGAGATAAATATTTTTTTAAGAGTACTCTGAAGTCCTCTGCGCTGGGATCACTTGTGGTACTTGTGTAAAATGCAAATTCTTGCCTAGTCTCAGACCTATGGAATCAGAGGGTTCTTTAAAATTTAAAAACCAATGATTGGGATGCTTAACTATTTCTTGTTTCAGAAAGTCTTCCCTGATTCTCCTCAAATCCAGGTTTGTTAGCCTTTCCCAATTCTTCTTTCATTACTTACCCTTGCCTTGTAATTACTGCCTAGAGGCCAGGGGCTATGTCTTGTTCTCTGTTGTATTCTCAGAGCTTAGCGCAGTAACCGACACATGGTTAACCTTTAAGAAACTATTTGTTGAACTATTTGTTGAATAAATGAATGATTAATTAGTAAAACATAGAACTTTGGCCGTGATGAAGCAGAATTGTTGATGATAATCTCATTTCCCAAGTCACAGACAAAAGTGATTTTTAAATAAAAGAGTAATTCCTTCTCTCTCACACCACTCATGTCACCACTACTCCAGGGCAGAGTGTCCTTTAACAGTAATTCTCCAATCCACCTCCCTTAAAACTAAACTCTTGCCTCAGTAGTGATCTGAAAGTCTGTCTACAGTTCTCTAACCTTCCAAGCCAAATTTTTTGTTAATTCAAATGTAAACTAGAAGTTCTCTGTCCCCGAGCATTGAGATCAAGAACGATCTTAAGAGAAAGGGGTTAAAACGCAAGATAAGAGAAGTTCAGGGGCCGGCCTGGTGGCGCAGTGGTTAAGTTCGCACGTTCCTCTTCTCGGCAGCCCGGGGTTTGCTGGTTCAGATCCCGGGTGCGGACATGGCACCACTTGGCAGCCACGCTGTGGTAGGCGTCCCACATATAAAGTAGAGGAAGATGGGCACGGATGTTAGCTCAGAGCCAGGCTTCCTCAGCAAAAAGAGGAGGACTGGCAGTAGTTAGCTGAGGGCTAATCTTCCTCAAGAAAAAAAAAAAAAAGAGAGAGAAGTTTAGTGCAGTGACGCAGTGGACGAAGAGTTAAGGAAATGGGAGAAGCCACAGACACTAGAGATCTTGCATAATTCTTCGAGGTTAAGTCTGGAAATCAGTTGAAAACCTGTAGTTAGAGGGTTTTGAAAATTTAGGCCAAACATTCAAGATTAAGGAGAGGACCTTATTTCTTGAATATAGGGTGCAGTTTGTGTTCAAAACGTCACCCCTTAAGGAGAGCATGGTGGGCTGATCTGGGAAAAAGTACCCAGGCACCTGCCCTTACATTTATCTCATAAACCACGCTTCTGGGATAGAAAGCAGCAAAAAGAGGGAGCTGCATAGAACATTTCTTAATTTAAATGATACATGAATGTTGCATAAAAACCAAAGGGAAATGTACACAAGGCAAAGAATAGAGTTTTAAGTAATTGGGTTTCTTTCTATCGTTAAAGTTTTTCTCTTGCGTATTATACTAAAGTGTAGACCTATACTAAAGGATAGACACAGGTGGGGTAGGAGCGGTAGGTACGGACAAGACTAGGGCCTGAAGCTGGAGTGTGGGGTGGGAGACTGGCCACCGGGGAGACAAGTACAATTATTGAGACCAGAAGCAAGCTGATTTGATTTTGAACAACTGAGATAATGGCCTAAGGCTTCTTCTCTTTGGCTTCTTGAGGACTAGCTGATGTTAAGATTTCTGAGTGGGACTTGAACACTTGGCCAAAGAAGTTTGGTGAGTGATAAGTGCTTAAGGGCACTAAGAGATTAGAGGAAATTTTCACAAACAGTTTGGCTTCTAGAACCTTCCTCCTTCATCACGTCTCCCAGGCAGGGCCAACTACATGGGCATACAACCTGTGCAGTCAGAGGGGCTCTACGCTTGGCTTAATGCTCCACTGTCACCGTCTTGAAATTCTTAAGAATTTTATTTTAGAACTTGTGGTTGTAAGTGCGGTCCGTGGGGCACTGGAGCATGAACACGAGCAGGGAGGTTAGGCACAATACGCATGCCTGTCATTCCTCGTCACTCCGTTCACATGTAGCATTTGTGTGTCCCCAAAGCACAGAATTCTGGCAGACCCCTGAGGTGGGCACGTTCAGCAAAATTGCAAGTGACTACAAGGTAACATTTAAAACTGAGTAATCCAGGAGTGCTGACAGCCCCGAGAGTACACACGTTCAGTCTGACCCAGAATGTGCTTTGAACAGAGAAAGCTGGCAATGGGATTCTAAGAAACACCAGCAATTTAGGAATCCTGTCATTTCTTACTCAAGTTATTCCTCTGTATTAGCCAAACACTTTCACTGAAAATAATGGCGCAGAAGGAAAGGGAAACATATAGTTCCTTCTCTTCTCAGTTCTTTCTTACTCATCAGTAAGCAGAAGGTAGAGAGTGTTCATAGAATGTGTGCATATTAAGTGAAATAAAAACAGAGCATCCTACTCTTCTGGTAAGAACAAAATACATGTGCATGTGTGAGCTACGAAACATGACTTGTGCCATTTCGATGATTCTGCTTATGCTCTTACTGATATTGCACAATATAAAAATGAACAGTAAAATTCGTGCTAATAACTTAAAATTTTAATTTTTCTCTACTTAGAATGACATTAAGTAATAAATAAAAAACATGGTGACAAGTCAAGAGAGAAGCCACAGAAGAAAGGACAGGTTGATCTTTTAATACCTTTAATGGCACTGTTACCCCCTGCTTTTTCCACAAAGAGCTGTGCATTTTTATTTTGCACTGGATCCCACATATTATATAGCCAGCCTTGCTCTCAGTTAAGTATCTGAAGGAGAATCATCTTGGAAAATGCTGGAAAGAAAGAAGGCAAAGCAGGGAGCTGAAGCCTAAATGATTCCCTAACTTCCCTCCCAGTCACACGGCAATCAAAATCTGTCTGTGATGTAGGCAGATCTGGCCTCTGCTTCTTTGCTGTGTGACCTTGTGAATGTTGCTAACCTTTCTGAGCTTCAGTTTTCCCATCTGTGAAAGTGGAATAGCAACATGCACGGGTATGGTGAGGGATAGACACAACTCGTGCAAAGTGTCTACCACAAGTCAGCTCGCAATATATGGTAGTTGTTAATGCTGCTATAATTAAGGGGCCTCTTATTTCTAGGACCTATAGGGCTGCCCTTATATATGGCAGACTCCAGTTTGCTTTTGCAAAAGGATTTGAAGACATACTGGTTTCTTCTTGATGCCTAAAGTTCCACTAACAATCTATTCCTGATTATTCAAATTTTTCTTTCCACAGGCCTCCCCAGGAAGGGTATGATACAAGTATTGAGCATTTCCATATGAATGTACAACAAATACAGGCAAGAGCAGTGGACACCTGGAAGGTGGGGTAGAGGATGTTTCTGAAAGGTTGTAAAGGAGCAAGTGCTCATGCCGCTCACCATGACCCTGAAGCCAATCAATTGCAAACGAGTTGGTTGAGAAAGGGATTTATTCTATTAGCCAGCAATATTGGAAGATGGAACACTCATGTCCCAAAGACCATCATAAACAAGCACATAATCTTGAGGCAGTTATACAGGTACTGGTGGGCTATGAGGCAGGGATGTTGACCATCTGGGACTACTGGGCTATGAGGCAGGAACGTTGACCATCTGGGATCAGTGACTGGAGATGCCATACCAGGTCTTTCAGTTGTCATCGATGATGGATGCCAGCATAGATGTTCCTCTCTGAGGAGGTCATCATGTTCCTAAGAAACTCAAAAGAACACAGTTATCATCTATCACTATTGGGAGGTACATGTGTCAGCCAGGATTATTTCCCAGAGGGTAGCTATCTATCTCCTGGGCTATGTGCAAGGTAAAACATGTGCAGCGTGGGCCGGTTAGTCAGAGGTTATTTTAAGTGACAACATGGCTTCTGTCATGTCAACCTTGCTTTAGGCCAGTATCAAGGTCATACCAGAAAGAGAGCGTGAGG
This sequence comes from Equus quagga, assembly GCF_021613505.1. Lineage (NCBI taxonomy): Eukaryota > Metazoa > Chordata > Mammalia > Perissodactyla > Equidae > Equus > Equus quagga. The sequence continues at coordinate 28,181,975 of NC_060285.1, forward strand.
GAAGGGGAGAAGGAAGAACAAGAACAAATTCCACCTTCTTAGACTTGTGATCACCTAACTGGGCAAGCTTGAGCAAGTGAAATATCTTACAACCCACTGGTCTCAATTTCATATCAAATGATGGGTTGATTGCTGTGAAAATGCCTTCACAATCTAAGATTTTAAAATTCAGCCATCATTCATCAGAGGCCTGTTCTGTATATGACACTGTGCTCCTTGCTTTGGGAGACACAGAAGGGGGTGAGGAAAGGTCCCTGCCATCAAAGAGTTCACAATTTGGAAGGCAGGATTAGGTCAAGACACCCACTATGTGTAACACAGGAAAGAATAAGTGCCATTGGGAGAACAGAGACTGAGACGCAGTGAAAAGAGCAGCCATCTTTGTACTTTGAGCCAACGTGTGTCTTTCTCTTTACCCTTCCTGCCCCATGCTGTCCTACGTGAACGTTTTGTTTTGCCACATACTGATAATAAGAACTACATTATTTTGCACATACACTCTGTGTCAAACATTGTGTCAGAAACTTTCACCTATGCGACATCAGTTAATTCAGGTAAATACTGCTAGCATGAGAAAATGAATGAATAGAAACCAAGGGCTTGCTCAAGGTCATGCAACTAATGAGCATCAGAGTCAGGATTCGAACCCAGGTTAATCTGACTCGAGAGCCCAATCTCTTTCCATTTTGTTTCCAAACCTGAGGTTCCCCAAGAAGACCACGTTGTTCTGTGCCTCCACACCTTTGCATCTGCAGTTCCTCTATCTGGAATGACTTCAACCCCTGTCTCCCTGATAAACTCCTACACATAATTTCAAACTCACCTCAGCTGTTAAACTCCTTTTCTCCACCACTTCACCCCCAAAAGGGTAATAACTCCCTATTCTATGCTTCCAGGTTTCTCCTATACGTGCTATTATTTTCTTATCATGGTGTAGGAGAGTAATTCATTTATGGTTTTGTCATCACTTTTAGCAGCCTCTTGAGAGATGGTCCATATCTTTTCTGTTTTTGTATATTTAGCACATGGTAGAGGCTCAACAAATTTTTGCTAAAACATGTTGAATTGGATATTCATTTAGAGGGATTAGTGTTGCCTAAGGACACATTGCAGGACTCAGCAAAATTTTCTGTAAAGGACCAGAAAGACAATATTTTAGGCCTTTGCAGGACACAGGGTCTCTGTCGCAATTACTCACTACTGTTATTTCACTGCAAAAACAGTCATACAAAATAGACTTAAATGAATGGGTGTGACTGCTTTCCAATAAGACTTTATCTATAAAAATGGATTGGTAGGTCAGATTTGGCCCTCAGGCTATAGTTTGCTAACCCCTGATGTATTGTATGCTAACAAACTGAGATTAGGAGTGGGAATGGAGAATGTCTTCGAAACAGAAGAAACAGCATGTGCAAATGCCCTGTGGCAGTATATGTTCAGAGAAAAACACAAACCAGTAGAGCTGGTTCTGGTGTACAAAGCAAGGAAGTAATAATAGACACATCTGGAAAAATGGGACAAGAGTTTGGAGGCCCTCAAATGCTAGAGTCAGGAGTCTATTCTAAACCTAGTAGGTATGGGAATGCCATTGAAGTTTTTAAGGAAAGTGATGACCTGTAGTGACTGTACATTAGAAATTAATATGTCCATACATATACTAGAGGCACATAGATCAAAAGGTTTGTAAAATAACCTAAACAAGGGAATAGTGACAGTAAAAATGGAAAGACGTGGGCAAACCTAAGAATGACAGAGGCAAAATCAGCAGGAATTGGCAATTGATTGCCTGTCAGCACAGCCAGAATAAAAAATGACACTAATTTTTCTGGCCTGGTGTCTGGGAACATGGCAGACCCAGTAATAAAACCAGTAAAGGCAAGAGAAGCGAATGGTTTTAGAAAAAAGAAAGGATAAATTTGTCTCAGACATGTCAAGTCTGATTTTAACACTTGTTTTGCCTGGTTGAAGTCCAAGTTTAATACTGTGACTTATAACGACATTCCTTTCCAAAACTGGATTAGAATGTTTCTGCCATTTGGCGGGGGAAAGACTTTTAAGTTCTTTTCCAAAATATACCTTTCTGTGATGTTTGATCTCTGTTTAACTTTTATTTTAAGCTCTACTTGTCTTAACAACTAAGGAACACTTAGGAAGTTCCATCTTCTTCCCTATGTCTTTAATTTCCCAGTCACGTGCTATGTAATTCTGACCAATCTCTTTAGGTTCACATTTTCTTCACAAAATGGGACAAATTACTTGTCAGTGCAGGGTATTTGGGTCTTCCCTTATGAACCACGATTACTGAAATAAGCAGAGTCAAGGTACAGTCCAATGATAAGAACACAAAAATCTAAATTCAAGCTAGAGAGACCATTGAAATTGAATTCCAATTATAAGATGTGTCCTGAAAGAAAACTGATGTGGCACATAGAAACTCAGGTCAGAAGCTTGCAAGTTCTGAGTCAGGTTGCCAAATCTTTGTAAGAAACACTTGAGAGCAGAGTCAGAATGACTCAGTCAAGTCACACAGTTGAGATTCATACAGAGAAACCAGGTGAGGTTGAAGATACAGGAGATCAGCAGAAGGGAGAGTGTAAGGTCTTAGCTGCCTCTGATCGACCAGGAAGAGTTTACCTGCCCCAAACCCAGCAATGTTGGGAGTCCCTAATGTCAGGCAAGGGCAGAGCTGGTTAAGTACACAACTTGCCACTGAAAACCACACTCAACTCTCTACAGCATAAAAAAACATAGATTCACACCTATTAGAATGGCCAAAACCCAGAACACTGACACCTCCAAATGCTGGCAGCAGGAATTCTCATACATTGCTGGTAGGAAAGCAAAATGGTACAGCCACTTTGGAAGACAGTTTGTCATTTTTTTGTAAAACTAAATATACTCTTATCATACAATCCAGCAATAATGCTCCTTGGTGTTGAAAACCAAAGATGTTGAAAACTTACATCCACACAAAAACCTACACATGGATGTTTATAGCAGCTTTATTTATTGTTACCAAATCCTGGAAGCAACCAAGATGTCTCTCAGTAGGAGAATGGATAAATAAACTGTTGTACATCCAGACAATGGAATATTATTCAATGCTAATGCTAAAAAGAAATAAGCTGTCAAGCCATGAAAAGACATGGAGGAAACTTAAATGCATATTTACTTTTCTTAAAAGTGAGAGGAGCCAATCTAAAAAGGCTATATACTGTATGATTCCAACCATATGGCATTCTGGAAAAGGCAAAAGTATGGAGACAGTAAAAAGGATCAGTGATTGCCAGGCAGGGTTGGTGGAGCACAGGGGAATTTTAGGGCAGTGAAACTACTGTGGGTGATGCTATAATGGTGGATGTATATCATTACACATTTGTCCAAACTCACAGGATGTACAACACCAAGAGTGAACTCTAATGCAAACTATGAACTTTAGATGATAATGAGTAGGTTCAAAATAAGTTCATCAATTGTAACAAAAGTACTACTGTGGTGGGGGATGTTGATAATGTGGGAGGCCACATGTGGGGACAGAGGATATACAGAAGATCTATGTACCTTCCGTTCAATTTTGCTGCAAACCTAAAACTGCTCTAAAAAAAACACAGTCTTCATAAACTTTTTTAAAAATTAAATTTACAAAAATCACATAGATCCTAAAAAAAAATCATCAAATCAGAAGTTGCAAATAAAAACTGTACCACAATCTGAATAAAGTCTGTAGTTTAGTTCATAGTATTGTACCAAAGATAATTTCTTAGTTCTGACAAATGTAGCATGGTTATATAAGAAGTTAACATTAGAAAAAGCTGAATAAAGGAATAGATGGGAACTCTCTGTACTATCTTTGCAACTTCTCTACAAAATCTAAAATTATTCCAAAATAAAAAGGCTGAAATAAAAAAAAGTCCCCACATAGCTTCCTGGTCCTACAATTTGTCTAGTTGAAAGATTAGTCATTGTTTAGAATGGCTTTTCTCCAAAAAAGTCCATCCTACAATAATAAGTCAAATAACTCAGTTGGTCAGCGCACATATATAGAAACTCGTGGACGTTGGTTCCAAACCTGGTTCTATTATTTACTAGCTGTGTTACTTGGAGCAATTTACTTAACTTCTGTAAGTTTCTATTTACTTCACCTATAAAGTGAGGACACTCATATCACTTACACTTTACAAAATAATCCAGGGTGCTTTGCATATTACCACTGACACATGAGTAGGGTTCAATAGATGCAACAGTTATTAGCAGTATCGATTGATATCTGTCTATCATATACGTGTGTGCAGGAATTTAACTTCTCTGCAGCCGGCTGAGCATGAGGCCCTCAGTGTAGCTCATCACTGCCAGTGAAACGTGAGTCTTGTTCTGCTTGCTTTCGGTTCACAAACAGGAGACTTGTTCCAGCCTTCTCTCAGGAATATGATTTTCAACTCAGCCACTCTTTATTATTAAAGTAAGCACCGTGACCAGATGGTCCCTGTTCTGGAGTTCCAGAATGACATTAAAAATGAGTGGGCAGAGGGATTTTATTAGTCATTTGTTGGCTTCACAACAGCCATTTCCATGAAATTATAGGACAATGACAAAATTAAAGCAGCTTATGCTGGGCTTTGGAAAGCTGGTCTCCGTGTCTGCAAATACTCATGGGTCAGGAATGTAGAACAGGGACAATAAATCGGAGAACTGCTTCCTGAGGATCCCAGGTCCTTTTGGCTGAGAAGCCAAGACCTCTCAGGAGCTGGGCCCTGAGGAAAACAGGCTAAAGACAGGAGATACTGCCGTGCTGAAGAAGGCTGAAACACTCAGCGTTCTGGTTAGCATCATGCCACTGGAGGAAGCGAGGTGCCCCATAATGAGCTGCTAGAAACTGCCCATGAACTGGATCTAATAGGTGAAGAGAAACTGGAATCAAACCTGGAACTTTAAGCCAACCTATCCAGGCAGAGTCTCCTCAAGTCTTCCTGGGCCGGCCAGTCCCCTGCTTACACTTCATCACCTTGTACCCTCCCTCCTTTCTCCCCTACCGTTCCCTTATGTGGCTGCCTTCCCACTACTTGCACCCCCTCCACCAGCCAACCCGACAGCTCAAGATCTCAGAAGCTAATGACAGAGGTTGTAGACCAAATGAATATGGAGCTTAGAGACCCAAGTCCTGAGTTCTGATCCTAACTCCACTACTTGCTTATGCAAAAAAGAGACTGAACATCTGCAGTAGTCTCAGTTTTCTCGCATTCAATATCTTCCTTTGCACTAAAAACAACAAGAGGCCCAGCCCGTGGCATAGCGGTCAAGTTCACGTGTTCCACTTTGGTGGCCCAGAGTTTGTGGATTTGGATCCTGGGTGCAGACCTACACACTGCTCGTCAAGTCATGATGTGGCAGTGTCCCACGTACAAACAATAGAGGAAGACTGGCACGCATGTTAGCTCGGCAACAATCTTCCTCAAGCAAAAAGAGGAGGATTGGCAACAGATGTTAGCTCAGGGTCAATCTTCCTCACAAAACAACAACAACAACAAATTCCTTACTTGGTGTTCAAGATCCGTATGGGGTTGTTACGGGTTTAAATGAAACACATCTTAAAGGTGTCTAGTACCTTGTAGGCACTCAGTGGACGCTAATTACCTTCCCCTTCTTACCCATAGGAGAACTTTAAGAAAATATCCAGGGATTGGTAGCATAATTTCCACTGCCATTGACCTGAATTTTGGCCTTGCTCATAGCACAATAAAATGTAAAATGTCTTAGAATTCCAAGAAACGTTGTCTGTTGAGATTTTAAAAGCCGAGTGAACCTCAAATTTGGATTGTCAGCTCTCTCTGAGCTCAGATTTCTCTGACAGCAACTGATTTCATTGTTACACCAAGGATATATAGGAAGTAATTAGTTAATTGGATGACCTTCTTTTTTAACACCCATGTGATATTTGCTTGAATAAATTTGCCCATTCTTTCCACTTATATTTGTACTCTAAATCCATTGAGAAGAGAATAGTGAAAGCATCTTGGTCCAGATCTGGTGTCTTCTTAAAAGCGTTTATGAATATTGCTAAGATGTGCACCCTCTTTTCCCAAAGGAAAGACATATAGGCGATTGGAATCTACTGCTCCAAAATATTCTTCATTTCTTCAGCAGCTTCTAGAATTTCTAAAAGCAATAGAAAGAAACTGCTTTTCTGTTTTTTGGCAAATGACAGGGAAAGAGAGATGATTTATAAATGACTGAAACGTATTAACTTTCACTCTTCAGATTGCCTTCCCTTTAAATCTCAGATTTGATGCTTAAGCACCTTTGATTCCAAACCAGAACAGGGTCAGTCACCTGCTGTGGCTCACACAGATGGGATGTGAGTGGCATCAGAGTACCTCTCAGCTTTTCACAACAATTTCAGCACCATGCTCCTATGTGTCTGCACACCTCAAATGTCTGAAATCAGTAACAATAAATCAGATGTTAACGAGACTTATGGTAGTGATCATTCACAATGTATACAAATATCAATTCATTACGTTGTACACCTGAAATGAATATGATATTGTACATCAATTATACTTCAATAAAAAAATTATAATGTAATTTTTCCTCTATCCTATATTGTTCTCATCTCTATTCAACTTATAGAATAAGCTGTATCTTAATGTGATTGCTTGAAAAACTGTTATTAGAATGATGATTAGATTTTGTGTGAAGAATAAACGCTGAAATTAAAAAGAACAACTGAGAGGGTTGGTAAAGAGGTGTAGCAGGTAAGAGTTAAATTTAGTGTGTGGTAAAAGGGAAATTGTTTTAGGATGAAAAGGAGAAATAGAAGAAAGCCATACAAGCAAAGCAGAAGAAATAATGATGAGCCCAGGGAGGCAGGGTAGTGTAGTGGCCAGAGCAGAGATGATCTAGGTTTTCAACCCAGAACTACCCATGTGAGCTGTCTGACTTTAAGGAAATTACTTAACCTCTCTGTTTTAATTGTCTTACCTGTACCAGAGATGATGTGCTAATGGTATCTGTCAAACAAGATTGCTAAAAGAGTTAAATCAGTTAGTGTCTGTCACATAGCAAGTACCGTATAAACCTTTGTTAAACAAATAAAAATAATAATGGCCTAGTAGATACATGATGCAAAGCATTTGTCAAAACCCATGGAAATTTACAGTACAAAGAGTTAATCTTAATGTATGCAACTTTTTCAAAGATCATTTAGGAGGTTGAATGGAATGCAGAGTGCGAGGAACCAATCTAGCTGTATGACAATTGTATGAAACAAATTCACTGAAGGGGATTGGGGGAAAAGATGCCAACCTAAGTAACTTTGGAAATGAGTGGAGTCTGTAAGGCTAAAGGCAAGAAAAAAACTGTAATAAGCACCGTACTCTAGGTGGTAGAGTTAGATATTGATTAGAAACTCTAAAAACACTATATATGTACAAGGAATGGAACAATTAAATAAATGGTTGGTGAGTGTTTGGAGCCAGGTTTCTCACTGTTGGAGTGGGAGGTTACAGATGAGCAAGGGGAGGTGGCTAGAATGATCTAAGTAGGAATGGACTAGAGTGGAAGACATCAGTATGAACCCATATTTAGCTTACCATAGAGACAGATGGTTACATATAGAAATGTTTATAGATTTGTGTACATACATGAGCTAGTACACACTCATAAATTTTCTTACTCTGTCAGCTGAGAGAGCCTAGAAGCAGCAGCACTCGGTAGCAATGAGCACACTTAGCACCCAGATCTTGGTTTCTAATACCATTTTCCAATTAAAGGAACCAAGGTTCCTTGGAGAAATGGCTGATTCTAGAACTGAGGCAGGAAATACACAAGCTGATCTTGTAGTGCTAGGAAGTAAGGAAGTGCTCAAAAAAGCAAACAAAAACAAAAGCACTCTTACAACAGAAAACAACACTGCACCAATGGAATTATATCAAAGAGATATAAGAGTCAATTGACAGGAGCGCCCAAAGACCACAGCTGAAAAAATCTGAGCAATAAAATAAAGTAGCATTGGATTATAACCCAAAGTAGAAAATAAATATCCATGAGTCCATATTGACGTAAAGAATTGAGTAAATAAATAAAATAAATGTCCAGGGGGGATGTTTGGGGTGGGGGGGGCGGGCGTGTAGAGGAAGGGAATAGAGAAATCTCCCATGCAGAAGATTTCCCAATGATTTATGTAGAAAGTGGAGCATACCTCCCCACTCCTTAAGTGTGAGCTGTGATAATGACTTCTTTCCAATGAATACAGTTCGGAAAGTGGGGGGAAAAGCACAACTTTATAGTGGAAAAAACTGACAAACACCACCTTAGCTAGGTAATCAAGGCTCACATCCACAACGATAAGTCATGTTGATAGCCCTTGAGCTGATGTGATGAAGATGGCACTTGACCTCTGTGGTCTTCCTCCCCAAAAGAATCATGAGAAAAACATCAGACACATCCCAATCGAGAGGCATCCTACAAAATGTCTGACTAGTACCCTCCAAAACTATCAAGGTCATCAAAATCAGCAAAAGGTAGAAACATACAAATGTAAGATGCTAATAGGGGAAACTGAATGTGGGGTATATAGGAACTCTGTACTATCCTCACTATTTTTCTGTAAATCTAACTATTATAAATATTAAATTCACTAAAAATCATAATGTGGTTAACATTTATGACGCACTCACTATATGATGAGCACTTTTTATGCATCAACTCTCAGACAAACAACGTGGTCCAGCTGGAATCCTAAGTTCTGGGCACTGAGTTAGAAAGTCAGACTGAGTTGCAACAGATAAAACTTTAGCAAGTCACTAATATCTGGGATTAGCCAGATAAACAAAATAAAACAAAAACTCCTCCTTAGTCATCTACAACACGCCATATTAGGCAAGGCAAGCTGCAGAGGGACAAATAAAGAAAAACACAGCAATCAGAGATATATGGGCAAACTGGCAAATAAGAGAACACTCCTCTTGTCTTTTTCTGAGCAATGTAATATTTTTTCTATTTTTTTCTAGCTCAGTCTTTTTGGTGTGTCTGTACTAAATGAAGCTTGCTTGGCATTGGGTGACAAAGGTCTGCATTCCCTTTCCATGAATGTCATCTTGAGCTGTGTGTGCAGTGTGTTGGTGGGTACACTAGGTCCTAATCCCCAAATTGAGGCCCAGTGTTACCCCAGTTGCAACACAATTATCCATACAATCAAAAAAATAGATATTGATTTCTTTTTGCCAACATTTTGTGCCTCAAGTCCCATTTTCAGCTGAAATTTGGATAACAACAAGTTTTGACAGCCTTTGGTGAAAACACAAGAGAAAGAAGTTTGAGACCCCCAGATGAGTGGAGTGCTATAGATATTTTCATATGACACTGGAAGGTCATTAAGGAAATATATATGCCAAGCCGCACCACCGATTTCAAGATATTGACTCTAATCGAGATGTCAATATTCTAGTCACACCAGCAGAGTTTCACCTCAACTAATGTCTGCTGACACATGACACTTTGCCTGCCCTTTAAACCATTTCTATCTTTGCTTTAGGCAAAATGCATTCTGTCTTCATTGATATATAATTGTCAAGTACTTGATTCTAAAACCATAGACTTAGCAGAACCAAAAAAAAAAAAAAAAAGCAAGCAAGAAAGTAAGTGCTGGTTTTCATTGGAGTCCTGTCTGCCTTTGAAGCTTCATATTTCAGAAGCTGAAATAGGAACCTCCAGTGGTTTTGATTATAATCATTGCTATGTGGTCCTTTCGTCTTCCAGGGCAACTCATTTAAGACCATGTGTGCGACTGGCTGAATAGCACTGATTAGTCAATGGATATGACATATCAAAGCCTAGAGGTCCTTCAGCCCCCAGGCCCTTTCCAGGAGGGGGAAGAACATCCTCTGGGCCGGGCACATTCACCCTTTGGATGTGTTAATATAAAATACTTTCGTCACTCCAATTTCCACTCATGTGGATTTTTTCCTGGCTCCGTCTCAGTGACCCGATTCTCTAATTTTCCCCTCTCTGAGAGCATACTTTTTCGTAAGTTATTTTTTCTCTGAAATCCACACCACCTCCCCTCCCTTCCCTTTTGATTTCTTATTCAGCCTGGAAACTACCTCACCAGTTGTAATTAGCCTGAATTCTCGAGGGGGGTAAGGGGGCTCTCTTCAGGAAATAACTGGAATAAAGCAAGATTGCTTCTAAGAGTAAAGAAGAAAAACCCAGGCCCATGTAGGCTGATTAAATCTCTCTTTGCTTTTTCATCTATTGTAGAGCACCAAACTCTGATGAGGGCCTATCCTTCATGTTATTTTGTAAACTCGAGTGACCCACACCACACGTTCTCAGCTTGTTAGGAGACTCTCTAATATACTTCCTTGGACCAAGTGAAGAGCAGAAATAGACAATTTTTAAGTGCCAAGTTAGTAGCTTTCTATGTTTTTCTATCTCAGTCTTTTCTGTGTGTCTGTACTAATGATGCTTGCCTGGAGTCAGGTGACAAAGGTCTGCATTGCAAGCCTTGTATCCTTGTTTTTTGGTAAGGAAGATTGGCCCTGAGCTAACATCTGTTGCCAATCTTCCTCTTTTTACTTAAAGAAGACTGGCCTGAGCTAACATCTGTGCTAATCTCCCTCTATTTTGTATGTAGGATGCCACCACAGTGTGGCTTGATGTGAGGTGTGTAGGTCCACACCTGGGATCCAAACCTGCAAACTCCGGACCACCATTGAAGCGGAGCGCACGAACTCAATCACTACGCCACTGGGCTGGCCCCACGTTCCGATTAACGTCATCTTGAGCTAAGTTTGCAACATATTAGTGGGTCCATTAGGATCTTATAAATATTATTTCTGTGAAAGAATTATAATGTTTTCTATGTTTTTTACAAGTCAATTTGTCATATTTTTCAATAGTAATAGTATGGTGCATACCTGCTCTACTCTGTTCAGTTCTAATTATATTATCTCAATTAGTCACCACACTAGCCCCAAAAGTTGTTGCTGATATCCCCATTTTACAGACGAAAAAATCTCAAGCTTTGGATTAAGTACAACAACTTGCACAAGGGAGACGTAGTTAGCAAGTGTCAGACCTGAGGTTCAAACGCAGGGCTCTTTAGCTCTGAGTCTTTACAGGAACCACTATACCAAACTGCCTTTCAAAAACATGCACTGCAAGCTGGGAAACTATTGAAGAGGGAGAGAAAGAGGCAGAAACTTTTTTAGAAAAGAAAGGAAAAGAAATGAAAAAGTTTCTTATTTGTGCATAGCATGGGGGTGATGGTGGGGAGCACGGAAGGCTGGCTGTTTAGAATTGTTAAAACCTAGGGGCAGGCAAGGCAGAGAACACCCTGGCTTACAGAGGGCTAATTTAATACAGGAAAGCATGTTCTCTAGTTCCCGTTTCCAATCAGGGTTACAGGCAATGCCATGTTTAAAAACCAGCTGAATCTGCTGCAAACTCTATGTCTAATCGCCAAGAAGTCACTGAGCTGACATACAATCCCCTTTATCAATTGGTGGTCATTATTGATTTGGACAAGATATTGACTTCTCCCTTTTAGCAAAGAAAGTGTAAAATTCTGGTCTCCTAACAAATAAAACTCCATAAACTTTCTCTTGATCTTTTGCTAAGTGGAAAAATGAGGAGAAATATGATGACAGAGACCTACTTCTTCATGTTTACACATCCTCCACCGCATGCTAAGACCATATTTTATTCCCTTTTATGTGTTTTTCAAATTCTATAATGAATATCTATATGATTATAATTAGTAGATACCCATTTCAAAATCTCTGTTGATGTGTATTTTGTTGTTAATGCCATGGAGTCGATTCTGACTCCTATCGCCCCTGTGCACAGCAGCGCAGAACCCTGCCTGGTCTGTTTGCACCATCCTCTCACCTTGCCATGCTCTATCAGACAGGGCTCTGCTGCCATTCACAGGCTTTTCATGGCCAGTTTTTTGGAAGTGGGAGGCCAGGTCCTTCTTCCTAGTCTGTCTCTGTCTGGAAGCTCCACTGAAACCTGTCCACCATGGGTGACTCTGCTGGTATTTGAAATAGTGATGGCATAGCTTTCGGCATCACAGCAACACGCAGCTGCCACAGTATGGAAACTGGCAGAGGAGTTTCCTGATCAGGAGACAAACCCGGGCCACAGAAGGGAGGGCCAGATTTTAACCACTAGACCACCAGGATTTGTATTAGTTTATCAAAATTAATGAAGATAATGTGCACTTGACATTTGATTGCTTTATTGATATATACCCTCTTCAGATCAAAGACCTTCAGACCAACAGGCTGATTAAACAGCCTGTTAGACTAACACCATGAGCACCAGGACCTGCTCCCTGACCTTCACAAGGTGATTATTTCGTGTGTCCAAAGGATAACTATGGTTGCAACCTCTTGGCTGTATCATTGATGAAGCTCCCGATATTTTCCAGAGCTGAGATTTCAGAGCTTCTACAGCTGAGAGTTGGCCGGCTGGCTGGAACAGAATCCCTAAGAGAGGCATAGGGGAAATCACCAGAGACCGTGGTCACTGGTCAACAGATACTCAGAAACCTATGGAAAATGACATTTCATTTTACCTTTGAAGTTCCTGTCAAGATCATTCACTTTTGTGACCACGGCACTGAGATTTTTTGTAATTTCCCATAGCTTAAGGGCTTTTCATGGTACATTAAGTATCTATGGTGTTTAAAAAGCATTACAGCCTATTAAATCTAAGACCCACTGAATAGGAAGCTCGAAAGGCTCAAAAGGGTAACTCACAAGAAGAGTTTTCTATAAGGTTATTCCTCGGTAAAAGAGAAAAAAGCATATGCCCGTTATGAAGAGAGCAGGAATTTGGGCCCTTGTGGTCATTGATAAGTGGAATATAAAGGGGAGAAAATTCAACTACCTCTACCCAATTTCCTCTGTTGTGTGTTTTTGGCTTCTTATAGCAAATGTGTCTGTGGCGTTACATATTCAAGATGTTAGGAGTCATTGCCTTAGAATTCATGACTTCTTACTTTCCATGCCAAAGCCTGACCACACCTGAGTGTCCATACCGAGAAAGAGACCTTCTCATTGCAATAAAAACAGCTTCAGCTGGGGACTGCTTGATTTTTCTTGGCTTTGGTCTTATGAAATGACTCATTCAACACTTATAAAAACTCCCCATATTGGATAAATAAAATACACCTGAAACACTAATTGCCAATAAGTAATTGCACTAACTAATCCTTACTCACTTGAGATAGAAGGATTGCAACATTGTAGCCTCTGAAATGAAGCTACCTCCTTTTTTTTTTTTTTTTTGGTGAGGAAGATTATTGCTGAGCTAACATCTGTGCCAATATGTCTCTATTTTATATGTGGGATGCCACCGCAGCATGGCTTGATGAGCAATGTGTAGGTCTGTGCCAGGGGTCTGAACCTGTGAACCCCAGGCTGCCCAAGCAGAGCATATGAACTTAACCAGTACACCACCAAGCCAGCCTCTTTTTTTAAAAAATGAACCCTTGGAAAATCACCGTTTGACTTCTGGACACAGTGTTTCAGACTTCAGTGTTAATTTTATTAGGCAGTATAATCATAAAGTCGCTTGAATCATCATGTAACTATTTGTGCTTCTGGACCTTACTAGTCATGCCTCTAAGAACTGAATGCTCAAATCATCATTCCAACAAAGAGAGAATTAATCAACCCAACATTATTCAGATGCCAAAGTAACTCGCTGGAGGGATTCTCATTTTTAAAAATGTAATCTTAAAATAAAGAAAAAGGAAATCGAAATTTTTGGAGGCTTCTTATAACAATGATGAGTTGGTATCTTTGGTAATGCAAAAGGAAGTAGAGAGCCACATTTTGTGGAATCTTCTACCAATTAGAGTCTACAGGATGAGGGCAAATTTCCCAGTTCCTCCAGGGCTTCCTTATCTTCTTTAGCAAAATTGAACTAGTTCTACTGAGAGATCCCACCATATGCTATGGAGAATAATTTATGTACAGTTTAAAAACAAAAAGAGTAAAACGTTCAGGGTATACACCCAAATATCTACAGTGTCACAACACTATACAAAAATCTACAGTACCCATCCTCTCCCCCTTTTTAAATCCTGCTTATTACTTTTTCTCGTCTAAATGGTACTCATACTCCTTTATATGAAAACTTTCTTTCTTAGGTTACAATTTCATATTCATCTAACAAACATTTAATGAGTACATAATTTGTGCCTAGTGTTATGTTGTGTAGAGGATGATGAACATGGTTCAGGATTCAAATTGCTCGTGGGTTAGTTGAGGAGATAGAAATATAAGCCAATAATTATAACTGTGAAAGTGTTATAAGAGTATAAAGTTTTATGGGCTTCCAGAAGAAGGAAGGTACGATTTGGGCCTCTCTCGTGCTCTATTGTGTATACTCCATCCTGGCTCTCATCCTCACTACTCCTCCAACTGTTCTCATCAAAGTCAACAATGACTCCCATGTTGCTAAATCTGGGTCATGTCCTAGTCCTCATCTTGCTCAATATGTTAGCAATATTTCACACAGTTGTTCATTTCCTCCTTCTTGAAAGACTTTCTTCACTGGCTCATGGGAGGTCACTCTTACTTCATTTCCTGTCTCACTGGCCACTCCTTTGAAGTCTTCTCTGTTGGCTCTTCTTCATCTTCCCAACTTCTAAACATTTGGAGTGCTCCAAAACTCAGTCGCTGATCTTGATGCTCCTCTCACTTCTCTGTAAGTGATCCGACTGCATTTCAGGGCTTTATATATTGTCTATTGCAGATAACTCCCAAATACCTCCCTCTACCCCTGACGCTCCCTCTGAACTCCAAAGCATTTTTTTATCCAACTGCCTACTTAACATTTCCACTTAGTGGTCCAACAGGCATCTCACACACAACATTATTAAAAAAAAGTCTTGATTATTCCCACCCAATCTGTTCCTCCTACAGTCTTTACCATCTCAATAAATGGGAACTGCATCCTTCCAGTTGCTTGGGTCAAAATTCTTGGCACTATCCTTAACTATTTCCTCTACTCCCTACCTTCTAGCTTTGCCTTCAATATATATTCAGAATCCTGCAACGTTTAACACCTCCACTCTTAGCACCCTGGACAACATTTGTCTCCTGGATTATTACAATAGCCTCTTATCAAGTCACTCTGCTTAATTCTTGACTCCCTACACTCTATACTACACATGCCTGTCAGAGTGATCTTATTAAATTGTAAAGCAGATCACATCACTCTTTTGTTCTCTACCCTTCGGTGATTTCCAATCTTATTTAGAATAAATATCCAAGTCCTTCCCACTGCCTACCAGGACCTAGAAAATCTTGTCCACACTACTGCTCTGATCTCATACCCCACCATTCTTTTCACTCTAACCACACTGGCCTCCTATCACTTCCTCCAATATATCAGGAGTGCTCTGCCTTGGGCACCTCGCACTTGCTATTCCCTCTGCCTAGAATGCTTTCCCTGCTGCCTGGTATCCACATAGATTGAACTCGTGCTTTGTTTTCATCTCTGCTCCCATATCACCTCATCAAAGTGGCCTTCCTTGACCACTCTATTTAAAACAACATCATCATCCCCTTACCTTGCCTTATTTTTCTTTATCCTATTTCCAACTGGCATGTATGTATTTGTTGGCTACCTTTTTATTATCTGTTTGTTTCTACTAGAACCTAAATTCTATCACAGTAAAAATCTTGTCTGTTTTTTCACTCCTGCATCTCTAGATCCTAGGACAGTATCTAGCACATAATAGTCTTCCAATAAATAATGAATTGTGATGAATTAATTTATTTGAGCTCGAAGGAAAGGACAAAGTCTCCCAGGCAGAAGAAACCAGCACCTACAAAGAAATAAATTTGGTCTATCTGAAACAGGAGTTGGCAAACTACAGCCTGGGGACCAAATCTAGCCTACCCTTTGTTTTTGTTAGGAAGTTTTATTGAAATATAGCCATGCTCATTTATTCAAGTTATTATTTATGACTGCCTTTGTTCTACAAGAGCAGAGTTGAATAGTTGTGACAGAGACCATATGGCCGCCGAGCCTAAAATATTTACTCTCTGGCTCTTTACAGAAAAAGTTGGCCAGCTCTTGGTCTGGAGTTGAGTGGAAGAATGGGTGAGGGCAAGCTGGAAGGGATATATATGAGTTTGGATGTCATATATATGCCAAGAGAGAGTGAGACAACGGATGCTTTTAGGCCAGAGAGTCCCTGAAAGGCAGGAACTATGTCTAATATAATTTGAGCACAAAAAGAGTCCTTAATATTTAAACCAGTTATCCCAGTGGCAGCTGCTGCCAAGACTCCAGCCTTAACGTCACTGCCATGTCTGGGGTTAGCTCTGGATATAGGAACCAAAACATAGTGAATAGTCATTTACTTCCCCCCCCTCCTGTACTAGTTGTTGGTTTCGAAATTCTCCCTCTCCTACAGTGAGTCTGGTACACACTGCCCCAGCAGAGTCCATTCCAGCCTCTAGATATCTGGCCTGAGCTCATCTCAAGATCCAGGAAACACGAGGTTGGTTCTAGGGTCATCCAGAGATTTGAGTCTCCTCAGATTTTTTGGTCCTACTTTAGGAAGCTTCTGGAACTTCAGAAACTTCTGAATCATTTCTATATAGGGTGACAAGCAAAACTCTAAATTTCCAGTGGTTTGACAGCTCATCAGGCCTTTTCCAAGGTCTCTAAACCATGTGGAACAGTTAGACTTCGCCACCGGGTCAGGTCAAAAGATTGCTGATCATCTTGCTTGGGATGCAAGCAAGATTGGATTTCACAAGAAAGCAGCCTTTCCCCTGCTGTCTTTGGTTCTTAGGATTTTAGTTCCAGCCAGACTCTAAGGAAGGGCAGGAGTAAAGTTTGAAGAAAAAAAAAGGGGAACAAATGTGTTCTGAATTTCACAGAACAAAGTGGAGCACTGGTTTGTGGTTGTGCTTGGGCATGGACGCCCCCACCCCTCTTCCCTCTGAGAATGCAGTGGTGAAGTCTGGTCTGCTCCAGTAAAGCTGCAGCATTTGGGTTTAATTTGATGGATCCCAATGTGCCTGCTTTGGTTTGAGACTCAGTTCTGGCCTGACTTTTTTTGCCCATCCTTCAAGAGTGTATAAGTGGTAAGCCAAGTTTCCACTTGTATATACTGAGTCATTCAACTAGAAGTCCATTGCCCTTACAACAGCTCATGTTGTTTACTGGCTTCTGCCTTTAAAAATTCAAAGTATGAGTTAACTGAAAATTGATAGGTTATCATTTGAAGGAGGAAGTGGCAAGTTCCAAACAGACAATAGTCTAGCAACAAGCAAAAGAAACAGAACTTTGATTTGTACTGTAGGCTTTAGGATCCACCCTTCTCTTGGCTTTCCAGCAGATGAGAAGGACCTCTTGTTTTGGTTTAATCCAATACTTCAATTTTTAGGAAGCAGCCAGATCAAGCTTTTTAGGCATTGTCCACCTGGGACGTGCTGAATTCATTGCAAGCTTCATTTTGTAGGAGTTGGTATCAGTCTATGGGGTGCTAGCTCAGCCCTTTGGAAAGTCACAGACGGAGGTGGCTCCAATGATTACATTAAGACCGTGGATACACACTGGCCTTGGGGATTTGGAGTGGAGCTTAATCAAATCTGGATTTGACATGTCACAGCCCACATCAAGGATTTCTACAAAGGAACATCAGAGCATTGCCCTCTCTGCTCTGGTTCTTAGCTCCTCCTCCTGAGTACCTGAACAGGCCTTGTGCTAATCTTGTTGATTCTTTGGCTGCATCTTGGTCCTGCTGCACAGCACTTGGGTCTTTTATGGGCCATAGCTTCTTCCAGTCAATGAAAAACCATTTATTTAGTATCTACCATGCTCCAGGGCACTGGGCTAGGATCTGGGATAAATATGATGGTGAACAAGATAGACTGGACCCTGAGGTGCATTCACAAATGTTACATATAGTTGGAGCTACAGAAGCCCAACTGTGGCCCAAAAGGGATGGACTATTGTTATTCATCCATTCCCTACCATGTACTAAAAGTTGATGCCTGCCTTTGAGGAGTTTAAAGTCCAGTCCAGTGGTTCTCAAACTATAGTCATCTAAGGAGCCCCACAGATGTCTGTTTAAATGGGAACAAGGTATCTGCACTTTTCATTGGCAGATATTTTCGAAGCAATTGTTCTTTGGACCATACTTTGAGAAATACTGATAACAGTAGCAGTGATGCACACACACAGATGTTAAAACAGCATCAGAAATGCTGCACCTGTCACAGTGGAGGCTCAAAGGTGGAAGAGCTCATCTCTGTTTGGGAGGCCAGAGGAGGCTTGCAAGATGAAGACCCAGATCTTTTAGAATGATTTAGGGTTTTACCAGGCAGAGAATGCCACAGGGGGAACACATGAGGGGGAGAGAGAATTCCAGGTAGGGAGGAGAGCAGGTGGAGGACGCCAAGGTGGAGAGAGCATACCTGTTCAGGTGCACTGTGAATGCAGAGCTGAGAGGGAGAGTGACAGAATACAATGTGGGAAAAGTAAGCTGGAGGTAGGGCATGGAGGATCTTGAAAGCCAACATAGGACTGAGAAACCATTAGTGAGAAATCATTTTGTAGCAGGGGAATAACGTGATCAAATTTGCATTTTTAGATGGATTACTCAGGTGGCAGTGTGGTGTTGGATAGGAAATAAACAATAAAGGAGGCAGGGAGTAGTTAGTATAGTTAAGTATAAAAGTAATAGGTTTGTTGTTAGGACATATGTGTAAAGCATTCCTTGGTTGTAAAGATATGTATGGAAAGAAAGTTGAACCAGCAGCCACAGGAAGAGCAGGAAACACAGAGGAGCTGGGCTCCAGAACCTTCGCCTGGAGCTCCACCATTAGCTGTAAGCAGGCTCTCTCCCTGTACCTGCTTCTCACCTTTCTGTCCATTCATTCACTTCCCCACACCTTCTTCCAACTTAAAATTTCTGCTCTGTTAGGAAAAGATGAAGGTTGAACATATATGACAGAACAGAGTAAGTGTAGGAAGACCCCTTCTCCTCCCCTCTCATCAAGGCTGCCCTTTCACTTAGGGGGTGGCTTTGAACAAGGCCTTTTGCACACCAGGGAGCCATTTGTTAGGGGACGTTGAATTTATTTATACAATGACAGTCATTGGCTGTTTTGAAAAAATTATCTTTTTTCTAATGGAAAAGCTTAAAAGTGTTGAATTAATGCCAAAGAATTGATTTTGTGAGCCACAGCTGGAAAGGAGTATGACGATGCATAAGTGTAGGCTCTTTAGGTCTCTAGCAAGACTTCGTCGATTCAGAATGATTGGGATAAAACGACTAGCATAAATACATGACTGGTCTGAATGTGGACCGTTATAAAGCATCCAATTTTATTTTTAAGTGTAAGAATTCAAACTTAGTTCCTGTTACAATTACATCCTTGAGAGTCTGCTTAAATAATTTATTTAGCGTGATTTGTAATGGCTATATGGATTTCTTTTTGTGTAAATAGTCCTTCTGCTTTTTTTTAAATTCTGTATTATTCTACACAACTTTTTTTTTTTTGAGGAAGATTAGCCCTGAGCTAACTACTGCCAGTCCTCCTCTTTTTGCTTAGGAAGGCTGGCCCTGAGCTAACATCTGTGCCCATCTACCTCTACTTTATACGTGGGACGCCTACCACAGCATGGCTTTTGCCAAGCGGTACCATGTCCGCACCCAGTATCTGAACCGGTGAACCCCGGGCTGCCAAGAAGTGGAACGTGTGCACTTAACCGCTGTGCCACCAGGCTGGCCCCACTACACAACTTTAACATTCTCCTTGCCGAAGGCTAATATATCATTCATTTCTTTGGAAAATCCATTGCCTCATGAAGTAAAGATAAATTTAAAACTCTGCCCTAGCATTGACTGTTTCAGATGAAAAATCTCACTAAAAATCTCAAGATTGAGAAGAGCATATTTTGGCAACCAGAATTCATAAAAATCAGAATAAATGAGGTTTTTCTGTATTAGTCACAGCTTCTTTCCAGAGGTCATTATCCTTGTCTCTAAGACTCTAGGTCTGCTTTGGAATCAGTTTCCAAAAGCCTTTAGCTCTGCAAACATCCAAAAGTCATGAAAAATTCTCATTAGCCCATTGGCAGTGTTCCTTGTAAACACCAGCTTCCACTCCTTCCCACAAGGCTGGGCTGAGAGAACTCAGGGAGCTGCCTCCAGCAAATACATACCCAGCATCCTCACCACACACACGGCCCCATGAAAAACAAGCAAAAATGGGGCCGGCAGGAGAGGCAGACACAGAGATGTCTATCCATTTCGGGGACGCCTTTGGCCCATTCTGGATTCCTCTGCGGCAAGCACTGACTTGCAAGCATTGGAAGGAATTGGTTGTGAAGGTTTTACCAATTAGCAGGGAGCCGAGCCTCCTCCTCTTGGCTGCTCCATGTGGAGCTGGTTGCCCTGTGGTTCTGGATACTTTTTCTTTTTCTTTTTCTGTCGCAGCTTCTGGGGAGGTGGGCCTAGTCTCTGCGCAGCTGACATGAGGCAGAGGGGGATGTACCCAACCATCTACAAGCAGCGTCCACTTAAGGTCTTCTAAACCATCTCTGACAAGCTTCAAGGGAGGCCCATGCCTATGGTGTGTATCAGTTTGAGTGAGTAAATTGACGTCCTTAGGGATTTTATCAACTTTGCTCATAGTTCCTCTTGACGTGAATCTCTCAAGGCCTAAAAGTCTTGATTACTCTGTTCTGTCCTCACAGGAATATCTCTTCATCCACTCCATGGGTTCAGCAGCTCTTTTCTGGACTTTGCAGCTCTATCCTGTCTCTTTTGAGAATTAATCGAGGGAGCAATATACTATAATGGATAACTTCAGGATCCTTGCAGTTTGCAAGTCCAGAGACCAAGCACAGGCTCTGCCGTGGAATTGCTCTGTGACCCGGGCCAATGTGCTTCACTTTCCTGAGCCTATTTCCTCATCAGGAAAATCAGAAGAGCAATAGCATACTCTTTATCAGGTTGTTATAAGAACTAAACAAATGAAGACTTGTACCTGTTAGAACAGCAGCGGGTCCATACAAACATCAACATGATTATCCAGAAACACAAACACAACCAGATGATTGAGTTTTTCTCTTCTTTACATGAACGTTTGGCAACCACCATCTCTGTGTTTGATAGGAATACAATCCCAGGATTTTTCTGACCCTAAGTAAAGTGCAGTTGATTCCATCTAGCCTTAAAAAAAAAATTGTTCTAATGTGTTGACCTTGCATGTGCCATATGTAAGACCACATAATGCATCTTACTGGAAGCCACGTTCATTATTTATCATTTGTTCAATGCCCACTCTTGACCGGGCACTATGTTAGGTAGTGATAGCTCAAAGAAGAACAAACCAAAGCCTTTATCCTCAGAAACCTTACAGTGTTCTTCCTAGTATGCGCATCGTTACTGTAAGCATTGCCCTCTGTATCAGTCAGTGTTTAAGTACTGTAACAAACAGTCCCAATGTCTCAGTGGCTCAATAAAGGTTTATTTCTTATTCACATTGTATTAGTTGTCTATTGCTTTGTAGCAAATGATCCCAAAACTTAGCAGTTTAAAACAACAAGCATTTATTATCTCACAGTTTCAGAGAGTTGAGGATCCAGGAGTAGCTTAGCTGGGTGGTTCTAGCGTGGTGTCTCTCACAAAGCTGTATTCGAACTACCTGCTGGAGTTACAGTCATTTGAAGGATCAGCTGGAGCTGGAGAATTCTTTTCCTAGCTCACTCATCTGATTTGTGAGGATTTGCAAGAAGGAGGTCTTCGTTCCTTCCAATGTGGGCCTCCCCACAGGCTGCCTAAGGGACCTCAAGACATGGCAGCTGGCTTCCCCCAGAGAGAGTGATAAGAAAGAGAAAGAGAATGAACAACAAAGCATCCAAGACAGAAGCTACAGTCTTTTATAACCTCATCTAAGAAGTGAAACACCATCACTTCCGCCATATGCTATTGGTCCCGCAGACCGATGCTGGTACCATGGGGTAGCTGACTGTGCGAGGGTATGAATACCAGGAGATGCGACCAGTGGAGGCTGGCTACCATATGATGAACATGTGTCATAGTCTATTGTGAGTCATTGGTCAGAGGAGATGGATGGGGGCAGAGAGACTGCTCTATATGGTTTTTCCCAGGACCCAACCTCCTTCCATTCAGAGGCTCCTCCTTATGCCCTTGGCGCTCTCCACCTGATCCTCTGCATCATGCCAGGAGGTCAGGAGCAAGGAAAGAGCACCAGGGTAGGGGACTGCCCAGGAGATCCTAGTGGGCACACTTGGACAGTGTGCATTACTTTGGCCCACATTCCATCAACCCGAAATCAGCTAATTGCAGGGGAGGCTGGGAAATGTGTTCTATCTGTGACCCCGGATTAAAACAGAATGGGACTTGGTGAGTGTATAGAAGACACTCTGCCACACCCTGTCTTTGAAAAGAGATTGTACATTTAAACAGCTTAATTTTTTGAAAAAGCAGTCTATTCAGTTTTAATACAACAAAAAATATGATTGCCTGTCACTGTGCAATAAAGCAACTGATTGATTGCATATTTTCACCTTTTCAATGCATTGTAAATGCAGCCCCTGTTGAAGGGGCCCATAAGCAGGTGGTGGAGAGCAGTTCCTGAACCAGTAAGTCTGCTGCTTTTTCAGGAATACTATTAGGATGCTGGCAGAAACAAATCTTGCCTTGTTTCCCAAGTGGGGAAAGAAGAAAGTCTTTGTTCCCAAGCAAAGGAAAATACAAATCACAAGACTAAAATTATGAATGCAAAACAATATATTAAAATGTGGCTTGTGTATAGTATTTGCATGCATTTTAATATGCATCTGTCATTCCCTTTGCTAAATTCAGCAGGCGCTGAAAATATTAAACAACCGAGTACAATTAATAATTAGAGGAATTGTTTTGGAATATATGTTAACCCATTAATGTTCCTATTGCCAAACCTCTTGGTATTTATGGGATTTGAGATGTCAAGTCAGATCTCAGATCTCTTAGGCCTAAGAAGATGTCACAAAAATATGTTTCGTAAACCGAGGTGATAACACTCAAATGATTGTAACATGACTAAAACCATTCCTAGGACAGAAAAATCACATCCACATTTGAAAGCTGGAAAAGGCTTTTGAGATTCTTTGGATTAGATATTCCCATCTCTCCTACTCATGCTGAAATCTAGCCGTATTTATTTCCCAAAAATCCATGAGAAATTTAAGACCACTTTTTCCAAAACCCCAATTTCCTGAGCCTTCTGCTCCAGTTATCTTTGCGGCTGAAGTTTTCAGAATCGGTTTTGCCCTTTGCTGGGGTTTATTTGCCTGGCTTTCTGTTACAGCAGATCCCAAAAAAGAGAAATCATTTTTAGGGCAGTTTTGCAAAAATGAACCAAATTTCAACCACACTTTAGAATGCTCGCTGTCTGCCCATTGAAGCTTCTGGACCAGAGAAGAATATATTTCATGAGAACCCAGCTCTATGTCATAAACTTGAAATACATCAAGCTCTTTGTTGTTAATTGGCACTTACCTCACCTGAAGGCCTTTGCCAAGAAGAGCAGAGGGTTTTAATGGGGAAGGAAGAAAGGAAAGAGCCTGGAGCGCTGGAAAATAGTCCCAGCCACATGTGATTTTTAGCTGGGGGGGCTTTCCACCCCCTAGTATGCTAGGGCAACAAAGTGGCCTATGTGCTTTCTCAAACCTCGCTGTTTGTTTGGGGGGTAATGCTCAGACTGAGGCCAGAGTGATAGCTGCTTCGCGTAATTACGAAGACAGCTTGAAAACTATGCCTCTCTTTGTTTCGGCCTCCAGATGACGGCTGTCTAACCGCTGTTTGTGCCAGTTTTATTTCAAAGCGCTTTTCTTTCCTTATTTCAAAGGTCATTGTGTTTACTGGTAGCCAAAAAGAGCCTGTGTGTGAGAGAAAGAAACACATGTGTCTGAGTGGCAGAGCTAGATGAGGAGTCAGACCGGGATTCCAGTCCTAGATTGGCTCCTCGATAAGTGAGAGAACAGAAATTATTTGACCTCTCCTTCTTCATTACCATCGAAAGGAGAGCCAGTAAATGGTATCAATGGTCTCTTTTAGGTAAAAAAGAAAGAAAGAAAGAAATTCTAGAAGTCTGGGTCAGGAAGAAGAAATGTAGGTATTTCCAGTACAGAAACATTATCAAATAGGCAGCCAAGAAAATGTCCACTTCGTCTTCACAAAATGGAAATATTTCCCCCTTCAAAGAAAGTGGGCTGGATGTTCTGGCCACCCTTGGAAACCTTGAGATTGTTTTTGGTCAAGGAATATTAGCACAGGGAAATAAAGAAAACCCCAAACACTTTCTCAGGAGTCGCAGTTGGCTTTCTGACATCATTACTTAGAACATCAAAGGCTGCTCAGACTGTGTTACCTGCTCGTGCTCGTATACAAAACATTAGTGTTTCTATTATAAATATTTGAAAGCAGCATCAAATTTCAATTACATAAGATCAACATCTATTTCAAATATCCATCCTGATGAATTTTCTTAGCTGTGTTTTCTCCTATCTTCCCTCAATTTTCCATGTATTGCGCTCCTGGCGAAAGGAGATACAAAGCTCCTGAAGTGGTAGAGAGCATATGTGGTATTCTGAAAGTGAGTTTAAATCTGGATTTTACCTGGGTTCAACTCTTAGTACTGCCACTTATTAGCTGTGTGACCTTGCATAATTTACTTAACCTCTCTGTGCCTCAGTTTCCTCGTGTACTAAGGCAAGTACTCAGTTCATGGTCTTGTGAGAATTAAGTGGATTGACATGTGTGGCACATGCAGAATAGCGCCTGGCACTTAGCAAGCATTCAAATGTTAGCTAATCATGAAAAACACCCCCTTTTCTGAAATGAATTCTACATTTGGAAACATCTTCTCTTTTGTGCCACCATTTCTCTTCTTAAATCAATCCACCTACACCTGTAGAAATAAAAAAGTAAAATTGCAAATGCCAAGGCACAGTGCCTGTGTTGTAAAATGGAGGAGAAAGTAAAACAGAAAAAAAGAGAACAAATGAAATGTTTGAAATGGAATCTTCCAGTTACTGTGAATTTCCAGCCCCCTGTGAAGTAAGGGTACTCTCTACCCTGAGTCTGCACATGACAAACAGAATTCTCACTCCTTGACCAGGAAAATACAATTCTTGGCTGTGACTCAAGAAGGAGTGGAGGGGGCAGGGAGGAGGGGAGCCCAGGAAAGGGGAACGGAAGTGGATTGAAGACCTTGTCTAAGCCTTGTATTTTCGTGGCATTTAATCCATTAGCTGAATATTATTACCTCCCTTTTACAATCAAGAAAAACAGGTTCAGGGATGTTAAGTGACCTTTCAAAGTCTGTTCAGCCAGTCAGTGGTGTTTCTGGGATTGAAATCCACTTCCACTAGATGCCAAGATCTCTGCTTTTGTCTCCTTTCTCAGAAGGACCCGGCTAGGATGGGGTTCTGAGGCTCTTCTGGAGGTGCCGGCTGACCCGAGACTCCAGATGCCCCATTACTATATGCACCATATTAGTAGGAGGCTCTCGTATGTTTTCTAAGCCATTTCTACCCCGATTCAGGTGAAGTAGATTCTTGAGGGTCTTTGTCATGACCCATGTAAATTTAGGCATCAAGAAGAGAGGAACTTTTGGAAAGTAATTCCCTGTCACTGCCAAAGTCAGGGCTTCCTCCTGGGTCACAGCCTCTTCAGCAGTGGCCTGCTCTTCCTTTTCAATCTCCCCAGGATCTCTATAGAGTAGACACCAGGCATGACCTCCCATGGATGTTCACGGGAGACGGTGTCACGCACAGAATTTCTCCACCCGCACCCATCACATCAGAACCACTGAGTGAGATCCCTTGTTGTTGCACGGATGTCTACCCAGTGCAGAGGAGCATCTGTGTTACACAGAGTGATGGCAGACAGGTTAAGATAAGACACCGCTGAGAGGCTGGTGGTCAACCCTGGGATCAGTAACCACCTGAAGCCGCGGCTCCCAGAAGGCTGCCTGGATCTGGATAGTGAAGGTTCCAGAAATGAAGCACCCAGCAATAGGAGTGGCTGCAGCGGCAGCAGCAAACTTCAGCACACCTTCCTGGCCAGTATTCCTGGGTAATTTGACGCTGACTTCTGTTGGGTTTTCAATGGCAGCAATGGCATGAGCTGCCACCAGAAGCTTCTCTCAGGTTGTCGTCAGATTTATGATGCAGAAGTCATCACTTTCCCTTCATAGATGTACTGTTCCACTTGGAAGTCAAGGTTGGTGCCACCTACGTGGGCTTCTGCTACAAGGAGTTTGAGGACCTCCTCCTCCTTCATTTGTAGGACATCAAGGGCTCTGGACATATGAAAGTTACCTCTAAGTTATGATGATAACCCAGAACACCACTGTATGGACCCCTCTCTGGGTAGTGCAGGAAAGCACAAAACTTCCTCGTGGGGATAAAGAGAGCTTGGGCACACAATTTCCATCTTGGTCATGACCTTGACCCTCCTTCCTTCACGGCTTGGAGCAAGTATTGCCCATATTGATAAGAATCTGGCAAAGATGCCCAGGTTATTTTCTTCATACCTAATTATTTCATTGAATTCAACTAGGTTTTCGAAACCTGTTGTGTATGTTTAGACATACGGTGTGAGTAATTTGTGAGCATTCACCGAGAAGTCGTATCCTATCCAAATTCCTCTTAAGAAAGATGCCAGGACCTCATTCTCAATTCTGTTACTGAAGCTGTGATTTTCCCATTTTAGAGTTGAGATGCTAAAGCTAAACGGGGATATAGATTTCACTTTCAATAAAATCACTGGCTGGTAAAACCCAAATTAAAGCAGAGCGTTGGAAATCAAGCTGCCTTTTCCCATTAAAACCAACAAGAGCTGTTTCATTTTCCAAATCAAAAGTTCTAGGTACTGAAATCCTATTTGCAGGAAAAGCTAGGCATTATTAAAAATGCAGATAGTTATCATGAGCTGCCGTGTTTTCTTGTGGCTGCCAGGATGTTTTAAGGACAAAGCTAAGGACAGGTGCACACAATACATTAACATTTTAACCAAATAATAAAGAACAGAGAGAAGATGTGAGACACTCCAAAGCATTTAGGTAAGATAATTCTTCTTCTTGAGACTCATTGTTAGAAAAAAGAAAAGCTATCCATTTAACACCTCTTTTCTGACTCTCTCTTCTTCCCTACTTATATCTCTCTTCTGTCTGTAGCTCTCCATCTTAGAATAACAATAACAATAACAGTAATAATAACAACAACAAGAACGTTTGGCTCAGTGCCCCCTTTCGTCCTAATCTAAAAAAGAGATTCTTAACCTGGGCTCCATACGAAAGTTTATGTGTAGATTTCTAATGATATTTTTTCTTGGAATTAGGTCCATAGCATTCAGGGATGTGCAAAGAACTCACAACCCTCCGGAAGAAATTATGCCAAACCAAACAAAAAAACGCTGAAGAAATATATGGCACCCTCTTGGTCTGTCTTTCTTGTACTGCCATTTTGTTTCACCTGGGCTTTTGATAAAAGCTAATGAGTAGTCGAATAAAGGTTAAATTTTCTGATCAGATTAGATACGATGCTGCTCATTACTTTGGATATTGTAAAGAGATGGAATCACTCGGTTATCCTGCTAACCATTTCTGTTCAAACTCATCCTCCTTCCAAAACCATTTCCCCTCCGCCATGGTGTCACGACCTCCCCGTTCTCTTAGGCACCCTTGCTTGAGATCTAAGTTGTTTTCTGTCCCGAACTTCATCTCTCCTGTCTAATCAGTTGACCATCCTCTCAGAGCACCTTCAGAAGTCTCTTACATACAACTCTTCCTTTTCATTGTTCTAAACCAGACTAGTCGGCCGCTGGTGGTTTTCACCACTGGCTGAACATTGGGATTACATGGGGAATTTTTACATTCTACTGAGGCTAAGACCCTAGACTCAGAAAGGTCCATGTATCTCCTATGGGATAGAGACTGGGCATCTAAATTTTTTTAAAGCCCCTTAAGGTGCCACCAGTGCTGAGAGTCACTTGCCTATGCTACCTTATTTGACCACATTTTTTACTACAAAAGCCTTCTAGCTGGTGGTGTTGTATCCAATCTTGCTACTCTTGACCTTATTCTGTACTACTTTCCTCTCCCTCGGATTAATCTCAGCATCTTAATTTCTTCATGGCTTTCTTTGAGCAGGAAACCCCACTGCCTTCCTTTGCCTGTCTGTAGAGGTGCCTAAATTGCGCTGTGGGGTTTGAACAGGGGACCTCTGACTGGGGAGGCTGAAGGAAGACTACTCTACAGCATCTCTCCCCTAGTTTTGCAGATAGGACCCTCCAAGGTAAAGTGACTTGGCTTGTTTAAAAACACGATCAGTCAGTGGCAGACATGGATCTAGAACTCAAGTACCCCTTGTTCTCATTCTGAATGCGGCTATCCCAGGGCTATAATAGTTGGTGCTGGACTTTTGCCGTTTTTTTCCATTTGCTAGCTCTCTTCTGCAGTCTTGGCTTTCCTCTGTTTGGAACATCTTCAGCAGGTGTACCTACGTCTTCAGGAAGATCAGATGTGACTGAAGCATTTGGCTAGTCCGATTTGTCATGACTTGTCGACAGCAGCCCTGGGAGCTGTGGGACTAGTACCACTGGGACCTTGATGCCATGTCTGTCAACCTAATAACGTTGTGTTGAAGCACAGTGTGTTCTGCTTTAGCCTCAAAGTCTGTCTATGATGCTTTCTATTAAACAGGTGACTTTGGGACAAGCCCTGTGGGTTATCCAAACAGCAGCTCATCTGTGATTCAAGGAAAACCGAATGACCTGCATCCCCCAAAATATCATCCTTACCCACCTCTCACATGACCTGAAGTTCTCAGTTTTGGTCACTCCCCCTGGTGATAAGGCAATCTTGATTTTGTAAAATGCAAATGTGATATCCCCAAAACGTAACATCAATCTATCAGCGTTCATTAATACCCTAAACCAGATTTGATATTTTTTTTATTATCACCTGGCTCAGAGCAAAGTCCTGAAGGAATGGAACTACTGTGGGTACAAGTTGATCCATGAAGGGTGGGTTTGGAGGGGAGCAGAGAAGAGACCTAGATGTGGGTGCAGTGTTACAGGAGGAACCTGGACACCAATAGAAGAGAGCGAAATGTAGAGAGGATGTCAAAGGGTAAGTTTTGCCTGATTCCCAGTGTTGCCAAACTCAGCATTTTCCTCAGAGTTCTCCTTGGTTAGCTCCCTTTGTTTGTTGATTTTGCCTGGTATCGGCTGGATTGCTGAAAACTTAGAAGGAGTAATAGCAATCACTATAGATAACATCTATCGAGTACTTACTCTGAGCCAGACATTGCTTGAAGCGCTCCACATGCATCAATTTATTTTATCCTCCCCCCAACATTTGGAAATTAGATGCCATTAATATCCCCATTTCACAGATGATGAAACTGAGGCCCAGAGGGAAGAAGAACTTCGCTAAGATCATCCAGGAAGTAAATGGTGGAAGCAGGGGTCCAACCCAAGCAGTCTGGCTCCAAAGCCTATATTCTTAACCTCTGGGATCTACAGTCTCTCAAAAGCACAGCATTTGTAAGCAAATGGAAAGGCTAATCTTTAAATCCAGCTAGTCCGATTCCAGATCATTCCACTATAATACCTCCAGGGCTGGAATGGATCTTTCAAGTACATCAGACTTTTACAGTCACAGAGACTCTAGTGGTCCAGAAAAAGTTTCTTGGTTAAGGATCCTCCAAAACTTGTAGCAGTCTGGTGTCTTAATAACCATGCTTTATTGATTTAATATAAAATGCCAGTCTAACAAAGGCAGTTGAGTGTAAACCTCACCAAGTGTTGGGCAAAACTCCTGCCCAGCTTTTATTGTCCTCTACCGAAATGGAGAATTCAAACAAAATTACATCTTGTCTCTGTAAAAGGTCAGCTGAAATAAAAATTGTTTAATATTTCTCCTTCCTCTATATTACCAAACACTGTGAGTGTCCAGGGACCATCAAAGATAAGCCTTAAATCTCAGATTTAGGAAATCTCTGCACCACCTTTAGTTGCATTTTGCAAGACCCCCCAACAGGCTTTTTGGACATTATCTGATGAATCCTCATAGACATTCTGTTTTCACCCCTTGGAGTGCAACCTTCCCACTAAGAAGAACTTCCCTGGAAATAAGGCAGATGGTAGATTAATATAAAAATGTGGCTGTAGTTTGGAGAAAGTCTTGCTCAGCTCATCCCCTCCCTCCTAATAATGGAACACTTTCTGGTAAGATAGTCCATTTGGGGGCTGGAGAGAAGAATAAAATATCTTTTAGGCCAGCGCTAATGAAACTCAGCTTTGAGATGATTCTCTGGGAGCTGAGAGGATGGAAACACAACTTCCGAGGGAAGGGAGATAGGAAAGGCTGAAGGAAGACGCAGCAAGTTTATACAATGTGTAAACTACAGGGAGCTCCATCTTTGAAACTTTTTCCTCTTTTCTTCTTCTTCTTCTTCTTTTTTGGTGAGGAATATTGGCCCTGAGCTAACGTCTATTGCCAATCGTCCTCTCTTTGCTTGAGGAAGATCGTTACTGAGCTAACATCTGTGCCAATCTTCCTCTATTTTATATGTGGGACACCGCCACAGCATGGCTTGATGAGCCGTGTGTAGGTCTGTGCCAGGGATCTGAACCTGCGAACCCTGGGCTGCAAAAGCAGAGTGTATGAACTTAACCACTATGCCAGGCCGGCCCCTCCTCTTTTCTTCTAATAATTAGCTATCTCCATACTCAAATTAAATTATTTCTCCCTCATGTTCCATAAATAAATGTGAAGCAAAATCAAACAAACAGAAAGATACTCTTGTTTTGTCCGACATGTTCTTTTCTGTCATCCAGTTGTCAGGAGAGAAATGACTCACCTGCTCTCTTAATAGATTTGACCTATCTCTGCTTGGGAACATCTTTCATTTGCACGGAAGCCTTAAAGAAACAGTGATACATTACAGCAGGGATTCCCAACCTTTTTGTCAAGAGAAGCGGCTTTCCATTTCCCCTAAGGCTTTAAGGTCAAAGTATGGGGGCGGGGGCTCTCCAGCAGATGTTTCATTCTTCCCTGGGGAAGCTGTCAACCCCCGGGCCACTGACGCGAGCATCATCAGACAGGGCTTCTGGATCTACCAGCAGATTCTCATCATCTGGCTGAGAACTCACTTACAAGGATTCTTCCATTTGATGAGAAATGGAAAAAACTCTTAAAAAGAAAAAAAAAGCAATTATTTGCTCTTTCACATTCCCAAAAGATGTCTGAGCACTGGCTAAACTCATTTGCCACCGGAGTTGGTCAAAACAGTGAAGTTGACATAGTGTAGCCTCTGGAATTCTTTCTTTCTTCTTAGCTTTACACCATCCTTGTGTATATCCCAGACCAAGTTTCCTATAAATGCCCTTGTTGCCCTGAGTAGGGTGTCCAGGCTTGTCATCCTGATTGAAGGGGATGGTCAGCCAAGTGTTCACCCCTGGAGTATCACCTTCCTGCTAAGGCAAGAACTTCCCTGGAAATAAAGCTCTGACTGCAGGTGCTCACAATCCTGCTGGTTACTCTTAAACCACTCGTATCTCTCGAGTTTTCTAGGTACGAGCTATGCTTCTGCTCTGAGTTGGAGGATGTATAATATGGAGATGAAGAAACAATTTGAACTGTCCAGGTAGCCATGCTAGGATGGTTCCCCAGGAATACCCTTTGGAGGAGTATATGGGCATCAGAATTCAACCCATAGAATTGCAGATTTTAGTTAGAAGGAATTTTGATGGATCATTTGATCCAGTCCAAACATCTTGGGTAAAATGACCTCATTTTACAGATGACACAATAGAAGCCCAGAGAGACTAAACGCCATCTCAAAGGTTATCTGGTCACCTTCTAAGACTAGACTACAGGAGTGCCCAGGGCCCTTGTCTTCTGCCTCCTACTTTAAGCTACTTTACAAATATTTAAAGGAACATATGACACCAACACATAATGATGCCAACACATGACTAACGTACATGTGGTGTTTTTGAGGGAGAAAAAAAGAATGGACTCCTTAATAATGCCACATAGGATGTTCTGATATCAATCCCTTCTGATTTCTAGCCTATTTTGGCTCCTTTAAGAACCTAAATCAAAGGAATGCTCTGCAACATAGTATTTACGGATAATGGTTTAGATTTTTGACTTCATAGCATAGCCTGTTGTTTCTTACTCCATTTTTGTAAACTTTGTTCCATGTCTCCTCCTCCTGCCATTTGCCTCATGATTCGCCACCTCAACTTGGTCTTTTTGCTATTGCTTGGGTCTTTCCCCAGTAGCTGAGTCATTCCTCAAAAGGTCAGTGACTTCTATTCCTCGGTCAACCAGATCCCCAGACCTTACCAGCTATATGCTGCTTATAGGTCGTCCCCAGTCAGTCTATACTAGACATTGGCGAGTGGAGAAGAAGTTTTTGGTGATAGCTATTGTAATTACAAACTCCAGAACTATACACAAATTGCTTTCGTCACCACTGTAATAAAGGATAGACAGAATTTAGGAAGAATGAGAGAGAGAAGAAAAGAAAACAGAGTGGGGGTTAGTTTGTGAAGTTCCCATTTAGTGAGTTTCTTTACAATAACCAAGTAGTATCTGGAGTTCTAGATATAGAGTTGAAATACAGATTCTGTACTTGAACTACGAATTTTGAATTACTGTAGACAGAGACCAAGAACGTTCTGCAGTTGATATAAAAATACCCATTCCCACACAGACAAAGGTGGGAAAGGGAACCATATTGAACCTGAAAGGGGATGGCCATATTTTAGAGAACAAAATGAATGCAAGGAAAAGATACAAATAAGATCAGGACATAGACATTTTTCTTAATCTCAGTAGCTAGCTTTGTGGAAAGAAGTAGAAGGTTATTTTAGATGAATTTTATCATCTAATATTATTGTGAATTTATATTATTCAATATTACGAATTGGTGCATATAAAGTTATACTATATTCAATATCTATTGCTGTGTAACAAATTACTCCAAGATTGGTGGCTTAAAACAGGAAACCTTTATTACCCTATGTTTCTGAGAGTCAGAAATCCCGGAATGGCTCAGCTGGGTGGTTCTGGCTCAGGGTCTCTAACAAAATTACAGTCAAGATATCAGCCAGAGCTGCATCATCTGAAGACTTGGATGCGCCTAGAGGATCTTCTTCCGAGAAGGCTCCCTTACTGGAGTCATCAATTCCTCACTAGCGTTGTCCAGAAGTCTTAGTTCTTTGCCATGTGAGCATCTCCATAGAGTTGCCCGGTTGGCCTCAAGACATGGTGGCTGGCTTCTCCCAGAGGGAGTGGTCCAAGGGACAGAAAAAGAGAGAGACAGAGCACTCAACATGAAAGCTACAGTTCTTTTTTTAGAAGTTTTTTATTGTGGTAAAATATATATAACATGAACACCATTTAAGCAGTTTTCAAGTGCACAGTTTAGCAGCATTAAGTACATTCATATTGTTGTGCAGCCATGACCACTATTCACGTCTACACCTTTTTCTTGTCTCAAACAGAAGCTCTGTGCCCATTAAACAATAATTCCACTTCCCTACTCCCAACCTCCAGTGATCTCTAGTCTACCTTCTGTCTCGGTGAATTTCCCTGTCTTAGGTACCTCGTAAAAGTAGAATCATACAACGTTTGTTCCTTCGTGTCTGGCTATTTCACTTGGCACAATGTTTTCAAGATTCATTCGTGTTGTAGCATGTATCAGAATTTTATTCCTTTTTATGGCTGAATAACATTCCATTGCATGTACAGACACATTTTATTTACAATTCATCTGTCGATGGACATTCGGGTTGTTTCAGCCTCTGCTGCAGTATTTTTGTAACCTAATCTGGAAGCGACACACCATCACTTCCTCTGTCATCCATTCACTGGAAGCAAGTCACTCAATTGAGCCCACACTCATGGGAAGCAGAAGCAGAGAAATATCAAAGGATTTGTGAATGTATTTCTAAAAGAATAGAAGATACTTAAGTTAATTCTACTATTTGCACATGATTCTTTCCATGAGGCTTGGTCATTGTCTTTAATTCTCCTGATGGTTTTATAAAATCTTGAGTTTCAGGATCTTTCTAGAGATGGCACCTGGAGTAGCCCCAACTAGAACCTAGTGCTGAAAATGGGCAAACCAGAAGAATGACATGCTTTGTCAATATTGCCCTAACAAGGTTTATTTTGGTACCTGAGGCATTATAGATACAAATCTAACTTCTTTGTTGCTCTTAGGCCTGGGTTTACCAGCAGGAGGAAGGAAAGAAGGTCCTGCTCGTGGATCATTCCACTGCTCTTGAGTGGGGGCCATTTCAGTGGCATGAGTAGCTGTGGCATCCGTGTTTAGAGCACATTCAAAGTTATTCCTGTTGGAGTCTGTCTTTGTATGTAGTTGGAAGAAAGCTTAATCTGTAATGACAAATATAACAACAAAAGGGAATGCCCCTCCACCCCCCACCATTATCCTTGTTAGTAACCTGGTCAATGTTCTTATTTCCTTCTGTAAAGACTGACATCACAAAGCTAGGCTCTTTTGCCTTTTTTAATTTATTACACTACTTCAATTTTCTATTTCGTGATGAATGGAAGGAATTTGGAAGGAATTCGCAAAGATGAAGGCAGGGAGGAGAAAAAACAATTACCTCGTGCCAATTGCAGCAGGAAATAGTGGAGGTGCCATTCCTGCGGCATTTCTGTCCATTTTTCTTCATTACTAGAATGGTGGCCGCTCTCCTCATTACCCGACACATTTCTCTTCATTACCAGCCGTGGGGATGGGGGTGATGATGAGAGCTATTTACAGCTAGAATTCTGTGAAAGGCCCAGCCGATGAATAATAATTATTCAAACAGATCCGTGGAGGCCAAAAAAGGCAAGTGGTTCAAGTGAGGCTGTTGTATCCCAGAAAGGCAGGGAGGGGATTTCTTTTGAAGAGAGGGGTATTCCTGTTGCCCTGTCAAGGACTGTTCTGCATTGCTGGGCTGGATCGGCTCGTCTAAGGTACTCAGTGTGTTCTTATAAGAATGGACCAGAGAACGGTGATTTGCTTAAACCATCAAACAACTGCCCGGGCCCACTGTAACCCTAGCTTTGTCTGCTAGAGAGGAAGCAGGACCTTCCTTGAGTCTACACTCAAAAAATAATTCACTGCAAACCCTTCCACCCCTCCCCTCCACCCTGTATCAAACTTTCGATCTACCTATCTGGGCAATCTTCTTAGGGCAATATGGAAAAGGAATATTAACTATCATCTATCTATCTATGTATCTATATATGTGAGTATTTATCTGCATTAGTCAGGGTTCTCCAGAGAAACAGAACTAACAATGTGTACATGGAGACAGAGAGAGAAAGAGATTTATTTTAAGGAATTGGTTCACGTGATTGTGGAGTCTTGGAGAGTCCAAACTCTGACGATGTAAGCCAGCAGGCTAGAGGCTCAGGGAAGAGTTGCAGTTTGAGTTCAAAGGCAGTCTGCTGGCGGAACTCCTTCTTGCTCAGGGGATGTGAGTCTTTGTTCTATGAAGACCTTCAACTGATTGGATGAGGCCCACACACATTACAGACGGTAAACTGCTTTATTCAAAGCCCATTGATTTAAATGTTAATCTCATCCAAAAAAAACATCTTCACAGAAACATCCAGAATAATGTTTGATCAAATATCTGGGCATCATGGCTCAGCCAAATTGGCACACAAAATCAACCATTACTTTATCTATCTATCTATCTATCTATGTATCTATCTATCTATCTATGTATCTTCTATCATCTATCTGTAAATCTAGACTGATAAGGTACAAAGAATTTGTGACCCACAAATAAAGGTGCTAATTTGGGTTTTTACCTAATGATAAGTCTTTGAACTGAGTTATTAAGATTCTTTTGAGTGTGTAGCCAGTAGTTGGAGAATCCAGCAACTATAGCTAGGAATGGAGTCCTGCCTTCCGTCCAGCCTTCTCTCAGACACTTGAATTGAGGGGAATAATTTCTCCAAGGGCAGAGAGGGATCTGTAAGTGAGTTTGGAGAAGAGGCAGAGTGTAAATTCGATGGGAGTTGTAGTGAATTGTTTATGAAAGAGCACCTTTCAATTTAATTGCCTAATTGCTACCTTTGCTTTGACTTTCTCACTAAAATCAGCCCTCATAGTTATCCTGCAGCAACCTTGCCCAACTCAAAAAGATGTTGAAACAGGCTGCAGAAGTTCCAAGCCAGACACGTGGGAACAAGTCAGCTTCCCAGAGACAGGCTCATGGGCAGCACTCTAGTTAACCCTTACTGGCCCAGAGCATTTGGGAAGGAGGCCCTGGGAAAAGATTTCCACTAGCAGGGCATCGCCATTTGCCAAACTCTGACGGTGTGTGCAGCCTGTTAAGAATGATAGAGGCGGTGTTCCAGCACAGCAGGCTTTCAATATGAGACAGAGGGATGAAAGGAGTACAATATGAAAACAGCAGGTGAGAATGGATGTATCACACAGGGAAAAGATGTTAGAGGAATATTGCGGTATATTAATTCTCCCCAGGTCCCCTCAAATTCAGTAGCTTCAGTGAAAGCAAAGAGATGCTCTTGAATTAGGCCCAGGCTCCTAACAAGTGCCTTAGCACCATCTGCTTAGTAGCAAAAGCCCTACAAGGTGGGAAAGACAGACCTGTATGCCAAACGACGATGTTTTCTTCAATAGCCTCTATTTCCCCAGGGGCCCACACAAGCTGTCTTGTGTGGACAAGCTCAGGGAAATTGATGTCTCCTAAGTGATGCTTCTCCAGAGTTAGGCTACTCCTACGGGCAAGATGGCATTCGCCCAGTGGCTTTTGGGATAATTTGCACTTTTCTAAGGGCTTGAAACAAGCAACAGAAGCAGCAACTACTTGGCACCTGGAAAATTCTTCCTAATGATCTGCATCTGGAGAGGCTTCTCAACAGACTGCCTATGGGCAAGTTGTCAGACCCTGTTCATGACAAATTGTTCACCATTGAGAAAGGGCACGATCTTGTACCTTCCCACCTAGCTCATTATAACTTCAATGAAACAAGGACAGATGAAAGGTAAACAGCCTGCAGCGGTGTGAATCAACTATCCCAGGGAGAGAGAGCTCAGGGCTTTCCTGAAGGAACTAGCTTCAGTCTTCTGCCTTAGTCCTTTTGATTTATTTTGCTTAGTGCTTGAGCAACCTGCCATTTCCCTAAGCCAATTTCTTGATGCCTCTGAGCAGAGAGCATGTTATGACAATCTCCCCTATGTAGATCCAACTAGCTTGAGTCCATCATGGCATTGCCCTAACCTGGCACCAGACATCCATTTGGAAAATTGGGGGGAGACAATTTGCCCCTGCCTCCCCTCACTGCCCCTGAAGAAGCTTCTCCAGTCTCATGCATTCAACTACCACCTATCGTCCGATGACCTCCAAACCCATATTTCTCTTCTGAGCCCCAAACTCTCCTCTGAGCTTCAGCCTGGACTTCTTAATCTGGATATAAAATGGTCACCTCAAACATGTCCAAAACTGACCTCGCCCCAGACTTGCTCTTCTCTTTGATCTCCTAGCTCTGTTAGTGACATCGTGCTTCACCAGTCAACGGAACTAGTTACCTTTTACTTCTCCACCTTCACCTGTCCTCACACACATCCAATTTATTACCAAATTATGCTGATTTTGCATTCGGAAGGTTTTTTTATGTATGTCTCTTTTCACTCTTGCTACTATTCCTGTAATCCAAGCTCTTAAAGTCATCCTGATTTGCTTGTAATTGGTCCCTCTGCCTCCTGCCTTAACTCACTTAAGACTGTACCCGACGGCTTGAATAATCTATCTAAAAGGGTTAAAATCTTTAAAAACAGAACTAAACACTAGACTACGAGACCAGGCCCTGTTTGACTTTCTTCTCTAGTATCATCTCCCAGTAACTCCTCCTCTCTCTTTCTACTCTTGTCATACCTTTTAATTCCCCACATGTGCCATGCTGCTTCCAGCGCCATGTCTCTGCAGGGAGTTATTGCTTCAATCTGAAACCCTCATCCCACCCTTCTTCACAGGCTAATTATATCTGACTCATCCTTAATACTCAGCTACAGCATTATCTCTTCCAGGAACCCTCTTGTGAATTCCCAGAATGGAACAAGTGCTGTTCCTCTGTATTAATCTCCATCACACTCTGTGGATATCTCTGTTATTATCCCCATGTCCATTTCTCTCACTGGATCTTTAAGACCTTTTATTAAAAAACTTTACCCTCAAATTTCCTAGAATAAAACCTCAGCAAGCACTGAAAAATTTTAATTTGCACTGAATTCCTATATCTTTGTGTCTGTAGGCCCCCATCCATGAAATATTGTTAATTCTACCAACAAATTTCTTTGATTCACTGAGCCATCATAATATCAGAGTTTATTGTGCATGGAACATCCTTATCTAAAAATCTCCAAGGTTTTTGAATATCTCTACTCTTGAAGGCCAGATATCTTCTCTACAACCCACAGCATCTGCTTCTCCAATACCACTGACCTCCTTGAAAAGTGGCTCTTGGATCAGGTGTCTCTCTGTAAGATTCAGGCAGGGACCCACAGCCAGCTTGCTTAGTTGGAGATGAGTGCCTGGCATTTCGTTATCTTGATTAAATCTTTTTGTCCACCTGCTGGAATCATCACACTATAGAAGA
This sequence comes from Equus quagga, assembly GCF_021613505.1. Taxonomy (NCBI): domain Eukaryota; kingdom Metazoa; phylum Chordata; class Mammalia; order Perissodactyla; family Equidae; genus Equus; species Equus quagga. The sequence goes on from NC_060285.1 coordinate 28,220,704, forward strand.
TGCAGTTGGGGTTAAGATATCAATTCTTGTCTATGCAAGGCTTAGAATACAGTAGTCAAGGCAGGGAATTTAAATATGAAAAATTTCTCGGACGCATGATCTAAATAATTATACATTATGTTGTGTTGTTGCTTTAAAATTCTTCCTACCTCCCTTGATTACATTCAGGATCAAACTTCCTATGACACAACATCCTTGAGAGGCGTCATGGCATAGAAGATAAAAGTGCACGTCCTAGCTCTAGACTGGGTTAATATCCCAGCTCAGACACTTGCTAAATATGGAAACTATCCATGTTTCAGTCTCCCCATCTGAAAAAAATAAAATAAGAATAGTACCTACTTCACAAGTGTAGTGACAATAAAAGATAAGACATGACAAGAACCTAGAAGAGTGCCTGGCACGTGATAAATATTTAATAAAATTTAATTATTGTTATTTGATACAAGACATCCATTTCTCCTTCGGCATTTGTCAAGGTATTCCAACCACAATGAACTTGAAGTTTCTCTGCTGCATTATTCTCACTTTGCTTTGCACCTGCTACCAGGATGTTTTTGCCTCCTTCTTCTGGGTAAACCCTGCCCTTTCCTCCTCAGTCTCAGTTAATGTACTCTTTCGTGTACTGCAGTAGAGCTCTGTGCTTCCTGCTCCCACTGTCTGTCCTCATGCTCCTTTCCATGCCCATCTCCCACACAGAACTCTAAAGCCTTTATGGGGAGTGGGTATTTTCCCCCTTTATCTCCCAATTTATACATGATAACTGCCATTTGAGAGGTGCTCAAAAATATCTATGAAATGAGATAGAGACTAAATATACCCTGAAATACATATGAAAAGTGGAAGATAAATATCTATCTAATTCAGATGAAAGGACAAGCCAAACACTGGGAGAAAATGTTTGCAAAAAACACATCTGGTAAAGGACTATTATCCAGAATATGCAAAGGACTCTTAAAACTCAGCAAAAAGAAAATAAATAACCTGATTAAAAAACGGACAGAAGACCTTAATAGACACCTCACCAAAGAAGATACACAGATGTACAGGTAAATAAGCACATGGAAAGTTACTCCACATCGTATGTTATCAGGGAAATGCAAATTCAAACAACAATAAGGTACCACCACACACCTATTAGAATGGCTATAAGCCAGAACACTGACATCACCAAATGCTGGCAAGGATATGGAGCAAGAGGAACTCTCATTCGTGATTGGTGGGAATGCAAAGTGGTTCAGCCATTTTGGAAGACAGTTTAGCAGTTTTTTACAAAACTAAACATACTCTTACTTATAGTTTGGCAGTCATGTCCCTTGATAATTGCTCAAAGGAGTTGAAAACTTGAGTCCACACCAAAACCTGCACATGGGTGTTTATAGCAGCTTTATTCATAATTGCCAAAACTAGGAAGCAACCAAGATGTCTTTCAGTAGGAGAATAGATAAACAAACTGTGGTACATCCAGACAATGGAATATTATTCGGTGCTAAAAAGAAATGAGCTATTAAGCCATGAAAAGAGGAAAGAAACTTAAATGCATATTACTAAGTGAAAGAAGCCAATCTGAAAAGGCTACATACTGTATGATTCCAACTATGTGACATTCTTGAAAAGGTAAAACTATGGAGACAGTAAAAAGATCAAAGGTTGCCAGGGGTTGCGTAGGGGGAAAGGATGAATAGGCAGAGTGCAGAGGATTTTTAAGGCAGTGAAAATGCCCCATATGATACTATAATGGTGAATGCATAACAGTGTGCATTTGTCCAAACCCATGGAATGTACAGTGTTAAGAGTGAGCCCTGGGGCTGACCCCATGGCTTAGTGGTTAAGTTTGTTGTGTTCCACTTCAGCAGCCCAGGTTCACGGGTTCAGATCCCAGGTGTGAACCTATACCACCATGCTGTGGTGGTGACCCACATACAAAATAGAGGAAGACTGGCACAGACGATAGCTCAGGGCTAATCTTCCTCAGCAAAAATAAATAAATAAATAGATAAATAAATAAATGGGATTAAAAAAAAATAAGAGTAAACCCTAAGGTAAACTGTGAACTTTAAGTGATAATGATGTGTCAATGTAGGTTCCTCAGTTGTAACAAATGTACCACTCTGGTGGGGGATGTTGATAACGGAGGAAGCTATGCATGTGTGGGGACAGAGGGTATAAGAAAACCCTCTGTAGTTTCTGCTGAATTTTTCTGTAAACCTAAAGCTGCTCTAAAAAATAAAGTCTACTAATGAAAAAAATTGATATAGCTATCAATAACGAGTCTGATTTCCTTGTGTGATCCTCAGGCAGTCTCTGATGTCAATTTCAGATGAAAAATCCCACAAGTTTTCAACAGTGACAGCATCATTTGTATAATAACAATAGCTAACATTTACTGAGCACTTACCATGTGCTGGACACTTTTCAAATGCTTCAAATATATTCCCTCATTAAATCCTTGTGACAGCTCTGTGGCTAGGAACTATTATTAGTCACCTTTTGGAGGTGAGGAAACAAAAGCACAGAGAGTTGAATCACATTGCTAAAGATTGTGAAGTTAATAAGAGACAGCACCATCTTCAAACCCTTGCAGTATAACCTAGATTCAAAACTTTTAATCTCTGTGCCATATTGATGCTTAATCCAAGTCACCTCCAGAGCCAAGGACTTTGAAAGAATAATGGTACAGTAGTCCTCTCCTATCCACGGGAAGACGTTCTAGGCCCCCAGTGGATGCCTGAAACTTTGGATGGTACTGAACCCCATATATACCTTGTTTTGTCCTATAGTTACATATTTGAGGTATGACACCAAAACTAGAACAAATTTCTTTTTTCTTCTTCACAATTTCACAGATAAAAGATTTGTTCTCTCCATACATCTTAGCAACCTCAGCACACGATTTTTTTTCTTTTTAGTCAAGAACTTTCACCTTTTCCCTTCAAGGAAGCACTTTACAGCTTCTCTTTGGCATGTCCGAATTGCCAGCAGCACTACTCTCGTCCTTTGGGGCCGTTATTAAGTAAAATAAGGGTTACTTGAACACAAGCACTGTGATACCATGAGAGCGGATCTGATAACTGAGACAGCTACTAAAGCACTAATGGGCAGGTAGAGTGTAGAGCAGGATCTGCGGACAAAGGGCTTGTCTCAAGAAAAGTCAGGAAAGCCAGTAGTTAGCAAAGGAAACCTGTATCTTGAGCAGGCTGTGTCGCCTGCTGAATACACCAGGGTTCTGTTAACAATGAAGACGGAAGGATGATTTTGGAGTGGGCACTGCGAGTTCAGCCACAATGTGCTTGAGAAAATCCGTGCTACTTTATCTCGGTATCTTGACTAAGAGCACAAAGATGGTTTTTTGGATGCATCATTTCTCCACTTCGTATCCACCCCAGCACACCAAGGGATATGACACACTCTGTCAATAACAGTGCTTCATACAGCAGTCATTCCACGGAAACCTGTCCACATCGCTGACTTGACGACTTTAGAATTGAGGAAACATCTTAATCTAGTCAATGGGCCCCACTCAAAGATATATCTGGGATGGTGCCAGAAAATTGTGTAGCCATGTGTCTGAACATTTATGTGTGTGGGGGCATTGCTTCATTTCCTGAGAGACTCTTACGCTTACTAGAGTTTAAGAATCTTTCCATGCAACCTAAAACTCCATTGAAATTTTGAAAACCATTATATGTTGTCCCAAGTTGGTCAAAAAGGTAAGTAAAATCTACCTTTCCTCCTATGAATTCAGCTAAACCAGGTCTCTCAACCTATGCTGGGACTTACGGGACTTCTTCTTTTCAGCTAAATTCAGAACTTTGTGTTTATACCCTTTTATATTTCATCTGCTAATTTTGGAAGCTACTTCTAGACTGCTCATTTCATTGTGAGTCCTAAACCACCATACAAGACCTTAGCTAAGCCGTATGTACAAATTTAGTCATTAAATCTTACATCTCTGCAGAGTACTTACGTAAATTTCTGAGAAAAATGATTAGAACAGAATCAAGCACAGAATCTTGCTTTCTCCCCTGATAACCCATTTCTCCATATGGCAATCTATGATCTTTTAAAATGGTAAGTCATTGATTACTTTGGAGCATCACATCGTGCCCCAAGTTAAAATGTTCTAGTGAATTCCCTTACTGTCACACAGCCTTCCAGGCTACACTGGCCTGGCCTCCCAGACTTCATCTGCCTCTTTACCATTCTTCCAATGTGCCAAGCTCATGTCCAGTCCCAGGCCTTTGTATCCTTGCTAGTCCCTCAGTCTGGAATGCTCTTACATCAAATGCCTCATGGCTGCTTCCATCTTTACAGTCAGGTCTCAGGTCAAATGTCAACACCTCAGAAAGGTTTCCCTTCTAACCCTATCTAATGTGTGTGCTTTATTTTTATTTAACATCCGTGATCATCTTTGTTTGGTTGTTTCATGGGAGCAGAATATTGTGTTCATCAGTGTATCTCCAGCACTCGGAAGAGCATTGGATTTTAGGGGGACCCCCAATAAATATTATTTGAATGAATGAGAGAATAGGACCTTCTTGCTTATTTACAGTGATCCATTAATCAGCCCCCTTTGGACACGTTTATTCAATTAGCTACCAGTTCTGTGATGTTTCCATGTCATCTGCAGGTATCTCAAGAAAGACTTCAAAATTCGTTCTTGGTGCTGACATTCACGTGTAATATAACTGTGGTATTTTCCTGATATATATGTGCCAGTCCAAAAAGGAAATCAAGTTGATCTGATAGGACATTTTCTTAGCAAACTCACATTGGTCTCTCTAATCTAGAATTTGCCAGGAATTTATATCAATTACACCGGTTTTTCAGTCTCTTGATTCCCCCTCCCTCAAACACTGGTTTTGAAAATCATAGAATTTATTCCTCAACACCTTCCTTCTATCCATCTCATACTTAGCCATTCCTAAGGTTATGGATAGAGTCCTGCATGACACCCATTTGGTTTTGAGGGTCATGGAGGCAGCAAAGCATATGACTGAGGGTCAGCGTGTGGGCTCCAGAGCAGTGCTTCCCAAACTGCAGTGTGCATAAGAATAACCTGGAGATCTTACCAAAATGCAGATTCTGGGGCTGGCCCGGTGGCACAGTGGATAAGTTTGTGGGCTATGCTCTGACAGCCCAGGGTTTGCAGATTTGGATCAGGTACGGACCTAGCACCACTCATGGAGCCATGCTGTGGCGGCATCCCACATAAAATAGAGTAAGATTGGCACAGATGTTAGCTCAGGGACACTCTTCTTCAAGCAAAAAGAGGAAGATTGGCAACAGATGTTCACTCAGGGCCTATCTTCCTCACATATACACAAAAAAAGCAGACTCTGATTCCGTAGGTCTGAGAGTCCACATTTCTAACACACATCCAGATAACGATGCTGCTGGTCTGTGGACTCTGTGATGACTGGAAGGCTCTAGCAGACTAAATGGGCTTTAATCCCAGCCCTGCCATGGGCAAGCTATTTAACCTCCCTTGGCCTCAGTTTTTCCATCTGAAAAATGAGGATAATAACAGCACCAACCTTCTAGGCTTTTGTGAGGATTAAGCTAGGGAATATATACCAGATGCTGCGAGCGCTGCCCTCAGTCTGATCATCAGCGTTTGCCATGATTATCACTACGTCAGAATGTGATTCATCCAGACTCGAGCCGGTATAATTGTTACATGCTTTCTTATCATCTGCTCACCTATCCTGGGCTTTAATTCTCCCCTTTAAGCTGAATTTCTACTTTCCATGTTTTCTGGTTTACTGCTCTCTGATGGTAAAGATGAAAGCACAGAGGAATGGAGAACTTTTACTCGTTTTTGTCACGTGTTAATCACGTACCGTCTACCCCAAGGAGTCAGCTTATTTATGTTTTTCTTCTTGTTCCAAGTGTCTTTTGAAACATTCTATTTAATGTTCTTGGCATTTTGCTAAACTTCCATTCATTCTGACGCTGTGTAACGTCAGAAATCTGCTTAACCACAATAACAGAATCATTTTACGTTCGTTATCATGACGAGCTAAGTGATTCATTCAGATCAGCTTGTGTGGCCTCAGTGAACAAGAGCTTCTCACACCCAGTCTCTGCTTCCCAGGTGAGAAGGCCAGAGAATAATAGGTAAGCTTTTAATTACCGCTGATGTGGAACAGATAGATGGTGGTGTTTGTTATCAGTTCTCCAAGGACTCACCACACCCTTGTTTAAAGGCAATTTAGAAAATTGGGATGGTAATGAATGGGATCATTGCTAGGTGCAAATTACATCAATTTTTACAAAGTCGTTGCCAAATCCCGTTTATTTAGATAAAAGTCAATTTAGAGTTGTAATGTTACTAACATCCCTGACAAATCGTGGCTATGCTAAGTATTATAAGAATTAAAGTGCTAAGTCTGCAGTTCACATAAGGAAGCAATCATTAGATTAACTGATAAATTGGAAATCATCCCCACCTAGGCCAGTGGCTGGGAACAGGCAGCGCACAGGGCAAACCATGCTGTGTGAACTGTAAACAACAAGGACAATTTGCATGTGCATTCAATTTAAGGGATTAGAAAATCTTCCCACATACATTATTTTCGTTTATCTTCTGAGTAGAATCTCAAGTGATTCCACAGAAACACTTACTTCTTTTTACCACTTATGGAGTGGTGGTCAACAGACTGGGCTCTTAAATCAGATTACCTGATTGTGTTAATTTCGGTTCCTCAGGAAACAGATGCCGAGATGGGATTAAGCATGCAAGGATTTTCTTAAGGGACACGCTACGTTGGAGAAAACGGAGGAGAGAGCTAGGATAGGCTGGGTGAGCCATTATGGAGGGTGCACATCGGACCCTAAGTGATGGAGAGTGGGAGGAGGGGTTGGGTGGATGCACCCTAGACTGCTGTAAAGTCTAAGAGAGACTTGGCAAGGATCTTGAGGAGTTCTTAAGGCAAAGTGAGTGATCAGAGAACCCCATATCACCCAGGAACAGACCTTTTATAGCATGCCCGCAATGGATTTCAGTGAGCTGCAACTCGGCACCTTGGTCAATAATGCATCCTGTAGTTGGAGATTGTAGATGTCCCATGGTTTAAATTCTAACTCTGCCATTAAGTAGCTATGCTATTTTAGTGAATTATCCTGCCTGTCTCAAAGCCTCATCTTAGTCATCTGTAAAATGGTAATAATAGTGGCACCTCCTCTGTTGTATGGATTAAATGAGATAATGAACATACATTATTTTTCTGTAAAGCTCTTGGGCTTTCACTGTACCAACTGGTTCCATAAAATAGGGGATCCAAGCCTATCCTACTGCCTGGACTGTGATAGGGCTGAAATTCATAGATATCCTGAGCCAAAGAACTTTCTCATCTCGTTCATCAGGAAGCGTTTGAAATATTTTACCTTTTGACTTTTGAATATACTTCTCTTTTAAAAAATGAAAAAATAGGGGCCAGCCCAATGTTGTAGTGGTTAAGTTCGCATGCTCTGCTTTGGCAGACTGGGGTTCGCAGGTTCAGATCCCAGGCACAGACATAGACACTGCTCACCAAGCCATGCTGTGGCAGCATCCCACATACAAAAAATAGAGGAAGATATGCACAGGTGTTAGCTCAGGGCCAATCTTACTCAAGCAAAAAGAGAAGTATTGGCAACAGATGTTAGCTCAGGGCCAATCTTCCTCACTGAAAAAAAAAAGAAAGAAAAAGAGAAAAGAAATGTACAAAGAACAAAGAGATAATACACTGGGGACAAGATGAGCAGAGCCTTGGGAACATGTAAGATTAATATGGGAAGATCTAATAACATGGTGTCTTTGGAGTCCTGGAAGTAAGGAAAAAGAATAGTGGCCTGAAGAAGTACTCAAATACAAGGGCTGAACATTTCCAAAATTTAGCTAAAGATATAACCTATAGATTCAAGAAGCTGAGGCAATCCCAAACAGGATAAACCCAGAGAAACAAAGAAATCTACATTAGGATACATCGTAATCAAATTACTAAACATTAAAGACAAAGAAAAAATCTTGCAAGCGGTGAGAGAGAAACACCTTCCTTACAGGGGAATAACAGCTTGAATGACAGTGGATTTCTCACCAGAAATCACGACAGAAGAAAGTAGTACAGCATTTTTCAAGTGCTGGAGGAAAGGAACTGTCAGTACAGAATCCTATATCTAGTGAAAATATCTTTTAGAAATGAAAGGGAAACCAAGAAATTCTCAGATGAAGAAAAACGAAGAGAATTTGTCTCCAGCAGAACTTCCCCAAAAGAATGGCTCTAGCCATTCTGTTTAGAAGTTCTCTAAACAGAAAGGAAATGTTAAGAGACAGATCTTGGAATGTTAGGAAGGAAGAAAACACGATGCACAGAAATAGGATTAAATACAATAGACTTCTTCCTTTGAGTTTTCCAAATTATGTTTGATGGTTGAAGTAAAAATTATAACACTATCTCATGTGGTTCTGAATCTGTATTGAGGAAATATTTAAGCTAATTGTGTTTTAAACAGGTAATAAAGGGCATACAGATCAAAAAGGAAGAAATAAAAGTTCCCTTATTTCCAGATGATATGATTTTCTACAAAGAAAAAAGCCTCCTAGAACTAATAGCTGAGTTTATCAAGGTTGCAGGATACAAAAGATGAATTGTATTTCTATATACTAGCAATGAAGACCAGAATAAAAGATACAATACTATTTACGATCGATCAAAAATGATGTAATTAGGTGTAAATCTAATAGCACATGTACAAAACTTATGTGCTGAAAACTACAAAACACTGACGAAAGAAATCAAAGAAAACCTAATTAAATCAAGAGACATACCATATTCATGCATTAAAGATTCAACATAGGAAAGATGTCAGTTCTCCCCAATTTGATATACAGGTTTAACCGAATTCCTATTAAAATCCCAGCAGCAGTTTTGTAGATATAGACAAGACTATTTCTATTTTTTTTGTGTGGAAAGGCATAGGAACTAAGAAAGATAAATCAATTTTGAAAAAGAAGAATAAAGTGGGAGGAATCATTTACCTGATTTCAAGATTTATTGTAAAGATTCAATAGTCAAGAAAGTATGGTACTTGCAGAGGGGTAGACACATACATCAATGGAACAAAATAGAGAATGAACGCAGACGTAAACCCACACAAATATGCCCAACTGACTTTTAAGAAAGGTGCAAAAGCAATTTGATGAAGGAAATACAGCATTTTCAACAAATAGTGCTGGAGCAATTGGACATTCATAGGTAAAAATTGACCTCCATCAAAGTTTTATACCTTATACAAAAATTAACTCAAAACGGATCATAGGCTTCAATGTAGAATGTAAAACTTACAAACTTTTGGAAAAACACATAAAGGAATCTTCAACATCTAGAACTAGGCAAAGAATTCTTAGATTTGACATCAAAAGCAAAATCCATAAAAAAATTGTTAAATTAAACTTAATTAGACAATCAAAATCATACGTTTTGCTCTGTAAAAAGTCTTGGTAAGAGGATGAAAAGACAAGATACAGACTGGGAGAAAATATTTGCAAACCGCCTATCTGAAGGACTAGTATCTAGAATATATAAAGAACTTTCAAAACTAAATAGTAAAAAATAAACAGTCCAGTTAGAAAACGGGCAAATGATATGAAGAGACATTTCACAGAGAAAGGATAGAGATAGCAATTAAGCACATGAAAAGCCCTTCAGCATCATTAGCCTTTAAATGAAATCCAAACCTCAATGAGATAGCACTATACACTTATCTCCTCATTTGTCAAATGTAAACTATTAGCTTAGTATAAAAATTAAAATATGGAAAATTTATAAAATACACAACAAACAATAAAAGACAAGTGCCTGGGCCATCCCTGGGCTCTATACTACTTGCCAGATACTTTTATGTGCATTATCTTATTTTACTCTCAGACCCTTTTTTAACAATTGAGGTAATATTAGTTCATAACATTATATAAATTTCAGGTGTACATCATTGTATTTTGATTTCTGTGTAGATTACACCATGTTCACAACTCACAGACCAATTACCATCCATCACCACACACATGTGCCCAGTCACCCCTATCACCCCCCCGCCCCGTAACCACCAATTTAATCTACGCATCTATGTGTTTATTTGTTGTTGCTGTTATCTTCTACTTATGAGTGAGATCATGCGGCATTTGACTTTCTCCCTCTGACTTATTTCGCTTAGCATTATACCTTCAAGGTCTATCCGTGTTGTCACAAATGGTGAGATATCATCTTTTTTTATGGCTGAATAGTATTCCATTGTGTATATATACCACATCTTCTTTACCCATTCGTCCCTTCATAGGCACCTAGGTTGCTTCCAAGTCTTGGCTGTTGTGAATAATGCTGCAATAAACATAGGGGTGCATGTATCTTTATGCATTCATGTTTTCATGTTCTTTGGATAAATACCTAGCGGTGGAATAGCTGGATCATATGGTGGTTCTATTCTTAATTTTTTGAGGAATCTCCATACTGTTTTCCATAGTGGCTGCACCAAGGTTGCATTACCACCAGCAGTGTATGAAGGTTCCCTTTTCTCTACATCCTCTCCAATACTTGTTATTTCTTGTCTTATTAGTTATAGCCATTTTGACAGGTGTGAAGTGGTATCTCACTGTAGTTTTGATTTGCATTTCTTTAATAATTAGTAATGTTGAACATCTTTTCATGTGCCTGTTGGCCATCTGTATATCTTCTTTGAAAAATGTCTGTTCAGATCTTTTGCCCATTTTTTAATTGGGTTGTTTTGTTGTTGTTGTGGTTGAGATGTATGAGTTCTTTTTGTATTTTGGATATTAACCCCTTGTCAAATATATGGTTTGCAAGTGTCTTCTCCCAATTGTTAGGTTGTCTTTTTCATTTTGTTAATGGTTTCCTTTGCTGTGCAAAAGACTTTTAGTTTGATATAGTCCCATTTGTTTATTTTTTTCTATTGTTTCTTTTGCCTGGTCAGATGGCATTTGAAAATATGCTGCTAAGACTGATATCAAAGAGCACACTGCGTATGTTTTCTTCTAGAAGTTTTACGGTTTTCAGGTCTTACGTTCAAGTCTTTAATCCATTTGGAGTTAATTTTTGTGTGTGGTGTAAGATAACGGTCTACTTTCATTCTTTTGCATGTGGCTGTCCAGTTTTCCCAGCACCATTTATTGAAGAGACTTTGCTTTCTCCATTATATGTTCTTGGTTCCATTGTCAGAAATTAGCTGTCCATAGATGTGTGGGTTTATTTATGGGCTCTCAATTCTGTTCCACTGACCTTTGTGTCCGTGTTTCTGCCAGTACTATGCTGTTTTGGTTACTATGGCTTTGTAGCATATTTTGAAATCAGGGAGTGTGATACCTCCAGCTTTGTTCTTTTTTCTCAGGATTCCTTTGGCTATTTGAGGTCTTTTGTTGTTCCATATAAATTTTACTATTCTTTCTTCTATTTCTGTGAAAAATGTCCTTGGAACTTTGATAGAGATTGCATTGAATCTGTAGATTGCTTTTGGAAGTATGGACATTTTAACTACATTAATTCTTCCAATCCAAGAGCACAAAGTATCTTTCCATTTATTTCTATCTCCTTCAACTTCTTTCAACATGTTTTATAGTTTTCAGTGTACAGATCTTTTATCTATTTCATTAAATTTATTCCTAGGCATTTTATTCTTTTTGTTGCTATTGTAAATGGTATTGTATTCTTAATTTCTCTATCTACTACTTTGTTGTTAGTGTATAGAAACACAACTGATTTTTGTATGTTGATTTTGTATCCTGCAGCTTTAATGTATTCATTTATTATTTCTAAAAGTTTTTTGGTGGATTCTTTAGGGTTTTCTATATATAAAATCATGTCATCTGCAAATAGAGACAGTTTTGCTTCTTCCTTTCCTATTTTGATCCTGTTTATTTCCTTTTCTTGCCTGATTGCTCTGGCTAGGACTTCCAATACTATGTTAAATAAGAGTGGCAAAAGTGGTCAAAATTGTCTGGTTCCTCTTCTTAAAGGGACAGACTTCAGTTTTTCTCTGTTGAGAATGATATTAGCTGTGGGATTGTCATACATGACCTTTATTATGTTGAGGCACTTTCCTTCTATACCCATTATATTCAGAATTTTTATCATAAACAGATACCGTATCTTGTCAAATGCTTTCTCTGCATCTATTGAGATGATCATGTGATTTTTATTCTTCATTTTGTTAATGTGGTGTATCACATTGACGGATTTGTGGATGTTGAACCATTCCTGCATCCCTGGAATAGATTCCACTTGATCATGTAGTATGATCTTTTTAATGTACTGTTGTATTCGATTTGCTAGAATTTTGTTAAAGATTTTTGTGTTGATGCTCATCAATGATATTGGCCTGTAATTTTCTTTTTTTGTGTTGTCCTTGTCTGGTTTTGGTATCAGGGTAATGTTGGCCTTGTAGAATGAGTTAGGAAGCTTCCTCTATTCAATCTTTTGGGAGAGTTTGAGAAGGATAGATATTAAGCCTACTTTGAATGTTTGGTAGAAGACACCAGGGAAGCCATATGGTCCTGGACTTTTGTTTTTGGGGAAGTTTTTGTTTACTGTTTTGATCTCTTTACTGGTGGTTGGTCTATTTGAATCCTTTTTTTCTTCTTGATTCAGTTTTGGAAGGTTGTATGATTTTAAGAATTTATCCATTTTTTCTAGATTATCCAATTTGTTGGAGTATAGCTTTTCATCATATTCCCTTATAATGTTTTGTATTTCTGAGGTATCCATTGTAATTTCTCCTCTTTCATTTCTGATTTTGTTTATTTGGGCCCTCTCTCTTTTTTCTTGGTAAGTCTAGCTAAAGGTTTGTCAATTTTGTTTATCTTTTCAAAGAACCAGTTCTTAGTTTCATTGATTTTTTCTACTTTTTTTTGAGTCTCTGTTTCATTTATTTCCACTCTGATATATATTATTTCCTTTCTTCTACTGATTTTGGGCTTTGTTTGTTCTTCTTTTTCCAGTTCCTTTATGTGCACTGTTAGATTGTATATTTGAGATTTTTCTTGTTTGTTGAGGTAGGCCTGTACTGCTATAAACTCCTCTTAGAACCATTTTTAAGGTATCCCATAAATGTGGACATGTCTTATTTTCATTTTCATTTGTCTCCAAGTATTTTTTTATTTCTCCTTTGATTTCTTCATTGATCCTAAAGTTGTTCTGTAGTGTTTTGTTTAATCTCCACGTATTTGCAGTTTTTCCAATTTTCTTCCTACAGTTGATTTCTAGTTTCATACCTTTGTGGTCAGAAAAGATGCCGGTATTATTTCAATCTTGTTAAATTTATTGTGACCTAACATGTGATCTAACCTGGAGAATGTTCCATGTGCATTTGAAAAGAATGTGTATTCTGTGGTTTTTGGATGGAATGCTGCACATATATCTAAGTCCATCTGGTCTAATGTGTCATTTAAGGCCAATGTTTCCTTATTGGTCTTCTATATGGATGACCTATCTATTGGTGTAAGTAGAGTGTTAAAGTCCCCTACTATTATTGTGTTACTGTCTATTTCTCCTTTTACATCTGTTAATAATTGCTTTATATATTTAGGTGCTCCCATGTTGGGTGCATAGATATTTACAAGTGTTATATCCTCTTGTTGGATTGTTCCCTTTATCATTATATGGTGCCCTTCTTTGTCTCTTGTTACAGTTTTTGTTTCAAAGTCTATTTTGTCTAATAAAAGTATTACCACAGGTTTCTTTCCATTACCATTTGCATGGAGCATCTTTTTCCATTGCTTCACTTTCAGTTTATAAGTGTCTTTAGGTCTGAAGTGTGTATATGGTATGCAACATATATGTGGGTCTTGTTTGTTTTTTTTTTTTTTCCAATCAACCACCCACTATCTTTTGATTGGATCATTTAGTCCATTGACATTTAAAGTAGCCATTGGTAAGTATGTACTTACTGCTATTTTGATACTTTTTTATGGGTGTTCAGTATTTCCTCTCTGTTCCTTTCTTATCTCTTGATCTCTTCCCTTGTGGCTTGATAGCTTTCATTAGCATTATGTTTGGGTTCATTTCTCTTAATTATTTGTGTATGTGTTATAGGTTTCTGGTTTGTGATTACCATGAGGTTCATATATAATAAACTATGTGTATAGCAATCTATATTAAGTTGATGGTCTCTTTATTTTGACCTCTTACTAAAAGCTCTATTCTTTTACTCCCTTCCTCCCACATTTTATGTTTTGTTATCATATTTAACCTCGTTTTTGTGTGTGTCCATTACCCTCTTATCATGGAAAGAGATAATTTTGGTGCTTTTGTCTTTTGACCTTCATATTAGCTTCATAGGCGGTTGATCTGCTAACTTTACTGTACATTTGGCTTTACCAGTGATTTTATTGTTTTGTTTGGTTTTTTTTTTTTTAACACTTTTCTTATTCCTATTTGTGGTCTTTTCTTTCCCACTTAAATAAGTCCCTTTAGCATTTCTTGTAAGGCTTGTTTCTTCGTGACAAATTCCTTTAACTTTTGCTTGTCTGGAAAATTCTTTAGCTCTCCTTCCATTCCAAATGATAACCTTGCCAAGTAGAGTATTCTTGACTGTAGGGTTTTTTTTCCTTTCAGCACTTTAAACGTATTATTTCTTTTTTTTTCTTTTTTCTTTTTTTAAAGATTGGCTCCTGAGCTAACATCTGTTGCCAATCTTTTTTTTTTTCCTGCTTTTTCTCCCCAAATCTGCCAGTACATAGTTGTATATTTTAGTTGTGGGTCCTTCTAGTTGTGGCATGTGGGATGCCACCTCAACATGGCCTGAGGAGTGGTACCATGTCCACACCCAAGATCTGAACCTGTGAAACCCTGGGCCGCCGATGCGGAGCACATGAACTTAACCACTCGGCCCTGGGGCCAGTGCCACAGATATTATTTCTTGAATAGATTCTCTGTTCCTTTGTGTCTCTTTTCTCCTTCTGGGACACATATAACACAGATATTAGTGCACTTGATGTTCTCCCAGAGGTCCCTTAGATTGCCCTCATTCTTTTTAATTCTTTTTTCTTTTTTCTGTTCAGCTTGGGTAATTTCCTTTAGTCTTTCATACAGCTTGCTGACCTATTCTTTTTTATCATCTACCTGCTATTGATTCCCTTTAGTGAATTCTTCACTTCCATTATAGTATTCTTCAGTTCTGATTGGTTCTTTTTTATATTTTCCAATTCTTTGTTAATGTTCTCACTGTATTCATCCATTCTTCTCCCAAGATGAGTGAGCATCCTTATGACTATTAGGTTGTACTCTTTATCAGGTAGATTGTTTATTTCTGTTTCATTTAGTTCTTTTTCTGAGGATTTGTCCTGTTCTCTTATTTGGAACATATTCTTTTGTCTCTTCATTTTGCCTCTTTTTCTGTGCTTATATCTATGTATTAGGTAGATCAGCTACTGATCTTGGAGAGATGACCTTATATAATAGATACTTTATGAGGCCCAGCAGTGTGTTTCCCTTTTATCACCAGTTCCAAATGTTCCAGGAGTGCCGCTTGTGTGGGTTATGTGTGTCCTTCTGTTGTGGTGTGGTTGCTCTTGCTGCAGGTGCACGAGGAGGTTAGGCTGTCCCCCCACTGGCTAGTTGTAATGCTCAGCTGCCTTGTGGCTGCTATGGTCACTTCAGTCACTTCATCAGGCATGGGGAGCCCCAGCATAGTTGGCTGAAATGTCTAATGGCACATTCCTGCTACACTTTTTCTCTGTTAAATGAGTAGGCCCCCAGTGTGGCTGGTTGCTAGACTCAGGGGCTTACAATTGCTCTAGGCCTCTGGCCTGCAAAGCTGTGGTCAGCTCTCTCAGTAGTGTAGCTTGGTGGGACTGGCCCCAGGTGTGACAGCACATAATTGTTCCAGGTGTTGGAAGGTGGGGCTAATCCCCTATATGTCTTAAGATTGCTCCTGGCCATGAAGCACCATGGCTAGAATGTGGCTTCTTTCTCTCCAGAAAGGTATTTCTGCCTCTTCCACCTCAGTCAGTGCTCTCCCTTGTTGTAGGGGTTCTTTTTATCTAATTTCCAGTTTCTCTCAGGGGTAATTTTCCCCAGGATAGTTGTAAATTTGTTGTGTCCATGGGAGGAGGTGAGTTCAGAGTCCTCCTACATGGCCATCTTCCCAGAAGTCTCTCTCAAAACCCTATGTAACAGTAATTTAGAAAACGCATGATCAATATTTTGGGGTTAAATGATTAAATTATTGGATTATTGAATGACTGAATGAATAAATGAATGCATGAATGGATGAACAGTGCTGTAGACTGAATGCTGTGTTCCTCCCAAAATTCATATTTTAAAACCTAATCCTCAGTGTGATGGTATTTGGAGGTGGGGCCTTTGGGAGGTGCTTGGGTCATGAGGGTGGAGGCCTCATGTATGGGATTAGCACCCTTATAAAAGAGACCCCAGAGATCTCCCTCTGCCCTTCAACCAAGTGAGGACTCATCAAGAGAATGGCTATCTAGGAACGAGGAAACGAGCCCTCACAAGAGATGGAATCTATCAGCACTTTCATCTTGGACTTCCCAGCCTCCAGAACTGTGAGAAACAGATGTCTATTATTTAAGCCACCTAGGCTATTCTATTATATATTCTGTTACAGAGGCCCAGATGAACTAAGATGGATGGATGGATGGATGGATGTTTGGAATCAGTGCAGTGTAGAACAATGTAAAACATGTTAAGACATAGGACATTTACAAATGTGAAGTTAAAAAGCTTATTTTAAGTGAATTCTGATAACAATAGAATTTAATGGCACAGGGCAAGGGCAGAAAGGTGCAGGAGATTCAAAGAAAATCAGAAAAAGGAGTCACACCTTGTAAATTGCAAACAAGAACTCCTTAAGTAGTAGGCATCTTTGGAAATAGTGCATAACTTCTTGGGATAAGCACATCGTAAAGATGTTTCATTTAGAACTTCTCCTGTTAGCTGCTGCATGATCTGACCATTTGCAGGGCCGTGTATCTTTGATCTCTCAACTTCTGGCTGACCACACCTAGGAAATCAGCTATTCATTTTCAGCGTGGCAGGAAATGCAATGGCAAGTTTCCTGATACAGACGATCTCTAATGGAGCAACATGTGTGCTGGCAGGACCATTGCCTGCCTTTGACCCTTGACAGAAATTGCCCTCCAGTGTCTGAGCATTCTATTTCCTAGCTTTGGATCGGAGGTCACCGCACTTGACCTCTGGCCTCAGTGTGATCTCTGACTCTCAACTCCCAACTTGATTCTGATTATTCTGCACAGTCTCTAGTCCCCCACGGTCCAGAAAACTCTACCACTAGTTCCCACCAGCCGTTGTCATCTTTGTTCTCTCTTTCTCTCTCCAGGTCGTGGCCAACAGAAATGTACAGCTCCTAACAATGAAATGGTCCCTCCAAGTTGCCTTGTGCACTGACTTTGATCAATTGCTATTAATTATTATTTTGAGTGCCAATCTTCTGAAATGCAAATTGTGCTTCTACGTTCATTGTCTCATTTAGCATTCAAGAATCCCATGAGGAGGATACCATTTATCCCCTCTTTGGGAATCAGGAAACTGAAGCTCAACAAAACTGAATGTAATGTCTAAGGTCACACTGTCAGAAAGTATCAGATTTAAGACCTGTTATTTTTACTCCAAATCCACTTTGCATGCTTTCTATTTATTAAAGGTTTTCATAGCACATCCCAGTGTTGTTCTGGGTACTAAATATATGTACTGTGAAAAAGCTTTGTTTTAGTTTTAAAAGATGTTATATTTTTCAATATACCTGACAGCTGTTGTGCAGATTTTAAGTCCTTTCAGTCCTTCCTCTTATCTAACCACAACTGTGACAACTAGTTTCATGAAGATTTGACCAGTGTTAGCAGGTGCAAGCTGGCAGTACGTCACCTCAACTCTCTGATACTCGGCTTAAGACATTTGCTGGAAACCATGTCACTTGTGCTTGCACAATCCAAAAGAACCAGGGAGCTAATGCCCAGGAGTTCACCCTTGACCAATGTGGGGTGGAAACCAATGGACCACTTCCCCCTTGCATCACCCAGAGGACAGCTCTCAACCTCCTCAAAAGATCCTATAGCAATGAGCACGAGTTAACCATAGTAATGGGCAACTGGAAAAGCCATCCTTGTTATCAGGCTCCCTCCTTCCTTGTTCACTTGCCTGTACGCCACTCTGCTCCTTGGGATCACATTTCTAAAGTCACCACCCACACACAAGATTGACTTGGGTTTTGCTTCCAAAAAAACCCAGGCTAAGTTTCACTAACTATCAGTCAGCCTGAATTAGTGATTTACTGAATTTTATCTGCAAATCATAGTTTTAAATCTTACCTGTCTGCATGATTGTGCACAAGGATTAATTAAGTTTATAGGATTTCTTAATCAGTTGGTTTGGCTTCCACAGCGGTTTTATAACAATGTGAGCAGACACCCCTACTGAATGTATTACCAGCATATTTGTGTGAATTTATTTGTTTTGCATTCATAAGGGAACTTTCATTAACTGCTAAGTAAGATGACTCAGGTTGGTTCAGAAGTTTCCTAACTGACTATGAATGGTTCTTATGGAAATGTTGGGTTTTTTTAATTGAGGTAACATTGGTTTATACATTACGTAAATTTCAGGTGTATATCATCATATTTCGACTTCTGTATAGACTCATCGTGTTCACCACCAAAAGTCTAGACACCATCCATCACTGTACATATGTGCCCCTTTACCTCTTTTGCTCTCTCCCTGCTCGCTTACCCTCTGGTAACCACCAATCTGTTTTCTGGATCTATGTGTTTGTTTGTTTATCTTCCACATACGAATGAAATCATATGGTATTTGTCTTATTCTGTCTGACTTTTTTTGCTTAGCATAATGGCCTCAAGGTCCATCCATCTTGTCACAAATGGCAAGATTTCGTCTTTTTTATGGCTGGAAATGGTAACTAAAATCTTGTTTTGTTGATGAAAATCTATACTAACAAATTCGTAGGTATTCTACATTCCTAAACTTCCCTTCTGCCCGCTGTAAGCACTGTCCTTGTCAAGATGTATAACGTCTATACCTGGATGGTTTCAGCCCTCCACTCTCCATGAGAACATACTCACTGGCCATTTTAGCTCATTTGACTACTGGTTCTACAACTGAGATGAGGAGAGAAGTAAACAGGGACGTACACTTTGGAAAAGCTTTGTGAAGATTCTGATACTCAGTCATCCCTTATCTTTCTATTCACCCTCTGCTGCTTCATACTACTCATGCTCTCACAGCTGTGGTGCAGGGCAAGCCCAGATGGAAACAAGGCGATGGGACAACAAAATAATTTCTATAGAACACTGCCTTTAGACTCTCCACGGATAAAAAAGTAAAACCAGATGAGTGAATCTGGTGGAAGGAACAAAACTGAAAATCTACGGCCTTCTTTCATTTTGTATATCCTTAAGAGACCCAGAGTCAAATTGCTTTTTATGAAATCTCCTCAGCAAGTAAATTTGTATAAAAGCAGATAAGCTTAGAAATTCTCACATCTTTCAAGAATCAAATATTCCAGGTAATTACGATCTGGGGATCTGGGGAGTTCATGGTTGTGGTTTATTCTGAATGTCAAGCAATAAAACTATAGGAATAGAGATCATATATAGATTAGACGCCATGGCTGATCTTCTTTTTTTAGTTTTCCTTTACCTTGAAAAGCAGTCAGCTAAGCTGTATAAATTAAATATTATCGTCAGCACAGAGCATTATTTGATCAAACAGCAAGATTAGTCACATGGAAATAGTATTGGAAAAAAAATGATTCCATTAGCTGATTTACTTTCTTTTGTGTCTGATACAAAACCTAGCATCAGTGTGCGTGTGGGCGTTGAGTCAATGAACATCAAGCTTCAAGAAAGGCCTTCTAAACTATCCAATATAAAACATAAATTAGAAAAATATACACAAACACACATACATATACACACATGCATGTATGCATAGACACAGAGACAGCAAGACGATTCCAGGATGGCTGAATCTGTTTTTCTTCTCTCAACCAAAAGCGTTTGTTAAATATCAGCCTCTATGTGACCCTTTTCAGGATGATACAAATTTCTTCCTCCCATACTTTTTTCCAACCTCTGCTCTAGCATTTATGACATTTCATTATAGTGTGTTTCATATCATACATCTTCCCAAACAGATTATAAGGGCACAGAAGACGGAGACCTGTCCAGTCGCCATAGCATGCATCTGGCACATGGTAGGCAACAAATAAATGTTTTAGTGAATGAATTGGTGAATAATTAAAGATTATCTGGTAGTTGAATCTATACTAGTGGTCTGCAGGCTTTCTTTTTGATCTGAGGACACTCCTTGGCTCATCACTGGGAAGGCTGAGTTTCTGAGTATATCATGTTTCTCCTTGTATGTCATATGTAAACTATTAGCTTAATATAGAAACCAGACTATGGAAAATTTAATAAAATACGCAGGATACACCATAAAAGACAAGTGCATGGGCCATCCCTGGGCCCTGTTTTTGGTGTAGTTTTTAGTGTTTTACTTCTACCAGTTATTTTTATGTACATTATCTAACTTTACCCCCACAGTCCTTGGAGGCAGTCATGTCCTCCATTTCCGGATCAAGAAATGGAGATTCAGAAACCTCAAGTAATGTGCCCAGAAAGACAAACCTGAGCACAGAATCTAGGTTTTCAGAATCTAAATTGAGGACTTATTTTCCTGAAGTTCATCTACTTTCTTCCTTTAAAAAGATATCTGAACTAACTGCTTGACATGGCATCAATCCAACATGAAACAACCTGTTGATAAGCTGAATTATTCACTCTTCACTTGATTATTTTGTCATTTTGTACATGCAAGCATACTCTGGTTAAAGATGAAAAATGTCTTTCATAAAACAGACGTTCAGCTCTGCCCCTGGCATGTTCTGTTCAATACAGTGTTGTTATTATTTTTCTTTTAAATCTTCAGGCTGCTTCTTCCAAATGCAAAAATGATCCAAGCTCCTTTGTGTTTTCATTCTGTAGTTTATTCTTGGGGTTATTCCTCATGTTTTATTTAAACTTTTAGTTTTTGCTTTTAAAACGTACTTGTGATGCATATATAAGTTTTAAAATAGGAAGATCAATATTTTCCCCTAAAGATCATACCTTTAATTTTATAGAAGTCAATAGACTACTATGATTTGCTATATAGAAATTCACATTATAGGCAACTTTTTAAAAAACGTACTATTCTGCAAAATGCAATACCTGTTCAGAGAAAGAAAAAAAGCAAAGATATAAACATTCATGTTGTGGTCTTATGAATTCTTTGATCAGCTGTCTGTTTTCTCACAGCCATTTTCCCCTATCACTACATTTCTAAGACTCCAAATGGAGAGTTATAATTCTGGAAGGTGATAGAATGAGCTGAGCTCCACAGATGCTGAGGCAGCCAGTTTGCTATTAGATTTCAAAGGCAACGATTCCAAACTGATGCCTGAGGAGATTTGTTTTTATTTGGATAGCAGAGAACTCGAGATGAATAAAATGATAGCTTTACAAGTGCTATTCAGAACTACTATGTAAATAAGTAGCTTACGCAGCCAGACGTGGGGATAAACAAAGGAACATGTCAACCGACATTCAAATCTCATTATTGCATTAATGTAATCTTCCTGGGTATGGGGAGAAATAATTTATATAAGCATGTACAGAGGAAGGGAAAAATAAATCACCAAATACAAATTTTCAGTTTTATCATCCAACAATATAATCCTCAACAATAAATGCTAACAATACCTGATTCTTCTTGCAATGTTTCACCCGTTTCCTTTATTTGAGCAACTAGATGTCTCTAACCACCTCCTCTTCGCATCAGACCATGGTGGGACTGACCTCATTCAGCACAACCAATTGTTCATAATTGGGTTTTGTGAACTCTGCTGAGTATTAGGTGCTTGCTATTGAAAGTGTCTCCTACGTGATTCCCCGCGAGTCCCATCCATTTCAGCTTTTCATTTCTTCCAGTAATATGATCATGCTCAGAGCTTCAGAATCCTTACAATGTGAAAAAGGATGAAGTGTTGCCATTATCATATATAAGAGCATGTCTCAATTCTGAGTGGGGATCTGTCTGCTCTGAGACGCGGGGGATAAAATGGCCTCCCTACCTAAGGATTAGTGTTTATGCATTTAAATCATATCTAAGAGTTCAGTTATTATTTAAAGCAGTTAATCCCATGTACTGATCCCCCCCCCCCACCAACGATTCCACCCTGTGATCAAATTCTTATCCACCCACTGTGAAACTTGGAAAAATAAGATTAAGGTAGGGAGGTTTACTAAATCTAAGTTATTTTGTTTTAATTCTGAAATTCTATCCTTTGGCATCATTTTTATGAAATGACGGGGGTAGTAGATGATAATAGGTTGGTTTTGAAGTCCCTACTTGGATAAACTAAGAATTGACAGCTATATGTCAGCTCCACAATTATTTAGACTTTGCTGGTCCTTAAAATCCAAAATTAACTATCGAAACTTTATTCAAAAATGTGTTGAGAAAATTAGTGATTCTTTGGATAAAAGACAAAAATCATCTAATAAAGTTTCATAGGTATTTCACAGTTAAATCCTTCATTGAGTAAATATCTAATAGTAAAAGGCAGAACAAATAAAAACCATTAGAAAAATAATAGAAAAATATTATCATCAGGCTGGGGAAAACTTCTAAGCAAGACAAGAAACTCAGAAGCCATAATGAGAAAAAGATATAAAAGAATAGATTTGACCTTAAGGGCCCCAGTTCCCAGACCGTTCGTTATCTAAGTCCCTTCAGTTTGGGAAATCTAAGTTGTCGTAATACGAAAATACCCACTAATAAATATTAACATCTCTACTCCTTCCGTGGTTAAGAGTAACATTTATTTCCACCCTTTGTGTCAATAAACTAATTATTGTCTGATGTTGCTAACCGTGAACAAACAATTCAAATTCAATACAAATTGATAGCTAAGTGAGGTTACAAATCTTATAAATGTTTCAGGATTTTGTGAAGTTGATTACAGTAATGTTGGAGAATTGTCTGAATCATAAGCAAAGTCGCTGACAGATGAGGATCCAAAAGAGTTGGAGCAGTTGACAACTGCTCTAGAGGTCCTGAGGCAAAAGAGTAAAGTCCTCCAATATTTTTGCAAAACAGGTCCCTTTACGATAACACTGGGGAAGCACCGATGCTGTGGGGGGCTCTTCAAAGCGCTATAATGCAAGTTTGACTTACACCTTACCCACTAGCAAAAGAAAATCGTTGTATTTGCATGTTTTAAGAATTAACTTATTTTTAGAATTAAGCCTATTATAAGGTAAAATCAACTTGATTCCTTATTTTCATTTTATTTTAAAGATAAAGACTAAAGCAACTTAAGAAAATATTTAGTACGACATTTTGGTCCATTTTTAAGGTGGAGTCACTTGAAGTAGACTTCTTGTAGCAAGTCTTCTTGGATAATTGAGGTCACCTGTCTCAATTATCTATCTATATACAGAGAGAGGAAGATATATATAAATATATATATATGTCTATATAGAGAGAGAGAGAGAGGAAGATAAGGAAAGACTGGGAAAAAGTATTTGCAGCACCCACTACTGATAAGTTATCTTTTATATCTTCAGTATAAAAAGAACATCTGTAAATTAATATATAAAAGATAAAAACCCAACATAAAATCCTAATGGAGATTATGAATTCAGAGACAGGATTATGAAGACAGATCATGAATTCAGAAGAAGAAATATAAATGGCCAATAAAGCTATGAAGAGATGCCTAACTTCACTCGTATCCAAGGAAAAGTAAACTAAACCAGTAAGCTAACAGTTTCATCCATCAAATTGGCAAAAATTAAATATAAATACACATTTATTAAAATTAAAATCTAAAATAAGCATATTCCTTGACCAGATAATTCTAGATCTAGGATCTATTTTGTACAATACTAGCAAGGATGCATAAAAATATGTGTATGAGATGTTCATTGTGGCATTATATGTAGTGGCAAATAAAAGAGCTTACTGGAAAATTCTAATAAATGTGTTACGTTTATACAAGTGGCTACCAAACAGCCATTTAAAAAATGAAATGTGACCTGAAACATATGTCTAAAATATTTTATTATGTGAAAAAAGCCAGGAACAAACAAATTTGTTCAATATCACTCTATTCCTGTGAATACATATGCTTCACGCACACACACGGGCACGTTAAAAAGCGGGGATAATATTCACCAAATTCGTAACAGTGATTATTTTGGGACGTGGGATTGGTAGGGATGGGAGTGATTCTCACTTCTTGCTCTCTTTATATTTTTTAAATGGTGGAATAGGGGGTGAGCTTCGCTTTTTGTGTTTTTCAGTATTTTCTAGTACAAATAAATAAATAAATAACACCAGCGGGTAAAAAAAAAAAAAGACCAAGATCTTATTTGAGGCTGCAGGTGATATCCAAGGTGAGTACCATGGCTGAGAAAGCACTGATAGGCAAGATGCTGATGCACACGCACTCCCTCTCATAGTCTAGTTCAAGCCCCTTCGCCTGGGGCCCAGAGACCTGCACACATCTGAGTAAAGAATTCAGAGGGTCTGTGAATTTGAAAGGGAAAACATTGCCTTTGCATTGTTATTAGCTTCCAGTTGAAATTCAGCAGTTTCTAAAAATGAGAATATAGGCAACAAGCCCCAGAAGTGCTAGCAGTACCTGTGACTTTGTCATCAATAGAAATCACAGATATTTTCATATCTCATTGCAATTGTTACAGACATCTCAAAATATTGCTAATGAGCTTCTGTATACTCAAAATAAGTCATTTGAGACCCTCCACTAGATCTCGTTCTTCGACACAATAATAAAGTACATCTATTACTGTACCACAAATTCTTCAGTTGTTAAGTATATTGATAACTATATTTTGACATTGTTGGCTTCCTCTGTAAGCCTTTTTTTTTTTTTAATTTTGTGCATTCAAACATTATTTGGAAAAGGAGTCCATGGGATTCACCAGACGTCCCATGGCACAAACATAACAAGGTTAAGAAACACTTTAAGTGTATTGGCCTTTTGGAGAAAGTCATTAGAATGTAGTAAACAGGGTGCTAGGTTGTAATTTAGAATTTTGCAGCTTACGCTTTCTGTACATCCTGAGGATGGCCTTGAAGCCTTTTGGAAGCTTCTAATCTGTACCAGGCACTGTTCTAGGCGCTGAGAAGATGATGCTTGATGAGCAGTTCATGGAGCTCGCAAGGAGCTCACATCTAGACGAATGGGTTGGGGAGAGGGTAGACAGAAAATAAACAGGAGTTCAAATAAATATTAAAGATAAAATTAAATTCTATGAAGAAAATAAAAGACCATGGATAGGTGTTCATATTCTTTTCTAAGTGCGTTGGGAAGCCATTAGCTGTCTTAAGTGGGGTAGAAGATTGATTGCAGGAGGACAAGAGATAACAGTGGTTTGGAATAAGGACATGAAGTGAAAATGGAAAGAAGTGGGAGGAAATGAGTTACATTTGGTTGCTGATCAATAGTTTCCTCATTCCACTCAAGGAATAGAATATTCATTCTAGAGATTATAAAACCAATTCCCCCCGAATCACTAGTATATTCTGTAGATTAGGCTACATGATGCCCAAACAACTCCATTAAAACATGAATCAAACTAGTCATTTGACGTGATCTAGAGACACAGTAGTGTGGCTGGATATAAGCTGAGGCTGATAGTTAGACGCCCTACAGAAGATTGAGCCACATCTTGTCTGCAGATGAGAGGAAAGCAAAATCAGATTCTGTGAAAAGAACGTGTCGAAAGAGAATGCCATTCCAAGTACCAGAAAAAAATAGGAATCATCCCATGCTCAGAAGACTAAGAACAAAGCATCTTGGTACAGAGCAGTGTTTTCAGCAGGAGACTTGCATGACCACTCTTGTAAGATGGAAGCCTGCTCGCCAGCTTCTAGCAACACTGAGGAGCTTCCAGAACAAGGAGCCTCTCAGCTCAGTGACACGCAGCACTCATCAGCAACAGCTGTGTGATCATTGTTAAGGCCTGGCAGCCTCAACAGCCTTGGCAAAAAGCCTTGTGTAACAGTGTCGCCAGACGTTATCTACCAGGGATGGGATACAACACAATTATGTTGCTGCTTCTGTTGTTGTTGCTGTTGTCATTACTATAACTACCATTTCTTGAGCGCCTACTCTATGCTCTGCTATTTACTGTGAACTTTATGCATATTATCTTATTTAATCCTCAAATAAACTCATGACTGTATGATGAGTTCAATGTACATATTGTATGTATTACATTTGTAATGTCTGCCTTGTGGGACGAGTAAACATCTGTCTGTTAGACAGATAGAACATTTCCATCATTGTAGAAAGCTCTATTTGAGAGTGCTGGGCTAGATACTCAATCAAATGTTCTGCGCTGTTCTATTTGGTAACCATGAGCCATATTAGTTATTGAGCTCTTGAAATGTGGTAAGAGCAAATGAAAAATGGAATTTTAAATTTTTAAATTTTATTTAAGTTTATGTACATATAAATTTAAATAGCCACCTGTGGCTAGTTGGCTACCATGTTAGACAGCATGGGTCTAAGACCAAGTTTACATGGCCAGCAAATACCAGAAGCAGGGAGTCAATCTTGGGATTATCTGGTTTCAAAAATTAGCGCTAGTTGGGGCACCCTAAAAGACGTTGTTATGTTTGCACCTTGAGAGCTTTTCATTTGGTGTTTATAGCTACTTTGTTGTCTAAGAGCCTAGGAACGCACGGAATGTTGGTGCCCTGAGCAATCTGCCACCGAAAATTCTATCAGCAGTACCACCTACGAGGGCACTTTGGTTTTAGAACTCCCCGGGTGTGTCCATCAAGCTAACCCAATATGGAGGAAAAAAGCAAAACTAGTAGGGAAATTGTTGGTGCTGGATAATTTTTGTTTGTCACCCTAGATCTACTGTCCACCATTCACCACTCTGCTCTGGTCTCAGGAAACTGACCATCTTTGGACCTTTTAACAGGGCTTCCTTGCCCCCAGCTTCTGGTTGGGTCCAGCCAATGGCAACCTCTGGTTGGAACTTGAAAGGTAGAAGCAGAAAGAAGTTCAGGTCTTCATTGCTCCCAGCTCTCTCTCTGTCCAGTCATTGTTTAACAATGGCTACATAATTCTATTTGAGAACATAACTCCTAGGGAATGGCTCTCTCTCAGCTTCAGGTTGCACTAGGTTCCAGGAAACCATTCCCCCCTTTTCCCTTCACCTGGGATGGATAACAGCTTCCCACTGTTGCCAGCCCTGGGGTGCTTCACTAACTCTTGTTGGTTTCCCACGTCCTACCCACACTTTCCTGAATTATTCCCCTACTAAACTCCATTCTGCCATCCCTTTTGAATGTTTCATTTGTTTCTTGCTGGGGACTTTGATGGACACAATATTGGATGAATTTTAAAGAATAGGAATTTTTAGCTCACTTATGAACTAAAAATAAAGATATAATATGGTATTTCATAAAGTGGTTATCACATATTTTTAGCTACAAAAAAACATCCAGCACATTCTAAATTATATATGTGAGAGCTTTGCCAAGAAGCAATGTCTAATAGCCTGAATTTTATTTTGATATTAAAAGGATCCAAAGAAAATATGTGAGCAGGGACATTCATGGCAACGTTTTTTCCTATATAAAAAGTTAGAGGAAAATTATATGGCCATCAGGAGAGGAATGGATAAGTTCTAGCACTTGTTTCATATTGAAAACTATGTAGTCATTAAAAAGAATGAGGAGGGCTGGCCCTGTGGCTGAGTGGTTAAAGTTTCATGCACTCCACTTCGGTGGTCCATGTTCACAGGTTCAAATACTGGGCGCAGACCTGCTCCACTCATCAGCCATGCTGTGGAGGCATCCCACATATAAAATAGAGGAGCATTGGAACAGATGTTAGGTCAGGCCTAGTCTTCCTCAATGCAAAAAAAAAGAAGAAGATTGGCAATGGATGTTAGCTCAGGGCGAATCTTTCTCACCAAAAAAAAAAAAAAAAAAAAATGAGGAATATATTTAAATAGCAGAATGAAAAGATATCCATGACATATCTTTGAGTAGAAAAAAAGTGAAACTTCATATAATATATTGCAATATTTCTAAAAATAGGTGTGAATTCATTTATTCAACAAATATATATTGAGTACCTACTATGTGTCAGGCATTTTTCTAGGCTCTCTAGATAAAAATAGGATAAAAATAGATTAAAAAACTGACAAAAAATCCCTACCCTCATGGACCTTGCATTCCATTGGAGGGAGGCAGACAACAAATGAAATAGTATGTTAAGAGGTGAAATATGCAGAGAAGCAGGAGAGGGTGTTGGACAGGGGCACAATGTTAGGATAGTCAGGGAAAGCCTCGTCGAGAAAGTGACCTTTGAATAAAGACATCAATAACTGGGAAAAGAACATTCCAGATAGAAGGAATAGGAAGTGCAAAGGCCCTGAGGCAGAAGCATGTCTGATGTGTTGGAGAAGGGGGTGAGGGGAGCAGTGTGTCTGGAGCAGAGTGAATGAGGAGGAGAGTCATAGGAAAAGAGCTTTAAGAGGTGTTTAAGTTTGTATGTGGATTTTAAAAGATCTGGAAAAAGACCCACCAAACTTTTCACAGTAGTCACTCCCAGGGGAATGAGGAACATTCCTTTTTTTGAAGAAATATTCAGTTTTAATTTTATACACCGACGTATTGTTTGAATGTTAAAATAGATAGGTACGGTTTTTAACATTTTAAATTGCTTTTTTTTTTTCAAAGAAGAATCAGAAAGCAAAAGACCACACAGAGGTCTTGGTCATAACAAAAAATTAAAATAACTCTCCAAAAGCACCAGTATTTTCACAGAAAGTGACTCAAGAAACTTTTGGTCCTAGGGCTGGCCCAGTGATGTATTGGTTAAGTTCAATGCTCTCTGCTTTGGCAGCTTGGGGTCACGGGTTTGGATCCCGGGCGCAGACCTGCTCCACTCATTGGTCATACTGGGGTGGCGACCCACATGCAAAATAGAGGAAGACTAGCACAGATGTTCGCTCAAAGCTAATCTTCCTTGGCAGAAAAAAAAAAGAAACTTTTGGTCAAAATTACGTATTGATATTACAGGAGCATTCTGAGTGTTAAAACTAATCACAATGACCTCAGTGCAATGAGCTCCCTTTTAAATGGCCTGTTATAACAATGACGGCTTCTCACTGATTATTTACTCTATAGCCTCTGACAGTGGATTTGCATTTACTTCTATTGAATTTAGGGAATTTGTATTTGAGGATATTATAAGATGTCGCTATTGTGATTCATTAAGCAAACTATCAGCCTTAATAGAAGCCAAGGATGCCCTGAAGCAAGTTGTTAGAAGAAATTGTCCAATACAACTAGTTAGATTCTTCATTCAACATGTAATTGCATATTTAACAAAAGTCCTTCTGGGCTCCCACTGAGACGTCTCAAAGCTTATTCAACTGACCCCCAGAAGATTGAGTTGAGATTTCATTCTGTCTATCTCACTCTTTGCTCATTTTTACTAGAATGCTTATTCTTTTCAAGAATGATGGGACCTCTCTCTTCCTTTCCCCCTCACTCCCTCTTTTTTTCTCTTTCCTTTCCAGTTCACATCCGTATTCAAATTCCCACTGGCCCCTCTCTGACCTCTGCTCTCTCTTCTGGCTCCCTCCCCCATTTTCCTTTTCCCATGTATCTCTTTTTCTAATTTATATCAAATGTTCATAACATGGAATTGAAATATATTTCAATAGACTTTTTTATTTTAAAATGAAAAGAAACAGAAAAAAATGGAAAACACTGTAAACATACAAATAAATTAAAATGCTTTTCACTTATTTTAAAAAAGAAGAAACATGAACCTTGCCCAGGTGGATTCATCACTATAATTGATGGCAAAGTGTGCTCGGTACAAGGCCCAGACTGTAGGTAACTCAGTGGGACGCTGTTCTGGTGACCAACAGCAAGGCATTAATTACAAGAGAACTTCTAGGAAAAGAATGATAAAACAGGCTCTCTGTGGTGCCAGTCTCCACTCCTGTGCCCATAACAGACATGATGGACCAGTCACAAGCCTGCCCCACCTATTGTGTTTGCAGCTTCAGCTTCGGGATCCTTCTCAAAACAGCAATCCAGGTGGCCACTGCCCTTTATTGGCATGAGGAGTGAAACTTCTCGATCATCCTGCTTTGAAAGCATCTCTTCTAGAGTCGTTTGACACTGAGCTGGGCTAGCTGTACCACTTCTCCAAGACCACAAAGTCAAGACACAAACAGTAAATCTCCTCAGTCTTTGGGAAGTCCCTCAGAGCTCTTACTAGGATGAGCCGGTCAGGACTTTGCCCCAAGGGACCAAAATTTAATGGGCAGAATTTTAATGATTTTTAAAGTTTTTGTAATTTTTCCTCTGCCATCACTACCTCTCCAGCTATAGGGGAGAGATTCCTCTGGCCAGACACAGACCCTTCGGTAGGTGATGTATTGTATGGAAGCAGCTGGCGAGCAGAGGTAAGAGCAAGTTGACCATGGGCTAGGTTCCGTCTCCTCTTCTGCCTCCACTCTCCCATCCCACAACCTGCCTTGGCACACACCTGTTATTAATTCAAGACTACACTTCGTGTGTGCTGTCCCAGATCCCAGGTATTGCTAAACGTACCTGTAGAGTTACTTGGTGTTCTTACACTGGATAATGGAACCGGTCTCACTCCATGGTGCCTTCTTTTCAGCGTGAACTGGAGAAGTCTTAGAACTAAAACACAGTTTGAAAATATGAGTCAGAAGTCTTAAAAATACCTATCTCTTTAACCTAGTGATTTCAATTCTTTAATAAGCTAAAGAAATCAATATTTAACCGCACATACACAAATTGTTCATCCAAGCATACTTTCTAACAGAGAAAATAAGAAACAATCTAAATCTCCAACAAAAATGAACAAAAATCTTATAGGGAGTACCACACAGAAACTCAACCCAATGATTTATTTATTATATTTGTAATATATTGTTAAGCATTAGAGTAAAACTGCAAGCAACATAAACTCTATCATCTGTTTTCAAAAATACTGTATATGAAACAACCAAAATATTTTGGTGTAAATAACACCAAAATATTACAAAGCAAAATATGATTATCTCTGAGGGATGGGGCTTCCGGATTATTTTCATTTTCTCTTTTTCGCTTGTCAATCAGTAGGTTCTATGTTTTCCAAAACGAATCTATGAAACATTCTAAATATCACAATACAATAAAAGTTTTGCTCAATTTAACAAGAATTTCCTTTTCATTGGTGATTATATTGAGTGGGGAAGAGTACTGAGAAGCTTAAGGCCTTAGGGTGCAATAGTAACACATTCGTTTTGTCTTTTGAGTCTTTGCGGTTCTTACGAGAGCGATTTTGGAAGGAGGAGGACTGGAGTTGAAGTAGAGTAGCCCCTCGTTAATAAAGGGCTGTGTGTTGCAACTCTGTTTATTTTGTGATTGATTTACAGGGTGGGGATGGTTTTTGTTTATTCTTACCGC
Source organism: Equus quagga (assembly GCF_021613505.1). Taxonomy (NCBI): domain Eukaryota; kingdom Metazoa; phylum Chordata; class Mammalia; order Perissodactyla; family Equidae; genus Equus; species Equus quagga. The sequence continues at coordinate 28,252,284 of NC_060285.1, forward strand.
TACCAAATACAACAATATTGCAACACCTACTGAACAGGTGGTTAAGAGGAACAAATGGATCCAAGATGAGAAAGTCCTTCTCGGACAAGACAGTTCTGTACAAACACACAGTGTTGTTAAGGGATTGTTGTACTGGCCAAAGGTTTCACCAGCTGACTTTTTAAACTGGTCCTTTTGTAATCACGGAGGCACAACTTATATCTAAGGAATAGAACGATCACGGCAGATACACATTTATGACCATTTCTTACGCCCCACATCACCTTGCAAGCTTAAATTAGCATGTTGTTTCATTGACTTGCTTCATATTGTAGAGAGAGGCTAAAATCTTTATTTCTTCTGAGGGAAAACAGCACAAAGTCAAAACAGTTCAGGGTAAAAACCAGAATGGTGACAAATCCCCCCAAATTGAGTAAGTTTAGAGCAATGGCTTTCAATGTGCGCTTCCTGCCAGCAGCAGCCACGGCAACCGCTCTCAGGGCCACATCATGACTTTTGTGGGCCAGAGACCCTTGGCCTTATGCACTCCTTCCTTCATTAAAAAAAAAAAAAGAATTAGTATTTTTAGACTGCATTTATATAAAGATGAATATAGTCCAGGTTGGATTCATGATATTTTCCCCCTTACTACATTATTTTTTTCTGATTTGAAGAGAGATTAAAATCAAACCATTTTCATGGGCCACATTTTCATAGGGCTATAGGCACTATGCCTACTGTGCCTCATTAATAAATTGGGCCCGGCATCAGCTGGGAACTTGGAAATGCAAATTCTTGGGCCCCACCCCAGACTTAATGAACCAGAAAGAGCAGTGTGTGTTTTGAAAAGCCCTCCAGGTGGTTCCGAACCATATTCAAGTTTGAGAACAACTGGTTTAGACAGTTCAAAGCTAAATGGGTAGAGCTAACCATCCATAGAAGCTAACAATTCTTTTAACTCCAGATTTTACTGATGGGTTGGGCACAGGAACTCCACCGTCACGGGTCTGTTTTTAGAGGTCAGAATGGGAAGTCATCTTTTTGACTATTTGTCAAATTTGGTTTTATCACATCAAGGACATTTAAAACCTTGGAAAGCAGCATCATACAATGGACCCAACCACTAGGACTTTAAATAGTTTTATACTAGTGAATTTCATCCTGGGAGAGAAAAAGTCATATCCATCCTAGTTACAGTCTGCATGTATCTATACAACGTGATACATTGTTTTAAAAATTGCTGCACTGGGGCCGGCCTGGTAGCACAGAGGTTAAGTACGCACGTGCTGCTTCGCTGGTTTGGATCCCGGGTGCAGACATCTTGGCAAGCCGTGCTGTGGTGGGCGTCCCACATATAAAGTAGAGGAAGTAGAGGAAGATGGGCACGGATGTTAGCTCAGGGCCAGTCTTCCTCAGCAAAAAGAGGAGGATTGGCAGCCAAGGTTAGCTCAGGGCAAATCTTCCTCAAAAAACAAACAAACAAACAAAAATCACTGCACTACGCAAAGTGAAAAACCACAGGCCTTAGGAAGTGGTGGCATGTCATTGTCAGTGACACATTAAAAAAAGAGATAAGAACCTAAAAAAGACAGTAATACAGTTTTCCCCCATCTTAAATGATTAATAAACGCACAAATACTATAGAAATTGTGATATTTTATCTTGAAAGGGACCTGAGGTTTGCTTGTGGAAGTGCGCATCAGAAGGATTGCAGCTTGTGAATTATTATGGAATGGTGGAGAGTTATCTGACACATGATAGAAAATGTAACACTAAGTGTGGACGAATGTCGCTCATGACATGTGGTGAAATAACACAGCTGGGAGATGTGTGAGGTGTGTGCATGTGTGCGTTTTGTGTACTCACGTGCAGCTTTATTCATCTGGGTGCAGTTTTCTGCATGCACCTAGTATTTCTCTCATATGAAATTGTGCATAAGCAAATGCAAATTTTGCATTATGCTCAAATTGTTCCCTAATGGAACAAATTCATATTCTCAAACAAGCATTACAGCAGAGCTGCCTCTGTGTGTGTATAACGTTATAGCTCCACATATAAATGTTATCCACACACCTATAAGCTCATCTTTGTATATCCTGTGAGTTCAATGTCATTGTTTTATACACATTAAGCATGAATGGATGAGTAACGCACAGTGTGTGTGTCCATTTATGCTAACGTATGATAAATCCTATTAGAAGTAATAGTCCATTACTCAAATAGGATCCTAGGAAAATTAACTTGTATAATAATTCAGAACATTTCAATTGTGAGTTTGATCAATATCTATATTTATTAATTCTAAGGAATGACTAGCAATTAGATTAGCTTTTTCTTTAATCTTCCATACCAGAAAAGAATCAGGGTTGAAATCACATTTTTATTTATGATTGAAAATTAAGACGCAAGCTTTGTTGATATACCAAAGTAAATGTTTCTAGGTTCTTATATTGTGACACCAGTTATGGCAGTTTTAATCTTTGTCCCAACAATTGTTTTAAGGAGTCAAATAGGCAGTCCTTGCTTTTCGTGGTCCCAATATGTGCAAATTTCAGTTAATATGGTTTAGTTAAATAACACCAGTCCCCCCAACAACACGATTCCAATTTCAGTCCATGGTATACTAGCTGTGAGTGGTTGCTTAGAGTCCAAACTCACTACTAGCTCTCGAGTCCACAAATCTCTATATAAATAACAGATTCACGTCATGATCAGCGACTAATCACAGCCCTTCTTTCAAAGTCTGTCACTTCATTGGTCGTGGCACATCTGTGATTCAGTTCCTGTCTAGACAGCAAAGTGTATAGTTGTGTTGCCTCCTTGCCTCCCAGTGATAAACCTATGTGGGTATTTTTGCAAAAACAAATAATTGAAAGAAGGAACTGGCCAACAAAGGTGAAAATGCAGCAGAGAAACAAAAAGTGATAGCACTGGAAGTGGCTGTTGACCTTCATGTACATGGAGTTATAGGAGAGAGCAGCTGCACACGGGAAGGTGGACACAGCTACAACTGGAGAGATTCTAGACATAGAGGCAGAAAAACTCAGTGAACTTAGCTTATCAACACAAATGAGGAAAGCGATTGTGACAATAATGATGAGGATGTCCCAGAGAAAGAAACATCAGCAAAAATCTTCACATTGAGGGCTGGCCCCGGTGGCCTCGTGGTTCAGTTCAGTGTGCTCCACTTCGGTGGCCCAGGTTCACTTCACAGGCATGGGTCCACATCACTCTGTTAGTGGCAATGCTGTGCTGGTGGCCCACACATTAAAAAATAGAGGAAGACTGGCACAGATGTTAGCTCAAGGAGAACCTCCCTCAGTCTTCATATTGAAGGAACTATCAGAGATATTTCACAACGTTTTAAGTGCGAAGAATAAAATTTTGGAGTTAATGGAAACTTAAATGGATGTGACAGGTAGCTGAGGCACCAAAACGATGCTTGCTCCACGTCATAAATTATATGTGAGGCTAAGAGAAGTTGTTCAAATTACTCTTGATAAGTCATTTTTACAAAGAAATAAAACACCTTACTTCTCAATGTTTCTAATGTTTTAAATCATAGGATACTAAATAAGTGTTGATTTTACTGCTTTTTTTATTTCCTTATACATTTATAACCAACAGATTAATATTACATTAGCAGTAACATTAACAGTAATGTTAATGTTAGTGTTTTGACAAAGGGTTTTAAAGGTCATAGAACAATTTCTCCATTGATTATTAAGATAACTTTTCACATTGCAGCTCATTTCAGCTTTTTTTTTTTTACCACCCCACACTATGCAAAGTGAGGCTTGCCTGTATAACCTGTGGAAAATGTGAGTTTACAGTTATATCTGAGCTACCAAGAGTAATAACATGTGCAAGAAGATGTTAACTTTTTAGAAAACTAGGATTTTTTGTGTGTGTTGCCTATTGCCAAAAATCCATCCAAAATCAGTGGTCTTATTTTCATATAATTACTCATTTAAACAATATCTGAGATACCCATTGCACCCGAATCCTGATCCCAGGTGAACTCCTCTAAGGCAATCATTTATTTTGGTAGAACAGAGCAGAGGAGGCAGGGGTGGGAGGAATGCCATCAAGTTATTGAAAAGAATTCTGTCCCATTAGCTATGTGAAGTCTTGGAGTCCAGCTAACCAAGGTTCACTGAATTTTCCAGTTAAAACCATTTGGTTCAAATAAATATTTTGGAAACATGTTGTACAATTTGTAGATAGTTCTTCCCACCTGTGAAGAATAATGTCTGATGTAAATAAGATGGACATGTTTTAACATCTTCTTAGCAATAAGATACCACAGCACAATTATAAAAAAACAAGAAATTAAGGAAAACTAATAGCTTTGGAATAACAGTTCTTTCTGGATGTTTTGTAAATTACTACTAATCTACCTTGGGCTGAGCTTGTTTTGAGAAAAGTACTACCAACTGGGGCTTTAAGCATTATCTTTTTAATAATTACCTCCTCTGGCCGTGTATATAATTTAGAGATCTGGTGGTTCCCTTTAATCAGATGGCCAGCCTCATCTTTAATCAGTTGTGTAAGCAGGATTTTCAGATAGGTTATTAACTAGATTTACACACAACTGCCATCCTCTGTATTTCACATTGAACGCTGGGTGCTGGCTTTTACTTGGAAGTCAAGTTCAATAGGAAAATAATAAACCTTTGGAGTATAAGCTCTATTTCTTCCACCAAACATTTACTGTTAGCATATGATTTAACATGTTTTACTACATTGAGATTGTGAGAATTTCTCTTTTTTAATGTTGTTTACTGCAAATAAATATTGATGTTCTCTTCAATTGTGCCTACATTTTCACAACTGTTTGTTATATTTGTTAATAATCTGGAGAAAAGCAAAATATTTCACTGATAAGTCAGTTGTTTACTCTCTACAAAACTCAAAATCAATTTGATTCCTACCCCCCATCCCCGCTTGTCCTTCTTCCAAGATGACAGCGACTTTTACTGAAATGATTGAATTACCGTGTGTTTTGACATTGTGTAGACATCCTTTCTGCCAACATTAGGCCAAATGCTATAAGAAATCTAAAACTCAGACAAATTATTCAAAGAGTTCTAAACTATCGCATTTTTATAGTGTGAATGATTGATTGAAATTTGTTGGGATTCCAGAAAAACTAAAACCATCTCAACGAGAGCAATGCACGATTTGAATATTTATAAGGTAAATGGCAAGGCTGCAATATGTTTGCTTAGCAGAAGCAATTAAATAAAAAATAACAAAAATACAGAATTGCACACAAGAGTATGGAAAGAATAGATTGAGTAAAAACAGAAATGGAGTATATTAAATTAGACTGCTGTTTCTCTCTGTTTCTATAATATCTTCATCAGAGATGTTAACATAGAATTTTCAGAGTGTTCCATGTATAAAATGCACTTGTACGGTGCTCACATTTTCCATATTCAGAAATCTAACTCTGATTTGGAAGAACCAGAAGGAAATTATGACTATAACTATATAAAGCTGTGTACCTAAGCTGGATTTTCTCAGGAAACGTTAGATGCTAACGCTTATCGTCAGCCTGCCTGTCCTGTGTAGGGCCATTTTGGTACCAATGGGAATGTTTAGTGGCAAGCTATGATGTGAACATTACAGTTGAACAAGCCAAGTGGCTGCTGCCTCTGAGTCGTCAGCCGTAGAATACTGTTCACAAGAGACAGAAAGGAAATGGCATTCTCTTAAGTATCTATAATGTGCCAAATATTCTGCCATCCACAGCCTATACGTTATTTTACTTAAGATCCTCACACCAACCTCATGCAATATGTCTAGTGTGCTCATTTTATAGATGAAGAGACTAAGACTCAAAGAGATTATATGATGAAGAAATGTTCCAAACAGAAAGTTGAATGAAAAAAGCAGGTTACAGAGGATATCCACATGTTAATAGAATTTATGGACTTTTTTCAAAACATGCCAAACAATAGTATGTATTGCCTAGACATAAATATATACATAGTAAATGTTTAAGGATGTGGGAAGGAATGATAAACACTAAATTCAAAATGGTTCTTTTCTGGTGGAGGAAAATGGGGTCAGACAGAGGGCACACGGGGGCTTCTTCTCCACGTCTGTTTTATTTTTAAGCTGCGAATTGAGCATACGGGTGATCATTATAGCATTCCTACACATTTTTGGTTGTCTGAAATATATTGTAAGGATTTAAAAAGTAAGAGAGGTTCAGCAACTGGCTGAAAGTCACACAGCTATTAAAAAGGAGGACAGCTGGATTCTTCCCCATGTCCGCAGATACCAAAGGCTGCACACTCTCTGCTCTGCCTTACACTTGGCACCAACTGGACAATGCTGAAGGCTTCTTGGGGAAACACAGTTTGTCTGGAATGAAAGGGTTGCTGGGGAATCTCCCTATGACTACGCACCATTGAATAGTGGTGGGGTAGAGAGGAAGAAACCAAATGGGCCTAGTTTTATGGTGAAGGAACCCATGCCACTTAGAGGAAAAATAAAAGCTCACTAGAGTCCCTTTTCTTTTTTCTCTCTTTGCAGGAAGATTGGCCCTGAGCTAACATCTGTTGCCGATCTTCCTCTTTTTTGCTTAAGGAAGATTATTGCTGATCTAACATTTGTGCCAATCTTTCTATTTTATGTGGGATGCTGCCACAGCATGGCTTGATGAGCAGTGCTAAACCCGCGCCTGGGATTCGAACCTGCAAACCCCAGGCCACTGAAGTAGAGCATCAAACTTAACCACTACACCACCAGGCCAGACCCTGGAGTCCCTTTTCTTATTTCTGTTGCTGCTGTTGCTGCTGCTGCTGCCGCTGCTTTATTCAAGCTCCCCCGACTATTGAACGAGATATAAAAAAAAAAAAAAATGAGCTAGCTTATTAGCCACTTCAATATAGTAATGAAGCTAAGCAAATAAGCTGTAAAATTCCATCACAATCATAATTCTTCTTAGGGATAATGCCTAGGAATAACTGGATGCTGGCTGCAAAATTAATTTGTGATACACTTTTAAAGTGCTGCTATATTAAAGTTCTTAAAATTGACTTCGCTGAATGTTCCTCTTCTCCCCATCCCTTCCTCCCAATCACTTACACAGTTTACAGAGAACTATGATTGAAATCGAGCCTGGAAAACATATATCTTTACATACTTTACTGTACACTATGGATTTATTATCTCTGACTCAACTGATCATTATATTCCTAGCACCTAGCGTAGACGCCGGCACATGGTAGGCTGTCAATAAATATTTATTGAATTGAATGTGAGAAATATTATCTGTTTGCATTATTTATTTTTGTAAGGAAGGCAGCAGAGTATAGTGACTAAGTCTTAGCAAAGAGTCAGTGGTTGGGAAGAAGGCCGGTGGACCCATCCCACCTCTCTGGAATCCTTGCTCACTACTTACAGCACTTTGAACAAACTACTTAATCCCTCTAACTCTCAGGTTCAGCTTCAGGAGAATTGGGATGATGTTAAGGCCTCTCACTTAAGTTTGTTGTGAGAATTAAATGAGATGAAACTTAAAGTGTTTAGAATAGTGCTTAGGTGCTTAGAATAGTACTAGGTACGCAGTCAGTGCTCAGTAAGTGTTAGCTGCTGTTGAGATCATTTTTGGTTCCTATTATATAACTTTTATTTTTTTATTTTTAATTTTTTTGAGGAAGATTAGCCCTGAGCTAACATATGCTGCCAATCCTCCTCTTTTTTTGCTGAGGAAGACTGGCCCTGAGCTAACATCCGTGCCCATCTTCCTCTACTTTATATGTGGGATGCCGCCACAGCCTGGCTCGATAAGCAGTGCCTAGGTCCACCGCCGAGATCTGAACCAGTGAACCCCAGGCCCCTGAAGCAGAACTTGCGAACTTAACCGCTGCACCACAAGGCTGGCCTCATCTTTATTTTTTTTTTTTTTAGAGAGAAGTAGACAGTGTTTGTCCCATTGTTCTCTGAATAGGCTTAGTCTTTAAAAAATGCCTTATGGAGCTACCATCTTCTTTTTTCCCTTATCAAAATTTCTCTTTCTTAACAGCAGTTACCATTCACCTAGTATTGCACAGGAAAAATGACTTTAATCTCAAAGGCAACATTAAAAACAGGGGAAAAGAAAACAAATCAATAAAGGCAAAGGTCATAGAAACAGATGATTCGAACATACAGCAATGCTCCTGAGCACTGGGGTTAGACACACAGGGCTAAAAAGAAACACTGGGACACATAGGACATCTTGAAGAGAAATTGCATGATTTAGATACCAATATCCAAACAATTTTACATGTCAAACTTTTGTCAAGAAGCCATGTAACTGAAAAGCCTTGAAGTAAAAAACTATGTCCAAAGATTTCATTTTCTAGCAATGCATTTTCCTCTCCATAGGAGCCAGATTAAATGCTCTCATGTGCAAACACACATGCACACTCACAGTCTCTCTCTCACACACGCACACACACACACACACACATGCACACACCAAACCCTGAATCAGTTACATTCTCCACCATGGAGAATCATAAGGTTCTTTAAGGAAATATTAATGAGCTAGCAAGGCTGAGGTTGGGGTAAATGTGTTATTTCTTATTGTTCCTGTTCATCATCACATACGGCCAACGTTAGTCATTATAAAATATTTATTTTAATCTTCTTCAAGATTTTTTAAACGACTCTTTTATATAAAGGAAGAAGTTACAGAAATTTATCACTTAGGGCAGGCAGCTCAGAAACAGTCTTACCATGATCCCCAATAGGGAATATTTCACTGCAACCCGTGTTCTATTTTACCTCATTTTTTAATGTGAGTTGTGACCCACTAAATTTATTCTCACAAGCCACTAATGGGTCATGACCCACTGTTTGGAAAACACTGTCTTAGGATGTTCCAGTCAAACTTTCCCACTGGGGTACCCAGAGCTACCGGTGAGAGGGAACGCCTTGCGGGAGGTGGGAGGGAGGAGGTTGGGAGAAGGAATTTGAAGCCTCACCTAAGTGCAAAATTTCTTTTAAGTTTCTTTACTTCACCTGTAAGATTTATCCAACTTTGGCATTAGACACCAAACAAGACCATTAGTTTTCTATAAAAGCTTTTACATCTGCCAACATAATAAAACAGATGCTTCCAGAGACACACGCTGTGTTATCCTTGGGTACCACTCCTGCTGAGGATAGGCACACTGCCGTCTACAAGGCAGGCTGTCTTGGATGATAAATTCCCCCCTAGATAGTATGTGAATTTGCCACAGGCTCAGGCCTGTTGACTGTCTGATGGTCCTTCGGCTCAGGTCATGTGGATGAGCTCCTAGAAGATGAGCACATCCCCCTCAGTCAACGAACGTGTGTCTGAGTGTGGGCCTTTGCCTCTCTCTGGCACTTCTGGGCCTTAGGGCTGGGAAGGTGAGAGCTGAACTCGATGACTCAGACCCTCATTAGGCCACGCCACACTCGCCTCCAGGCGGCTGCTGTGACAGGAAGGGTGCTAACGAGGTCACCCTGCAATGGGCTGAGAGGAGTTGGTCATGATGAGCCAGATGATGCATGTGGAGCCGTGGAATTAATCATTTTGAAGGGAGAACATGTTAATTCTTCTTTCTCCATGCAAGTGGCTTGACGTCACCCTTCGCCTGAATCAGCCATCACCAAGATCACAGTGGGCCAGAAAGAAAATGCAGAAACCGAGTCTATAAACCAAGAGAGGGAGAACCTTGGGTGTTTTTTAATCACTTCCTTTTCTTACTTGGTCAAAGGATCCCAGTGGCTGTTTGGGACCCAAGGGTGAGATGAAATGACGTAGGTGCTGTATTTTCTCAAAGAGAAACTCTCTGAAACCTCAAACTTTTCCTTTGTGAAATGACACCCAGAAATCTGGTTTCAGGTCTATGCATAAATTAAAAGAAAAAAGCCTCAATAGCAACCCAAGACAGACCTCTTTGATTAACCTATAGCTATAGAAACTTACAGATTCAGATGTAGATAGAGGTAAGCAACAGCCTTAGGCACAAAACTTTGTTTCATAAACCCAACGTGGAAGATTTCTGCAATAAACCATTGAAATGTGAGTATAATGTTTAAATCTCACTCTCTTCTTCTACTCTGCTGGCCGCTACTCCCAACCATAAATCGGGTCCTATAACTAAGGTAGATTTCAGCAAAATGCCTTAATGCGGTCATAAAAAGGACCCTATAATACTAAAAGCCGAGCCTCTTCTGTTTAACAGTACAAAGGGTTTTATTTCTCTCATGATTAAAAGAATAAAATGCATGGGTGGAAGTCTGGATTTTCAAGAACCTGTGTTTCTCTAGCTGAAGACATAGTCCTGAATCCCAAGTTGAAGAAATTATTTCAGGCAGAAATAGCCACTGTAATAACATCTAATTACCCTCAAGGAAAAAAAATACTTAGACTGGCTGCAGAATTTGAACATGAAATTATAAAATATAGGGACATGAATCTTGTTGCCTTCTGGTACACTGTCTGCCAGACATGTTAAAATCCCAGATTCAAAATGCATAATCAAAAATGTTTCATCTGAGAATGTTTTTGTCTTTTGTTTTGCTGAGGAAGATTTGCCCTGAGCTAACATCCATTGCCAATCTTCGTCTTTTTTCCTGCTTGAGGAAGATTAACCCTGAGCTAACATCTGTCCCAATCTTCCTCTGCTTCGTATGTAGGACACCATGACAGCATGGCTGATGAGTGGAGTAGGTCTGTGCCTGGGATCCGAACCTGCAAACACAGGCTGCTGCAGCAGAGCACGGAATTTTAACCACTTGGCCATGGGGGCCTGCCCCTGAGAAGTTTTTTTGTTTTAATGTATAAAATAAAAATGTCAAATCAGATAGCAAACTATCTGGTTAAAAGATTAAAAAAATATTGGATGACATACAAGTATGCTGTTGGATGATTTATGAAATATCATTAGATGATATGAAAATTCTGATGCTTATAAAATGCAAGTTTGGTTTTTTTCAGGCAATGTACATACAGGTATGGGGAAGGAAAGGCTAACATTTTTGCCTTTTCATCCCAACTTCATTCCTATACAAGGCCTCCCCTCTGACCAGAAAGCTTGACAGTCATTACCAGCCACTTACTAAGATTTTTAATATCTAGAAAGAAACTGAAGCCTGTACTGATTACTGGCATGTGGTAAAGTTAGATTTAAAGCAGATTATCAGGGACATTAGTATGTCCTAGAATCATCATGCTAGTTTTTACAAAAAGTATGTATTTTTAACATTTATATAGCATTTTCTGAGTATTCACTCATTTTATCCCCATAACAATTATGTGGAGTAAGAAATATTATTCCCATATATTTTTTTCTTTTGCTGAGGAAGATCTGCCCTAAGCTGATACCTGTGCCAGTGTTCCTCTATTTTGTATGTGGGTCGCTGCCACAGTGTGGCTGATAAGCAGTGTATGTTCACGCCTGGGAACTGAACCTGAGCCACCAAAGCGGAGTACACCAAACTTAACCACTAGGCCACGGGGCTGCTCCCTCATTCTCATATTTTAAATGAAGAAATCGAAATGCAAACTCGTGCTGTTCTCCAGGCTAAGTGATATCTCCTTTTATAAATTTTCATAGCACCTAAACATTTCCTTTATAGCTGTTTCCAAAGTCATAATTAATTAAAAATGTCTATCTCGCTGTCTCAACCATGAACTTCCTGGAAGCAGAGACCTTATCCCCCTTGTTTATTACTCTATTTCCAGCACCTAGCACAATGCCTGGCACAGAAGTGGTGCTTACAGAAGATCTGACGATTTAATGAATGTACGCATAACAATTTCCCAAGTCCTACAGGAAATAAGGGACAGAACCAAGACTCGAATCTGTCTTCTACTGGAAATCCCTTATTCCTTCCACTCTATCAACATAAGGGCAAATGTGCTGTGTCTTCATAGGGCCTTTCAAGACTCAGAAGCTTAAGCTCTGGATAGCCAAACAGAAGCCAGACCTCGTGGGAAGATACATATAAGAGGATATTCGTACGCAAAGTCACTAGAGACGCCAAATCATCCTTGTAGTGTTTTGGCTCCTGGGTTTGGAGCTTATCATCCTCTGCGCAAGAGAGGGCATCCAAACCCTTAGCAGAAGTGTTTTCTTTACTGTCAGTGTGTAGAAATAAGTATTTGAATTTTTCTGAAAGTGTATCCTGAGGATAAGCCGATTCAGAAACATGTTTGTAACTCATAAATACAAGGTTTTCTGAGCCAACCCAAACCAACTGAGAAAGACTTCTCAGGCCAGGAATCGACATATGTAATGAGTTCCCCAGGTGTTTCCATGCACGCTAAAGTTTGAGCCAATTTAGCTCCAGGGAGAGACTGAGCTGCTGTCACAGGAGGGTGGGGTCAGTGGCCTGGCTGCCCATTCCATGGCAGTTTAACAATGGCTTAAGATTCCAGCCAGGACGATTGAAACACGTCATGGAGAAAACAGAACTGAATGGATTGTCCTGCTGCCTTTTTGACCAAGTTAATTCAATTTGGGGGTCAATCCAGTTTGAGTGAATGGACCAGTAGACTGGGAATGAAGGTTGCTCCTCTGTCATGTCTTCATAGATCCAGCTAGCCTTCATTCATCACCTTTTCATGGCAATTCCAACGGGATCACTTATAATTGGCCATTGTCTCTCATTGCCGTTATTTCAGGTGTCTTTCCAGTCATATTAAAATATTATGTCTTATGCTTCTTTGTCTTCCACAGATGTGATGCTGAACGAACAGGAGGTAGACACTAACATCTCGTTGATTATTACTCAGGTAACTAGCATAGTGTTATAAAGGCTTAGGGTTGAAAGAGGCCTATTCAAGTGTCTGTGCTGCAGATTCACTCTACTAAATTTCAAAGCCCCTCCCTTCTCCTTAGAGCTCTGCACCTCTATACCAAGCTAACTGACTTATTTATTCAGTTTCCTCATCTGTAAAAATGAAGATCCTAATAATATCTAGTTTAGAGGGTTGTTGGGAGGATTAAACAAAAACTGCTCTGCCAAGCACAGCATCTGAAATTTAATGAGTTTAATTAATGCTAGATTTTTATTATTTAATTATTATTGTTAATATTTTCTAATATTATTCTAAAGAAGTCAAAAAATTATTCTAACAAATCATTTAGATTCTTTTCACATTATTCTAAAGAATTTCAAATGATCAAAATATTTGAATTGTCCCTCTTTATGTTATCATCCTTATTATTTATCAATAATGAAATTGTTATTATCAGCAGAGCTTGATGATGGAGAGTGCTGATTCTAGAACCAGACTGCCTGATTGGGAATTCTGGTTCTGCCAGGTGCTAGCCATGTGACTTGAACAGTTACTCACAGTCTTCCTTCGTATTCCTATCTGAAAAATGGGAATAACAGTCGCACTTACCACACAGAGTCGTGAAGACTACATCAATAATCGTATAGCGCTTAGAACAGCGCCTCCATATGGTAAGGACTATGTATCTGTGAGCTAGTACTACCACTGCTCTCCATTGTTACTATCAATAAAGTGAATCTTCCAACTCTCCTCAAAACACACCTTGATTCAGCTCAGTCTGGGCCGGAGCTAACTCTTAAATGAGAAACATTCTTAAATGAGCAACATTTGTCAAACTTTCTCCATATTCAGTTTCTGGACTCCCGTGTGCCAGGCAGAGCTTTCAGAGCCACGTCTGTGTTGCTTCCTAAATTCAAGAGCAGCAGAGAGGGGAGAAGAGCAGAGCCAACAAGTGCGTTCAAACCAGGCTGAGCCCTGCAATTTGAACTCATCTCTGAACCCCCTTGAGTGCCACCCATCTGGTCTTGTTGGCAGTTACCTTCTGGCTCTGACTTGCTTCCTGAGACTCAGCGAATGGAGAGCTGTCCTTGCCAGTCACCCTGGCCATGTGCATGTCACAGCTTCTGTTTTCACTGAATCACAGGACAGGAATGGAACAGGGAAAGGCAGTCCCTTCAGAGGGAGGACATGAAAGGCACCCATCTCAACTAGGAGAGTGGCCTGGACTGGAATCCATACTTCTCTAATTATCATCCCTCTAATCTTAGATGAGTCCTTTAACATTTCTGAGACTTGGTTTCCTGATTTATGAAACCATTTGATTTAATATATAACTCAAGGAATTATTGCAAAAATTGGATTAGTTAATTAAGCCATTTGAAAGCCCATTGCCAAATATCTGGCCCTCAGTAAACATTAGTTGAATTTGAGTCTAAATCTAAATCCTTTGATAGCCAGCCTGCAGAAGACTCCTCATTTGACCTTTGGCAGCACCTCTAGAAAAGGATTGTTGTATGTTGCCTACAAACATGCCCTTATCTGCCAGGGTGGATTCAGATATGTATTTGCATTTTCTTTTTCTTTCTTTCTTTTTTTTTTTTGGTTGAGGAAGACTGGCCCTGAGCCAAAATCTGTTGCCAATCCTCCTCTTTTTGCTTGAGGAAGATTGCTCCTGAGCTAACATCTGTGCCAATCTTCCTCTATTTTGTAAGTGGGAGGCCACCACAGCATGGTTTGATAAGGGGTATAGAGGTCAATGCCCTGGATCCAAACCCACGAACCCTAGGCTGACTAAGCAGAACACACGAACTTAACCACTATGCCACTGGGCAATTGTGTTTAACTCTTTCTCCAAAGAGACCTGCCCACTTCATACTCCTCCTCTTCTATCTATTGGGGACTTTGTCTTTAAACGTACAGCTTCTTCTAGCCCTGCTCTGCACACGTGTATTTTCAGTCCATTCCCCTACTCTTCCTCATCCTGTCCCCACTTCACCAGCCCTGATTGTTCTTTCTTACTTTGACCCTGTAGGATAACCTTATTCCTTTGTAAACAAACTCCATTATCTAGGCACTGTGGGAAATGTAAAAGTAGAATGCACTGTTTCCTACTGCAACTGTCCAAGCCTTCTTATTCTCTCGAATCCCTCATCTCACAATTCCCAGTCTTGGCAAATCTTTTAGTCTGCTGTATGATATATGATTATTTCTGTATAATTTTCCACAAGCACGTTTTAGCTGTTGAAAAAAACCTATTTTTTTCTTACGCATGTAACTGTACCTTGAAACCTTATACAAGGCTTCTAACTATAAATTTTTCTGTTAAAAAGCTAATAGTAAGAAATAGTTGAAGGTTTATAGTTAAATCTGTGAAAACAGTGTGCAGGTGAAGGATAAAATAGCAAGCAGTATTTTGGAATAATTCATGGGGCTCCTTTGCTAGGATTTAAGATAAGAATGGACTTTTTCTTCAGATGAAAGCCCATTTATTTTCTTCATTTAGCTATAGAAATAGTGGCTTCCTTTAGCTGGGTAAATAACTTTAGAGAAGAAAGATGTTTCAAAGTTTATAGTTTAATATCACCAAATGCATGTGAGTGTCATCATTTAAGACAGGATTTAATGTTGAGTAATGTATCAATCCACTTCTTGGAGACTGTCACATGACTTCAACGTTCCACAAAAATGAAATTATAATCTCTGACAGCCTGAGATATTGCCATGAGTTATTAACAATAAGGTTTGGTTTGGTATAAAGCTCTTCATGCATGTCTTATTGCTTTATTTCAACTTTTCTCATCAAGGAATCTGCCCATTTCTCTTTTCTCACAGGTGGAGAAGTCTGTATTGTTAGTCCATACATACAGAAGGTGTGTGATGCTTTGGGTCCTGAGTAGGCAAATCTAACGCATGCCATTCTCTGCATTGTCAATACTGGCATGCTAAGATGCTCTTCAGCACTGCGAATGCTGAAAATGATGTCAAGCCAGACTTGGTGTCCAGCATAACTGGTCTCTCTCCATTCCAGGATCACTGTTGATACTGCCCTTAGAGCTGTCTTGTAAAATCAAAGATCATGTCACTGTGTCACTTAAAATCCTTTAGAAGCACCGACAGTGTAGAACACACATCTGTCAGCATGCCCCCCACAACCCTTCCTAAGCTCCTGATGACTTTTCCAGTTTCTTCTCCCACCATGCTCCACTTTGAATGCGATGTCCCAGCCCAGCCAAACCATTTGTGATTCCCCAAACACAGCAAGTCCTTTATTTTCCATCCCTTCTCATTATGGTCCTGGAATGCTCCCCCTTGATCACACACCCACCACCGCCCACCTCTTTCTGATCAGAGCTCGACTGTCCTTCAATTAAATAACAGCTTCTGCCTTTCAGAGAAGGCACCTCTCCTCTGAATTCTTTTTTGGTTCTTCAATCCTTGGGTATTCCTTCCCTTCTCTCTCTCCTTCATGCTACTGTAGCGTTTTAGAGCTTAGTATATACCTCTGTTATAGTGCTTTACACATTGCACTTTAAGTATTTGTCTGCCACACTCCCTGACTTGTCTCCTATGAATTTGAGTGAATGGCTATGCTTTTCATCATTGTCTCCCCAGTGAGACCAATCAGCACTGAGTAGTCACTCAAAAACTATTTGATGAATTAATGGTCTATATTTTTACCATCAAGGCTTAAAAATTAAGAGCATTTTTACAAAACTGGAGCTGGAGCAATCTGACAAATAAAACAGCAAGTGAACGAAAGTGAATGCTCCAAGGACGATCTTCATCTATTGAAAGAGGAATGTCAATCCATTATCCATTTCCACTAGGAATTGTATTCAAGCTTTATGAATGTTTGAAAACAGTAACTCAGTTGTTTTCTAGTTTCAAGTTAATGTTAATATTTAGTAAGACTTCAAGAAGACTATATGTCAAAGATATCTCAAAAAAGTTATTAAAAAGAACAAAAGTTGTTCAAGAACAAAAACATAACCCATTAGAAGCCTATGAGTATATTATGTACTATATGCGAACATATTAGAAACTTTAACGAGAAGAACTAACGTGTTCCATTTGTGAAAGCTTAGAATTGACTCCAATAAAAAAGAATAAAAAGTCAGAAACAAATTGTTTAAAGATAGATATACCAATTATTTATTAGTTATTATTGACTTTTAATTAATTGTGAAGCCAAGGGCTGTGATGTGTAGGAGGCACCGCGATATTATGTCTAGGAGCTTGGACTCTGAAGTCAGCCTTCCTGGGTTCAAAATGCAGCTGTGCCACTTTCTATAGGTTTGAAATCTTGGATAAGCTGATTGGTCACCCATGTCTCAATTTCATCGTTAGGAAAATGGAGCTAATAATAGTACCTACTTCATAGGGTTAATGTGAGCATTAAATTGGAAAACCCATCTAAATAATTTAGCAAGTGGTCAATTTTCAGTAAATATCAGCTGTCATTGTTAGTTGCTTAGTTAAAAGAAATAAAATAATAAGTTTTCTTAATCAAAGAAAGATATAGAATGGCTCAATACTCCAAAATGTATTATAACACAATAGACCAGCACATCTGAAACTTGGATTTTCAGAACCTGGTTAAAATTGTTGTCCTTTAAGAAGGATTTGGAGGTAAGGAATAGAATTCTTCTTGAATTCCAGAGTGACCTGGCTAATTGGCCCCGTATGGTAGGGGAGGAATGACAACGAGCAGCTGTATAGCGAATGCAGGACGGCAGCCTGACCCTGCATTAGCTCCAGGGTTAGGTGCTCCTACTTGGGTGCTTTCCTTCTGCTATACAGAAAAAGGAAAAAAACTTTGGGGTGGTCATCAGAGGTTGGGGGTGGAGGGTGGGTATAATGGGTGAAGATGTTCAAAATGTACGAACTTCCAGTTATAAAATAAATAAGTCCTGGGATGTAATATACCATATGGGAACTATAGTTAATAATACTGTGTTGTGTATGTGAAAGTTGATAAGAGAGTAAATCTTAAAAGTTTCATCACAAGAAGAAAAATTTGTAACTGTGTATGGTGATATATGCTAAGTAGACTTATTATGGTGATCATTTCACCATATATACAAATATTGAATCATTATATTGTACATACACCTGCAACTCATATAATGTTATATGTTGATTGTATTTCAATTAAAACAGTTAGAAGAACTAGACAGGAAGTTAGATTTCTAACATTAACAGTAACAAGCACAAAACATTTGTTTGTTGCAGATATCATATAAGTGGGATTCTTCCCAAATATTAATAATTTTAAGTCTTAGGCATATTTCCATTTCCAGGATGGAAAGTCTTTTCTCCTTTTTTGAAAAATAACAGGTACTTGAGGATTTACTGTACTTTTCTCTCTGTTTTTGCATATGTTTGACAGTTTTTACACTATTTTTTTAAAAATCAGTGTCAAGAACCAGCCCTGTGGTCTAGCGGTTAAGATTTGGCACTCTCACCACCACGGCCCGCATTCATCTTCCAGTCATGGAACTGCACCACCCACCTGTCAGTTGTTATACTGTGGCGGCAGCTCACATAGAGAACTAAACTCATAACGAGGATACGCAACTATGCACTGAAGTCTTAAAAAGAGAAAAAAAGTCAGTGCAAATGTAAACAGCACTACAACAGAATATATATTTTTTTTACTACAAAAATGTTTCTACTTCTGGACTTTGCTTGAATTCAGATGGAATAGCTGGAATTCAATTTTCCTTATGTAAAATCTTCCTGTCTGTTTTTCTGCTTGGGCGATAGATCTCTTCATTTTGATTTTCCTTTGAAAGCCAGTTCTTACACTTAGGCCAGTTTTCCTTTATCTACTTGTTGTTTGTCTCTCTTGCCAATTTTATTGTTGTTATTGCTGCTACTCCTGTGAAAATGGAACGCTGGGGTCTAACCACTACCATCATGGAATTTTGAAGCTCTTGCTGGTGGGAGTTTGTTCTAGAAAGGCCTCATCACTGTTGCAGATCAGTTCTAGAGGTTTTGAGGCTAATGGTGTGGGGCAGGTTACTTGTCATTTGGTTCTTCCAGAGGACCTAAAAGACAGTCTCACGCTCTGTCTGCCCTGAGAACAGGAATTGGTGAAAGGTGAAGGCCTACCAAATGGTTGATGACAGATCCCAAAAACAAGACCCGGTAGCAAACAGCAAACCAAGAGTCATTGGCAGGGCTCCAGAAGCAAAGACAAGAAAATCCAAAAAGAGAAGAGTCCGAGTGATAATAATCAGGGATGAGCGAGTAGAGAGGGGCAGAAGATATCAAGCACACCATGATTCCTAGTCTCTCCCTATGTTTTTCTCATGAGAGTGTTTGAACTTCTTGATTTCACTAGCTTGCTACCATAGTTAGCTGGAAACTCTCTGAGGTTTACCTAAGGGTTCCTTAGTTCTCCGACACGTTCGAGTTAAAATAAAACCCAATCAAAACCCAATTGAACAACAACAAAAATCCAATCAGAAAAATTAATCCAAATTTCCTTGGACAATAGAGCAGAGCAGAGAATTATCTCTATTGAATCCTATTGAATTATCTCTATATGAATCTAACCCCATTTGGGGACAAAGGCAGATTTTAAATGTATCAAATAATGCTGTCCCACTATTCTTTCATTTAAATAGTCTCTTTTGAATGACTCACTGCATTTCAGGTAATTTCTCAGTCTTTTATAGTTTTCTTTCCTCCTCCTTGCTCATCCTCAAGATATCGTCTGTGTAGCAGGGAGTGACAGCTCACAATTTGATAGACTTGGTGAGGGACCTCTGATCTGCAGGCTGTCAGAAGGTCTTCACTGGTTCCTGCCATGAAGTTGCTAATTTGGTTTAGATTCTGGACTGTAATTGGTGAAGATATGCCTGGCTTCTCCTGGCTTATAACTTAGAAGTCACCTCTAAATTCTGAATTTCTAGCATCCATAAGCAAAGTCCTGCATTCTGCAGCCTCATTGTTCCAACCTCAGGACTCAGCTGATCCACCATGCTCTCAGCACTTCCATATCACCTCATTGGAACACATGGGAACATTTAAAGTCCCTGCACAACTGTGTAAGCTACCAGCAAGCAGCAGAATTTTTCAACCTCACCTATTGAATTGCCTCCCTCTCTCAAGATGGCATTATTGCTCCCATGTCATGCTGGACACAGCCCCATGCCATAAGCTGGGCTCTCTCTAAAACACTGCAACCTCCCTCAGGTTATCCTGGTGAAGTAGCCCACCAATATCGATGCCTTAAGGAAGGCCTTATGCATCAAAATGAGTTTACCATCTCTCCCTTGGTCAAGACTCTAGCCCAAGAGAAAGAAATTGATGCTAGGACTTAGATATAGATGTCAAGTTTCTTAAGGAAGGACTATTTACCCCAGCTTGCTCTTTGCATTCTTGCTGAAGCAATTCTAATCCTCCTCAAGGCAAATGGATGCCCCTTTCAGGATAAGCAGGAAGATTTCATATCAGAGAATGCAAAAGAAAAATGCACATTTATTCTGCTTTTCCAAAATATAGTGAGTTTTGTATCGTCTTACTCTCCTCCCTCTCCTCTTTCTTTTCTCGCCCCTTCGCTTTTCTTCTTTAAATTAGAGAGTACCACCTCATTTTGATGTTTTTTTATTTGCTAAATGATTTCATATCATTTGCTTTCCTGTCACGTTCCTGGAAAGGTCAGTGTGCTGGAGTGGTTATGAGCTCACCTCAGGTGCTGAGTCACAGAGGCTGGATTCAAATTCTTCTCCTAACACATTCCCTTGAGCAAATCACTTGCCTCACCAAACCTCTATTTCTCCATGCTAAAAATGAAGATAGTAATATTTATGTGATAAGATAGTTATGAAGATAACATCAGGCATCTTAAGCTTAACATGTCCAAAATTATACTCTTGATTTTCCACCCTACAGAGCTACTCCTCCTCCAGTCTTTCCACCTCAATAAATGGCAACGCCTTCCTCCAAATGTTCAAGGCAACAACATTTAGATCATCTTTGGCTCCTCTCTCACTTTCATACCACATCTGAATCCTCAGAAAATCCTGTTACTCTGCTAAATATATGTAGAATTTGACCACTCTTCATCATCTTCATCTCTAGCACCTTTGCCCAAGGAGAAAAGACCCTTTGCTTCTTTGTTTAGGCAATAATGGATGTGGCACCAGAATATCTCGTGGTTGAACACCAAAGAAGTTTGCTTTATGCTCACAATCAAGGGGTAGCTACCATCTCAGCAGTGTTTCTGGGATCCAGGGTCTTTCATGCTTGTGGCTCTGCACCTTCAACATTGGTGTCAAAGCTGCAGAAGCACGAAGGGTTGCATGTGGGAAGTTTTGTGGGCCAGGCCTCGAAGTGGCATACATCACTTTTACTCACATTACATTAGCCAGAACTCAGTGAGATGGTCATACCTACTTGCAAAAAAAGGCTAGGGAGAGATCTTGTCAAGATGGTGGCGTAAGCAGACTCTGAACTCATCTCCTCCCATGAACACAACCAGGATACAACTATTTTTGGAAAAATTACCTTCAAAAGAAACCTGAAAACTGGATAAAAAGAACCCCCACAACAAGGGACAGTCCTGACTAAGGCGGAACAGGCAGAAATTCCTATGGAGAGAAAAAAAAGCCAGCTTCAGGAGCAGTGAAGTTCTCAGCTAGCCAGGCAGGAGCCACTCTAAGGTAGACAGCCCTCCCTGGAGGAGTGAGGTCCTGAGTAGAGGCCCGATACTGCTGTAAGCATCCTTCAGACTCAGCACAACTGAGGTGAGGGTCTTACTATCTGGCTTTCCTGGCTATTAACTGCAGTGAGGATATCCCCAGAAAAGCTATCAAACGAAAGCCAAAAAGACACAGGTCTTAAAGGGCCCATGCACAAACTCACCCATCTCAGCAACGTAAAATCACTAGAAATCACTGACAGTCCTTTGGTGAAAAGAGATTCACCTGGTGGGCTCTGGGTACATCTCAGTGAGAGGAGAGACCTCTCCAGACACTGAGACATTGGTGGTGGCCATTGTTGTGACCTAGTCCAGGAGTGCTGACATAGACCCAGGCAGATGCCATTGAAATTCTTCTGCTGGCCTGTTAGCCCAGGGGTCTGCCACACCCACTTGAGTGCAGATTTAATACAGTTCAGCCATGGCAGGCAGCCTGCCCTAGGGACTGGCCCTGCCCAACAGCAAGCTCCCAGGCTACTTGTCAGCCTGCATTGACTGGGTGTCTTGATCCTCTACAGGCAGGCAAGTGTGTCTGCCTCTGTGGGGCAGGGCCTGTGTGAGGACCAGGTGAACTGTGGGGGTCATTGGTGGAGAGGTGGGGGGCCTCTTCAGTGGGGCATTGGGGTATGATTCAGGGGCTTGGGAAGTGTGTACGGACCAGGACTGTGTTGATAGTGTGTGTGGTCCTGTGTGGGAGGGTGAGGCTTGTCAGTGGCAGAAGACCTATGCTTCACAAATAGTCATAAAAAGGATCAGCCCCACCTTCCAAAACCTGAAACAATTGAGTGCTCACTGCCTAGGGCCAGCCCCACTCAGCTGCACTCCTAAGAGAACTAACAACAGCCTTGTAGGCCTGAGGCTTATAACAACTGTAAGCCCCTGAGCTTAGTAACAAGTTACACCGGCTACGTACGCAATTCACAGGAAAACTGCAACAGGAGTGTGCTGTTAGACCTTGTAGCCAGTGGTGCTGAGGTTCCCCAAACTGGATTTACAAGCACCTGGCCAGGAAAGGGAAGACTAGACTCCCTGGGTACCTGCAGTGGGAGCAACCCTGCCACAGCAGAAGGATACAAGTAGCCCATAAAGGGGTCACTCCTGGATCATTTGGACTGGTGACGAGAGGGAAGCACACTGCTGGGCCTCAAAAGGCATCTCTTACATAAGGCCACTTCTCCAAGATCAGGAGACATAGCCAATTCACCTAATACATAGATATAAGCACAGAGAAAGAGGAATAATGAGGAGATAAAGGAATACATTCTAAGCAAGGGAACAGGACAAAATGCCAGAAAAGGGACTAAATGAAACAGAAATAAGCGACCTACCTGACAAAGAGTTCAAACAAAAACTCACAAGGATGCTCATGGATATTGGGAGAAGACTGGATGAACACAGTGAGCTCATCAACAAAGAACCAGAAAATATAAAAAAGAACCAACAAGAAATGAAGAATACAATACTGGAAATGAAAAATTCACTAGAGGGACTCAATAGCAGAGTGGAGGATACAGAAGAACAGATCAGTGAGCTAGATGAAAGACTAGAGGAAATCACCCAAGCTGAATAGAAATAAGAATTAGACAGAATGAGAACAGTCTCAGGGAACTTTGGGACAATATCAAGTGCACTAAGATTCATATCATAGGTGTCCCAGAAGGAGAAGAGAGAGACAAAAGGGGCCGAAAATTTATTTGAACAAATAATAGATGAAAATTGTCCTAACCTAGGGAAGGAAACAGATATCCAAGTACAGGAAGCACTGAGAGCTCCAAACAAGATAAGCCCAAAGAGGCCCATATCAAGTCACATTATAATTAAAATGTCCAAAATTAAAGTTAAAGAGAGAATTCTAAAAGCAGCAAGAGAAAGGCAACAAGTGACATACAAAGGAAATCCCATAAGGCTACCAGAGGATGCCTCAGCTGAAACCCTACAGGCGAGAAGAGAATGACATGACATATTTAAAGTGCTAAAAGGAGAATACCTACAGCCAAGAATACTCTATCCATCAAGATTGCCATTCATAATGGAAGGAGAGATAAAGAGCTTCCAAGACAAGCAAAAATTAAAGGAGTTTATAAATAAAATCAGAAATGAAAGAGGAGAAATTACAATGGGTATCTCAGAAATACAAAAGATAATAAGAGAATACTATGAAAAGCTATACACCAACAAATTGGATAATGCAGAAGAAATGGATAAATTCTTAGAAACATACAACCTTCCAAAATTGGACCAAGAAGGAGTAGAGAATTTGATTAGACCAATCACTAGTAAGGAGATCGAAACAGCAATCAAAAACCTCCCAAAATATAAAAGTCCAGGGCCAGATGGCTTACCTGGTGAATTCTACCAAACATTCAAAGAAAACTTAATACCTATCCTCCTCAAACTGTTCCGAAAAATTGAAGAGGAGGGGAGGCTTCCTAACTCATTCTATGAAACCAACATTATCCTGATACCAGAACCAGACAAGGACAACACAAAAAAAGAAAATTACAGCCAATATCACTGATGAACATCGATATAAAAATCCTAAACAAAATACTAGCAAATCAAACACAACAATGCATTAAAAAGATCATACATCATGATCAAGTGGGTTTCATTCCAGGGATGCAGGGATGGTTCAACATCCACAAATCTATCAACGTCATACACCACATTAACAAAATGAAGAATAAAAATCACATGATCATCTCAATAGATGTAGAGAAAGCATTTGACAAGATACAGAATCCATTTATGATAAAAAACTTTAAGTGAAATGGATATAGAAGGAAAATACCTCAACATAATAAAGGCCATATATGAAAAACCCACAACAAATATCATTCTCAATGGAGAACTGAAAGCTATCCCTCTAAGAACAGGAACCAGACAAGGATGCCCAATTTCACCACTCTTATTTTACATAGTATTGGAAGTCCTAGCCAGAGCAATCAGGCAAGAAAAAGAAATAAAAGGGATCCATATTGGAAAAGAAGAAGTGAAACTGTCACTCTTTGCAGATGACATGATTTTATATATAGAAAACCCTAAAGAATCCACTAAAAGACTTTTAGAAATAATAAATGAATATAGTCAAGTTGCAGGATACAAAATCAACATGCAAAAATCAGTTGCATTTCTATACACTGAAAACAAAGTAGCAGAAAGAGAAATTAAGAATACAGTCCCGTTCACAATTGCAACAAAAAGAATAAAATACCTAGGAATAAACTTAACCAAAGATGTGAAAGATCTGTAGACTGAAAACTATAAAACATTGTTGAAAGAAATTGAAGAAGACACAAAGAAATGGAAAGATATTCCATGCTCTTGGATTGGAAGAATTAGCATAGTTAAAATGTCCATATTTCCTAAAACAATCTACAGATTCAATGCAATCCCTATCAAAGTTCCAACAACATTTTTCACGGAGATAGAACAAAGAATCCTAAAATTTATATGGAACAACAAAAGACCCTGAATAGCCAAAATAATACTGAGAAAAAAGAACAAAGCTGGCGGTATCACATTCCCTGATTTCAAAATATGCTACAAAGCCATAGTAAACAAAACAGTATGGTACTGGCACAAAAACAGACACACAGATCACTGGAACAGAATCGAGAGCTCAGAAATAAACCCACACATTTATGGGCAGCTAATATTCGACAAGGGTGCCAAGAGTATACAATGGAGAAAGGAGAGTCTCTTCAATAAATGGTGCTAGGAAAATTGGACAGCCACATGCAAAAGAATGAAAATAGACCATTACCTTACACCATGCACAAAAATCAACTCAAAATGGATTAAAGACTTGAATGTAAGACCCGAAACCATGAAACTTCTAGAAGAAAACATAGGCAGTATACTCTTTAACATTGGTCTTAGCAGCATCTTTTCAAGTAGCATGTCTGATCAGGCAAGGAATACAAAAGAATAAATGAACAAACGGGACTACATCAGACTAAAAAGCTTCTGCACAGCAAAGGAAACCATCAACAAAACG
The DNA here is from genome assembly GCF_021613505.1 of Equus quagga. Lineage (NCBI taxonomy): Eukaryota > Metazoa > Chordata > Mammalia > Perissodactyla > Equidae > Equus > Equus quagga. The sequence continues at coordinate 28,277,751 of NC_060285.1, forward strand.
AAAAGGCAACCTAACAAATGGGAGAAGATATTTGCAAACCATATATCAGATAAGGGGTTAATATCCAAAATGTACAAAGAACTCATACATCTCAACAACAAAAAAGCCAACAACCCAATTAAAAAATGGGAAAAAGATCTGAACAGAGATTTCTCCAAGAAGATATATGGATGGCCAACAGGCATATGAAAAGATGCTCAACATCATTAGCTATCAGAGAAACGCAAATCAAAACTACAATGAGATATCATCTCACTCTGGTCAGAATGGCTATAATTAACAAGATGGGAAACAAGTGTGGAGAGGATGTGGAGAGAGGGGAACCCTGGTACACTGCTGGTGGGAGTGCAAACTGGTGCAGCCACTATGGAAAGCAGTATGGAGTATCCTCAGAAAATTAAGAATAGATCTACCATATAATCCAGCTATTCCACTGCTGGATATTTATCCAAAGAACTTGAAAACACAAAGGCATAAAGATACATGCACCCCTATGTTCATTGCAGCATTATTCACAATAGCAAGACTTGGAAGCAACCTTGGTGACTATGAAGAGACAAATGGGTAAAGAAGATGAGGTATATACACACAATGGAATACTACTCAGCCATAAGAAATGATGAAATCCGGCCATTTGTGACAACATGGATGGAACTTGAGGGTGTTATGCTAAGTGAAATAAGTCAGAGGGAGGAAGTCAAATACTGTGTGATCTCACTCATAAGTAGAAGATAAAAACAATGACAAAGAAACACATAGCAACGGAGATTGGATTGGTGGTTACCAGAAGGGAAGGGGGACAGAACGTGGCAAAAGGGGTGATCAGGAACAAATGTGTGGTGATGGATTATCATTAGTCTTTGGGTGGTGAACATGATGTAATCTACACAGAATTTGAAACATATTATGATGTACATCTGAAAGCTATATAATGTTATAATCCAATGTTACTGCAATAAAATAAATAAATAAATAAAATAAAATAACAAAGGCTAGGGACTACAGCGGAGCTGTGTGCCTAGGAGGAAGAGGAAATGGATTTGGTAAATAGCCAGTAACCTCCACCACTCTCAACCTAGGCATTAATTGCAAATATTTTATAATTGGTTTTTCCATTTTCAATTTTATGCTCCTGCAATTTTTTCTCAGCATACTAATCTGATGATCTTTTTAAAACTTAATTCACATCATGTCCCTCCTTCGCTCGAAGTCTTCCAACGGCTGTCCATCTTCCTTGATTATTCCAAAGCCCATATCATGACCTCGAGGCTTTCTGTGGTCTACCTCCCACCCACCCCCGTGATTAATTTCTTACTACTGTCACGTTTGCTGGCTCCACTACGGTCACACTGGCTGCTACATTCTCCCTTGAATATGCCAAGCGCATCCACATTTTCTCTTCCCTCTGCCTGGAACACTCTTCTCCCTAGATGTTCTCAGGGCTCCCTCTTTTACTGCCTTCAGATCTGTGTTCAAATTCCAGCTTATTAAACAGCCTTTGTGGAAAAGCCTACTTAAGACGGCGCTCCCAGCCCCTCTCTCTCCACTCCCTTTAATATCAAGCTTAACACATTCTGTATTTGTTTCTATGCTTAGTGTCTCTCTTCCAAGATTTGAACGTCTTCTCTCCTGGGAGAAGGAACTTTGTTTCATCCCCAGACCCTTGGTACTAAGAACAGTGCACAGAGCAGCGGCTCAACTATTATTTTTTGAATTGTTGAAAAAGTGAATGAGTAAGTAAATGAACGAATTTCTTAGCACACAGCTTGGCAAAAAAACTAATCGATAAATGGTAACATTGCTGTGATGCCAATATTTTCTCTTAGATTGGAAAGAATGTTGATTTTTTTCTATTTTATTCATATGTGGATTTAAAAAAAAAAAGATGTGCAAATACAAGGTTAATTTCTTCCCTATGCTCTCATAATCCTTGACATGACTATCTGTATCTTTCACCTTTCCATCTTGAGACCTTTGCTTCAATATGCTAATATGTGCTATAACTATAGAATGAGGTGGGGGTGAGACCACAGATAGGAAAGAAAGGAGGAGAATAATTTATAATCCAATATTCTGTTAAAAATGAAAAAAAGTGAAACAGCCACATCATGCGTTAAAAAGGAATAATAAAATACAAAGATAATAACTGACTATAACCATTCTTCTTGATTAAATGAATTTTAGTCAAAACAGTTTGGATGTAGAGTCAGGGCCTCATTTTCCTAAACTGAAGAAATCATCTCTATGACTGGAAATAAGATGAGCGAAATGTGATCTTTCTTTTTCTCTTTCTTATCTTGTATAGAAAAAACTAAAAACATTTGCAACATATCTCAGACTTTTGTTAAATACAGCATTCCACCTGAGATAGCTTGTAGAGAGAAAAAATCACATGCTGAGAGTAGTCTAATCTGAGTCAAAGGCAGGTCTAGAGGAGAAATTCTGAACCGTAAAAAAGGTATTCAAACGTGACTTTCAATTAGCCCGGAAACGAGCTCCAGCCCTTTCTGAATATGTTTTCAGAAATGACACCTTTTGTTCCTCCAGTAACTGGGATGTCAAAGGGTAATTTGAGGCTACTCGAAAAAGATTCAGTGTCTGATTTTGTGAACTGCCAAGCTAATTACTGGTACATAAGGAAAAATTATTAGATACCACTGGATTCTCAGCAGGTAAAAAACATTCTTAAGAAATTGTGACATTAAGACTTTTAATACTCATTTTATAATTTTCCTTCTTCGGAAACACCAAAATCTGTTCAATGCAGTGAATTTTTTTATTCGTGCGTGTATAGGTGTGTGGGTCGGTGTGAGGAACAGTTGAGAAAACTTTTGCAGAACCCACTATTATATTAGTGAATATATATTATAAGGTAGGATAAGAATAGCATTGATTTTCAAAAAACTGAATTTGCTGCAACTAGGACAAAGTACTTTCTATTGAAGGGGCCATATGTTTAGAAATCACAATAACCTCCTTAGATCACCTGTGGAGCAGATATTCAGCTGCTCCATCAATCGTCATCAGGCAAAGGAACTACTTACTCACACTCAATGGTCCTCTCCAGTTCCTCCCAACTAAATGTCGGTCAAGCTCCACCTAAGAGATGAGTCTACGTCGCAGCCAGGCTGAATTTGCAGAGCTCAATCTTGAGATGGAGTTAAGTGAGGGCAATAACACATATGCAAAGAGGAGAAATCATAATCACCCAGAAGGAATTCTGAGCGTGAAGTGAGTAAGAAGTCTATTCCATAGAGTGATTGATAAGATGGGGCTAAAGTCTAAAGCTGGAGTCATGGGGACAAGTTGGAAAGCAAATTTGGATGTAAGGGCTGGTTGATTTGGAATACAGACAGGATGGGGGTTAACAAGACAGAGCTCACTTGCCTGGAGATGATAAAGATAATGAGGAGAGGAAGGAGGGCAAGGAGGAAAAATTGAGGGAGCAGCCATGAACATACAGTGAACACAAGAACTTGCTAACTCTTTGCCTCCAAGTGTGGCTGTATGGATAACTTGCATCAGAATCCCCTGCAAAGTATGTTTCAAATACAGATTCCCAGGCTCCACCCCAAACCTCCTGATCCAATCACTGGAAGTGGAGCCTAGGAACTTAGACTTTTAACACGCTCCCCAGGTAAATTAGGCACACTTATGTTTGCATGCTAAATTTTTACCTGTATTGTTTTGTTTAATCCTGTATGCTAAATTCTTTAGCTGTATTGTTTTGCTTAAGCTGGTTTGCCAACAGCTCTATGAAGCATGCCCTATTGTCATCCCCTTCCTAAATGGGAAACTGATTCAGAGAAGTTGACTGACCACAGGCACAAAGTTTATATGTGGGAAAGCCAGAATGCACACTCAAACATTCTGATTCCAGAGTCTGTGATTTTCGTGTGTGTGTGTGAGGAAGATTGGCCCTGAGCTAACATCTGTGCCAATCTTCCACTATTTTATGTGGGATGCCACCACAGTGTGGCCTGAGGAATGGTGCTAGGTCCGTGCCCAGGATCTGAACCTGTGAACCAGGGCCATCAAAGTGGAGTACGCAAACTTAACCACTATGCCACCAGCCGGGCCCCCAGATTCTGTGATTTTTAATCACTCTAGACCAGTCATCCTTAAACTTTTTCTGCAAAATGGTCAGATAATAAGGTGTTGCGGTCTTTGGTGCAACCATTCAACTCTGCCATAGACAATATGTAAACAAATGGACGTGGCTGTGTGTTCCAACAAAACTTTATAAAAACAGGTGCTTGCTCTAGACTCAGAATTGTTTTTCAAGGTGTAGTGTTCACAACAGTAGCATCCTGAGAGCTTGTTACAAATGCAGAATCTTGGCCTGCTCCAGACTTGCTGAATCAGAATCTGCATTTAACAAGGTCCCTGGGTGATTTTCATGCACATGAAAGTATGAGACCTCTATTCTAGAGCGTTTTCAAAGAACTTCCCTCAAAGTTGTGTTTATTGCATTTGCTGTCCCTCCTTTCAGGTACATGAACTCGGTTTCTGAGAGTGAGTATGCGATGGCCTCCCCAAAAATGTCAAAATAAAAAAGAATGAAAATCTTTAATCAGGAAAAAACTCTTTCAACTAAACTCTATCACTTACTCTTACTGCTTCTCTTATTGTCTTTATTCTTGGCAGCATATAGTTAGTATCCATCTCCAAAATGTAGGGAAAGAGTGATAATGAGATTATTATTTAACTTTTGATTTGGTATATCCTTCAAGTTGCAAGGGTAGTATAAAGAATCCCCCTGTCCCCAGATTAACCAATTTTTACATTTTGACATCATTTGCTTCATTGTTCTATCTCTGTCCAGATAGATAGAAGAGAGAGAGAGATTATTTTCTTCTCAAAACCATTTGACAATACATCACAGAAATCGTGTCTCTTTACCCCTAAATACTTCAGCATGGATTTTTTAAGATAATTATTTTACATAACTACAGTCCAATTATCAAAATCAGGAAATTTAAAATTACTGCACTACTATTATCTAATCCACAGTCTATATTCAGATTTTGTCAATTGTCCTATCCAAGGTCATGCCTCATATTTCGTTGTCATGTCCTTTAATCTGGAAGGGTTCCTCAGTCTGTCTTTGTATTTCTTGACCTTGATATTTTTGAAGAGTACATGTTAGTTACTTTGTAGAATGCGCTTCAATTTGGGTTTGTCTGGTGTTTCCTCATAACTAAATATAAGTTACGAATTTTTTGGTAAAAATGTCACTGAAGTGGCATTCTGTTCTTCTTGATGTATCACATCAGGAGGCACATGATGTCACTTTGTCACAGTGTTGGTGATATTAGCTTCAGTCACTTAGTTAAGGTAGTGCCGCCAAGTTTATCTACCATAGACTTACTATTTTTCTCTTTGTAATTAATAAGTAATTTGTGGGGAATTACTTTGGAAGTATATAAATATCCTGTTCTTCATCAAATTTTTACCACTAGTTCCAGCATTTATCGATGATTTTTTAACTCTACCATGCCTTCTATATGTAGTAGTTGGCATTCTACTGTCAGGAAGAGCTGTCCCTTCTCTTCCATTTGTGTATCCATCCATTAATGATAACACTATGGGCTCATGGATTCTCTGAGATAATATTTACACCAGTCAAGGTGATCTTAACGCACACAAAGTTTGAGAACCACCATTGGAATGAAGAAAGTCACGTCCAAAGAGGTTAATTAGCTTACCAAAGGTCAGAGAATTAGAGGAGGACTTAAGCCCTCTCTCCATATCTAGTATTTCTTCATACCAGTAATCTCCAAATTTGGAGAGTGAACACTTACTGGATTATCTAAAAGTGAATCACCTGGGAAACCTGTAATAATGCAGCTTCCAGGTCCCACCTCCAGAGATTCTGATTCAATACATCTTGTGTAAGATCTTGCAAGTTGTACCCAAAAAAAAGAAACTTAAAAGCACTTTCTACCTACTTACCATAATGCTTTCTAGAAGGTAAATATATATTATGACACTGTCTTTGATTCTAAGATAGCACGTAATTTAAGAAGCACCATCCATTTGATAATGGTTTTCAAGGCAAAATAAGAATCAATGCCAAATTGAATGTACATTATACACATTTCAGATTTCATAAAGATTAAAATATGAAAAATATTCACCTTAAGCTTGTGGAAATAAGAATATAAGATCTTTGGGGACCATACAACTTCACATGTGTGAAATAACTAGGTCACTATTCTGCTTCATGTCACTTATATTAATTGCAACTGGTTACTTATTAAATTATGTAGTAATAACTTCCCTCAGTGATAGATAGCCAGTTCCATGAGGTCAGTCTCAGTATTTGGTTAGCTCTTATATTAGCTGTCCACAGCCAGCCTTCGCCAGGTTGGTGTGTTACCACAATAGTCATATGTCTAAAGCATGATTTCTCAACCACTAGTGACATTAGGGACCAGATCATTCTTTGTTGTAGGGGACTGTCCTGTGCATTTTAGGATGTTGGGCAGCATCCCTGGCCTCTATCCCCTATATGTCAGTACCACTGCCCACCCAATTAGTGACAATCGAAAATATTTCCAGGCAGAATGACCCTGGAGGGCAAAATCATTGTTGATTGAGAACCAATTGCAGTGGGTTGAATTGTGACCCCTCGAAAGAGAATTTCACCAGGAACTGTCCTGTAAATGTGAACTTATTTGGGAAAATGGGTCTCTACAGATGTAGTTAAGGATCTCAAGAGGAGATAATCCTGGATTTATGTGGCTGCTCAATCCAAGGACTGGCATCCTTATAAGAGAGAGGCAGAGGAGATTTCGGAGACACAGAGACTCAGAGAGATACTGAAGACAGAGGCAGAAATTGGTGTGTGCTGCTACAAGCCAAGGAAAACCCTCTGCCTCCAAAACAGGCAGAGGCCAGGAAGAATTCTCCCTTTGAATCTTTGGAGAGAGTGCGGCTCTGCCAACGCCTTGATTTGGCCTCCAGAACTGTGAGGGAATAAATTCCTGGTTATAAGCCACCAAGTTTGTAGTCCTTTGCTATTAAAGTCCCAGGATACTAACACACCACTCCTTTAAGGGAAAGAGAGGCTTAAATTCATATCATGTGCAGGTCTATTTAGCTGTTAATTGTTATTTAATTATGGATGGTAGAAACACAATTTGCACTAGCAGAAAAGAGTATTTATGGGAAGGATATTGAGGCATTTGAAATAATCAAATAAAGGCTGACCAGTCGAACTTTGCAAAGGTTAGGGATTCAGTTAGCTTTTACAAAAAACTGGAAATAGTTATTTATACATTGCCCACTCTCTCTCTCGCCATCTATTATTTTCTCCCTTCTTTGCTTATCTCTACATAATGGCATGTTCTACAGCACAGGGACCAAGGCCACCTATGGTGCCTAAAGTTTACACCAAGGTCCCACTGGCAATGAGAGTCTGACTTCTTTGCCCTGATTCCAGTTTTCCAATTCTGAGAAGAGAAAACGTTGACCCCACCTTGGTCAGATGCACACTCCAGAGCAATAAACTACGGCAGGGGCGGGGCGTGGTCGTGTAAAAACTTTGTATGCCTTAACAGAACCACACGGATGGGATTAGAAGCCCAATAGTTTCCAGGGAAAGAAAAAATTCTGAGCATCCAAACCGCTAAATTTCTACCATGGTTACATAAATTAACATGATTAGCTTAAAAGTATAATTTTTCTATCAATACATGTTTTGGAAAGTATGCTGCTAAACAACTTCATAAATAATATTTCCTGCCATTCTGAACTTAATCATTTGACCAGATGTTTAGATAGCCACAATGGGAGCAAAAAAATTATTGGAAAAAATAAATAGAACCACCCAAAGATTTTTAGTGTCATAAGAGCCCTTGAGTGAAAGAAGAATTGAGTCTTCAAGAAGGTCCTGAGGGTGGAAATCCCACAACAGAATTGTTTAGGGAGAAATGCCCTTGCTTTGGGACCCAAATAAAGCTTGTAATGAGTCATTCAGACGTCCTCAAAAGAGAACTATTTCTGACTTGACTAAAATGATCAAGTAGATTGTCATCCTATTTGGAATGAGATATAAAATAAGGTAGGGCCAAATTTTAAATTCTCCTCTATTTAGTTCTCTCTTTTTTTATTAATCCATTACACCCAGTCCTTAAAGGCCCTGAATTTCGTGCCTCATCAGTTTAGTACATCGAGTCCTTTCCCAGCCTGTGCTGACAATGCAGGTCTTTTGTCTCAGTGCCCCTGTTGGATTACAGAGATTACTGGATACATTTCCTAGGATCCATCTATCTAGGGATTTGAAATGCACCATCCTAAAAAGGAGATGATGGTCTCAACACATGGCATTTAGCACCTCATTTGGACAGTAGAAGTGAGACTATAATTGGTAACATCTTACTATCACTTTCTGCCACAGGAATATTTTCCTTGCGATAGACTGTGACTGAAGAATGTTTTTCCCAAATCGTAGAAGTCAGCAGATACTCTGAGATTAAGGGAGCAAAGAGCGATGTTTTAAAAATATATTCTTAAGATGTTTTCATGATTGACTCCTATTGCATAAAGAGCCCTTTGCTCAATTTCAGTTACTACAGTGATGGATTAAAAGACACTCCTAAATCCCAGAGTGATGGATACTATGATGTGCTGGTCACATACCCACTTCAGGACCTAGGGACTCATTCTCCCAGCTGCTGGGAGTGCCTGCTGCTCACTGATCACAACTGAGTCCCTCTTCAAGACTTCGGCTTAAAGGGAACTGCCTCACCTTAGGCTGCATCCTCTCCTGGGAGTAGCCTGCCAGCCAGGATTCATCCTGGATGCAGGGGCACAAAGGCCTGCCACCTTGCCCCTGTTTGGGATAACTCTGAAGAGCCATCCCAACTCTAGAGCTCCCTGGGTGGGGGATGGACTGAGCCCCCAGTGGCACCTGCATCACAGGCCAGCCTCTCCCTCTGTTTCACCCTGTCCCTCACTCCCCCACACAGATCTTATTCCACAAGCACTCTCCAGTTAACCACTGTTATGAGCGCCTCTGCTCTGAACCCTTGGAGACCCCAACCCAAGACAGAGGGTTGTGTAGTGAAAATATTGAACACAGAAGCAGTGGATCTGAAACAATTGAGAAAATCGTTCTGGCAAGAATGTGTGTTCAACACCAACCCTCCAGCTCCTTCCTAGCAACCACATGAGTGAGTACTTGAATTCCTGCACACTCCCTGATTCTCTAAAAGGGAAATAAGCTGAAAAGGAAAGAGGAAAGGGAGAGAAGGAAGAAACAAGGGAAGAGGGAAGGGACCAAAGAAGAAAAAAGTGAGCCGAATAAATTCTGAATCTGCTTTGCAGTTTTATGCTTTAGAGAGTTCTTTTTAAATAATTGCAATAGCTATTTTTGGAGTGTAGTTACCATTCATTGGACACCTTTTATACTCCTGCTACTTTACATATTTCTAAACCCAAAAACAATACTGCAAGGGAGATAATATCATCAGAGAGGTTAAGTGATTTACCCATAGGCACGAAGCCAGTAAAAGACAAAACAGGAATTTAAATCAACCTTTGGCGCTAAATCCTGTTGTCTTTTCTCTAAATAACACGCTGCCTCACTTTGCAGTGAGGAACACAGATCCACATCAGGAGCAAAGTTTGACTTCCTTTTGAAAGATAACTGGTGTATTACTTGGGCCTCTTTATGCAGCAGCAAGGGACAGAGACTCAATTCAAACTAGCTAAAACATAGAAAGGTAATTTTTTATGAACGAGGATACTGAGATGTTTCATGGAACCTAAGAAAATGATACTACTTGATGTCAGAAAAAAATTGCAACCGAGGATAACAAAGCTGTTAGGATTCATTTTCTCTTTGCCACATGTGGAATACATTAGAGCCAACATCTTTGGAACTTTACAGCTCTGAATAGAAAGATCAGCCTATCTTTCTTTTTTTGTCCCAAGAAAAAAAAATATCCTGCTCCATTAGCCAACCCTGAACCAATCCCCACTGACCTGGGATCAGAGTGACCATGTAATTTGTTTGTCTTTACTATACCGTGTGGATCAAATTAGCAAGGAGAGAGTGAAGATTCTAGAAAGAGGAAGTGGGACAGGGATGCTAATAAATATCATCATATAGATTCATCATATGTACTTACAATTTAGGAGCTTGATAAATTTGTACACTGAGCAGCTTTCTGATTTTCTTTAGATATGGCTCAAACACACCGCACAATTTGACAACTCAGTGAAAGGTGGCAGGCAGGGTTAGCTTGGAAATCAGCTCTAAAGTTGTACCCTTATCATTACAGGATTTTTTTTTTTTTTGGTATGGTCCAAAGGAAAAGGGGTTGAAAAGATATAGCAGGAAGTAAAGTCTGGTCCATTTTGGAAGCTAAAACTTTCCTTGCTAAAGCAGGAAATTAATTTCTTCCTGATCATGATGGCTGAAAGAGATTGAATAGAAAGAGTAGGTGATGAAAAAGCTTAGGATACATTTTTCTGACAGCATTGTGCATGAAATCCTAAGAGAAATTAAGCGGAGAGTTTGCGCTTCCTGTGGAAGTGAGTTAATCATCAGATATATACTTTATTAACACACGCTTCAAAATGTGCCCCTCCAGACTGGCCAAAGAGGGGCTCCCGGAAGGAGCCAGGGTTTCTCTTTAGGCCTTACTTGCAGACCAAGTTGCAGACCCACCTTCAAAGTACACAAAAGGACAAAAGAGCCTTTCATTCTACCCTCCCTAGAAGGACTGTGGGTTGAAAATGGCTATTTGTTCCCTCTGCGACATATATGTCTGATAATATGCATGGGCAGGCATAATTGACTGCCTGCATTATGTATGAATTAGACCTCACTCTTGTTCAGCAACAGCTGGAGAGATTTTTCTCCTCCAGATGCCCAGCTGCAGTACGGCCCCTCCCCCTCTGCACCATGTGCCTGTGTCACACGCACACACACACCCACACATGGGCACTGGGGACAATTGCTCTAATTTACTAGAATCTAAGGACCACTACAGCCAGCGCAATGTGTTCTTGTTTGAGTTGCTTTTCTTTTATTAAAATTTGTTTTTCTTCCATATTTCACTGCTGCCATTTTACTAATGGAACAAAGACTCTGGCCGAACAAGCGCCCTGGTAATCACCTCAATTCATTCTCCCAACCAAAGGTTTCTAAAAGCACTATTTTTTCAAGCTGTTGGTTGGATGATCTCCCTGGGGAAAAGCTTGCCACTTTTAAAGATGTTTTGAGCCAAGAGAAACTAGGATAAAGGCACCACTGGGTAGTTTTTCTTGTTGCTGTTTCTTTGTTTCATGATCCATTATCACTAAGTCCCTGATCTCTTTTACTAAAAACAAGGAATTGAAGCAGAAAAAAAAAGAGTTATAAATATGATATCACTTATGCAGGCCTAAGTTGAAGCCCCGTCTAAACGGCAATGTTTTTAGGATGAAAGCTGCAAAACCTAGATAATTATTGGGCCACTTGCAAAATATTTAATACAATGAATAGTAAAACATTTTAGGATTAAAGGGTCTGAGTAATTGCTTGAATTTTACAATTCCTTCTGGATGCTTGCCACCCTACAAAATAGCTTCTATGTCGAAGAAAGAAACATTGTATGTTAGAATATGTTATGGGGAGTGAAGTAAGTTTGTTTCACTCTATTTAACAGAAAGGAAAGTGTTTGTGGGCCCATAAACCGCATAATCTATGGACTGAAAATATCCTCCCAAGATTGACCCCTGGCTACCTTCGTTCTCCAAGAAAGGCTTCTAGAATAAGCATCTCTTGTCCTTTATACAGCAGCCTCCTGAAGATTCAGAGGGAATACATAATAATCTTTGATAAACTTGGCTGCCTAGTCGAGAAAGCTTTATGAAGAGTCTAATGACTGTTTTCTTGTTGAAACGTCCTCTATAGCAGAGGTCAATCCTCCATCCACTTTTTCCATCAGACAGCTCGAAAGAATAAGGACATACAGGTAATCTCCTTCTATATCTCACCAAATTTCTGAGGTCAAAGCGTTTATGCAGTGAGGGCTTTCGGTACCATTAACCGTGAAAATATCCAATATCAAAATAATTCTGAATTTCAAAACCAATTTGAGCTTTAATCTGAGTATTCAAGGTATTCATCCTTGATGCTGATGCACTCAGCCATCGGTTCACCTTAAATTGGTCAAATTGATGAGGTCAGTGACATTAAATAAAAGACCACAAGGTACTGTCACCATTGTTTGTATGACTGCTTTTGGCTTTTCTCATTCTTCCCTCGGTACAGAACTTTGAGAGGGTGAACTGGGATATATTAGAAAATCTGGAGGCTTCTGGCTCTTATTGCTGACCGCCTTCCTCCCTTTCAGTAGTGGTGAGGGGATGATTGAGAGGGTGAGGATGTTGGAGAGGTAAGTGGGGAAAGAGGGGTATTTAGCATAAGGTGGAGCATCAAATAGCTCTCATCAACATGGCAGTGTTGAGCCAGACCCTCCTTAAAGTTAAAAAGACATGAGTTTTAATTTTCAGCTTCACTAATTCCCAACAGTTCTCTCTCTGAGCCTTGTTCTTAAAACAGATAATAATAGCTTCCTTTTTGGGTATTGAATATGAGCCTGGAAGGAGAGTGCCTAGAATGGTGCTTGGCTCATAGTAAGTGCTGAATAAATCTAAGTACTCTCTGCTACTATTTCATTCTCAGCTGACACTGTCCTGAACGCCAGCCTATTGGTCTAGAATCAACCTGGTAGGCACTGTCAGCTGCTCCTCAATAGCCACGTCTCCTTTCTTCCTTGCCAGTACAACTCCAGTTTTGTTCAGATATCAGATAATGATGTGTTCAAGAAAGATAGGGCTTTCCCCAGAGTTCTAGGGGATTGGCTCAGCCTGACTGTGGTTAATCCATTCCCCTTAGCTGGTGAGTGGATAAAGAATGGGCAGGGAACCCAGTTCTGATCAATGAGATGTAAGAGGAAATCTAGTAAGTAGTATCTGGGAGATATTTTTCTTCCCAAATAACAAGAGAGAGAGATGAGGGAAACAGGGCCGCCGCTCCTCCTCCCCTCACCTGATCTGCTCTACCCTCAGACTTTGCCGTGTGAGGATTGGATGTTTGGATCTGGGCAACATGGTGTACTGCCACCCACTGTGGTGGTAATGCTCAGAGAAAGAACAAAGAATCAGGCCCACAACCCTTGACATGATTCAGCTATTCAGTCAAGCAATCCCGCAACCACCAAACTCAAGAATTCTTATTTTGTGAGATGATAAATCTGATTTAATTAGGTTTTCTCTTTCTTGCAGCTGGGAGCTTTGTAACTGACACACATCCCATGACCTGTGCTCTTCTTGTTATGTTCACTGACCAACAGGCCCTCCCTAGATTTGGTGGTGGCATGGCATGCCAGTCTATATCTAACCTCGCGATATTTCACTTACTATGTCAAGATACCCGTGAAACTGCCTTCAATAACCTTACAGACTTGAATCACCGAGCCACTCAAACAATTCCTGATAAGCCTTATGATTAGCTTCCTTTCATTCTTCAAAACACTTGGTACACTCTTCTAAGAATCCATTGTTTTAGAGGATATGTAGAAAATTTTTTAAAATTCTATTTTCAGTAAATCTTCAATAGTCTGATATATTTGTCCAGTTGCATAAATGAAACATCAAGACTAAAGGAGACTTTAAGCTTGGCAAAAGATGTAGCCTAAAGCAGTAAAATTTATCTCCAGTTACAGAAGAAGTCATTAAAAATATTGGCATACAACTTAATGAATACCGTTGGGTTTATATGGATTCAGATATCACGGTATCTGTGATGAATTAAACATGGTGGGAAATTCTTCGCCTGTGATTTATTTTGATCACTAGAATGTGATGGAAGTAATGCTGTATGACTTTCAAGACTGGGCCGTAAAAGATCTATAGCTTCCACCTTCACACTTGGAATGCTTCACTTGGAAATCCAGCCTTAATACTGTAAGAAGCCCGAGTCTTACGAGGGAACATGTGGAGGAGATCCTAGGTGCTCCTACAGAGAGTCTCAGGGGAGCTCCCAGCCAATAGTCCGTACCAACTGCTAACTCTGAGAATAAGCTATTTTGGACATTCCTGATCAGTCAAGCTTCTGGATGACTGTGGCCATAGCCGACACCACATCAGAGCAGAAGAACCACCCAGCTGAGACTGGTCACTGCACGGAATATAATAAATGGTAGCTGTTGAGATATGATAAATCACAGCTCTTGTATTAAGTTGCTAAATTTTAGAGTGGTTTTGTTACACAGCAATAGATTGCTGGAATGATACCCAAGCATACAGAATGAGTTTACAGTGATGTACTGGCCAACTAGCTCTCAGGAGAGAAAGGAGGGGAAAGAGAACAAACTCTGATTGTAGTTTGTCTGGATCCCATTTCCGTGGTGTAAGTACCCTCACCTTGGCTGATTCAAAGCTACCAACATGATGTCAACTGGCTCACACAATCCCCGAAAATTTCCCAATCAGCTCGCAGGAGCCAGTACAAATCAGCATGAGCACGTTCCGGCCCGTCATTGAAATTATCCTTCAGTAAATAATATCCATTGTATTATATGTATTGATGCCCAGACTTTTTCTGTCATGTAATTCAAATAACATAATGTATCCCATTTATGTCGTGCTTTATGTTTTATAAATCACCACTTTTCTATATCATCTATTTTAATTCTCACAAGGACCAAGAGAGATGGTTCTTATGTCACTATATTAGAAATAAGGGTGCTGTAACTTAAAGAATAATTTGCCAAACTTGAACCCAGATCTCTTTCTCTATAGAGTTAGGATTCTTTGCTACTGCACAAGTTTTATATGCTAGATTCCCCCACTTCTCCTCGCCATTACAACCCTGTCCCTCCACATTGTCTGCTATTGAGTGCATAATGCCTTTGAATACAAAGGGATATAAGGCAACAATTCATTGTACATATTGTATAAAAGTCTTTCCGGATAACCATCCGAGTGACCAGTTAAATTCATTTACTAGTCTTCTTGGGGCCAGCTTTTTATCCATTCTCAAGCTCAAAACACAATATATTCTGAGCCCATGCTTTGAAGAAATCTAGTCATAAAGAGTTGTCTGTGGGAGGTCTGTTTCTTGTTGTTTCCAAATAGTCATTAAGTGGACATATGGTGAAGTGAATTCACGCCAACATTTCTGAGCCTATTCAATTTTTTTAAGAGTGCACGAAGGGGTAACATCAATTTGTAAGCATTTTCAGAACACTTCCATTGAAATTAGGTTTTAATGATCCCACTTCTTATCATATAAATTAAGAGTTGAGTATAAAAGAAAGTGGATCTTTGCAAAAAGATAGCCAAATCAAACATGCCAGGTATAGGGTTTGGGGTTATGTGTGTTGCTCCTAAATTAAATGCTTTCAGTGGTGACCTATCATTAAAAATTACAGTTTTAGCACTGCTTTTCCAGCATTTGCAAGTCACAAACATGACTTATGGAAAACAATTTACTTTGGTGGCTGGGCTCTCCAACTGCCTGTAATTTGATTATAAATTTAGAATATACTTTGTGCAGCAGAGGGTATGGGCTGAGAAAGGAGGGCTGGTAGGAAAGGAGGCAGGGGCCATGGTGTACCTTTCCTGACTGAGTAAGGAAGGTGAGTGTTACGTATTTACATTCACTTCTTCAGCATTTCGAAGCTTATATATCAAGGGCGAATTTTCACCATCTTGATAACATTAGTCTCAGTAAATACTATTCCCTGTGTGCCCCAGAGGAAAAGATCAAATTACTCCAACAAACTTAGACAGTTGAGAGATTTTAGTAATTTTCCCATCCTATTTTCTCCCTCTCTCTCTCCCCCTCTCTCTCTCTCTCATTTCTCTCTCTTTCTCTCTCTTTCATAGATAGTATAAATTGCTCTTAAGGAAAGTTAAAATGTGATGAAATTAGGTTATCCTTCAATAATAAATGATTATTCAAACCTTTGGGAGACGTATTATTCTAGTGTACACAACAGTAGAATCTTCTCCTTTGTGTTTTTGGAGAAGGGGAAAGGGTTCCTCAAAAGACCATGGATTGCAGCTTTTAATGGGCTTTGAAAAATACCAGACTTGAGGGTAGTAAGTTGATGCCATTAGGAAAATTCAATAATATTCTTATTTTCCTATTATCATAGAGGCATCTGCTGCATGGGGAGAACAATGAGATGAGGGTTTCTTTCCTACACATCAGTACCGTTCTGAGATCTCTTGCAAAACTGTTCCTGAAGCAAAGAACAAGTGTAATGCTACAGGTCAAGGACAGACTGTGTCCTGTGTAAGCAGACATACTGACTCCTGCCTGCTTAATCTTTAAGTGGAAAGTTGACACTTGGCTCACCGACACAAGTTCTGACCTGACAAAGCAATATAATCTTCTCAAATAAGGTCAGAATGGCTGGAAAATCTCAGCTATTTACTACTGAGCTGCTTTTCAGAGCCAAAGGGCCTGTTTATATCAACACACTCCCTCAATCTTCCCTTCGTTCTGGAGAGTAAAATAAATAAATAAACTTGGAGAATCTCTGAAATTTTTCCAAATTTTAAATATCCTTCTGATTTTGCTTCCTAATTTGGAGCGCACAATATAAATGATAAATGCATAGCTTTTAAAAATATAATCTCAACCTAACCAAAGTTAACTGTTTTCAATTATAATTTCCAATGCATCTCTTTTTCTGGGGATCAGGTTTTAGAAAACAGAATAAATTAATGGCAGACACCAGTCAAATAGCTGTGTTCCTTCAGGATCCCAGTTTCCATAAACCCCTCTTGGTAAAAGAATTAAACACACATCTTCGTCACTACGGTGAAGCGGACCGATCTGTAAAAATCCCAGCTAAGGGCATTTCTTTAATATGCTTGGAATTGTAAGAAGGAGAAGATTTTCTCTTCAAACTCAAGCCTCACATACCTTGGAGCAGATGATTTCTGCACATCCCTGGAATTTGCAGGAGGTCACAGAACAAGATTACGCGCCCTGGTGATATATTTACTGCAAGGACAGCCCGGGCACAGCAGCAGCTTGAAAACAGAAATGTGTGGAAAGAGTCTAACCATGAAATACTTAAGGCTATTATTTCAGCGGAGCATCCTTGTGTACCTGGGAAATGAAGCCAATCAATTTTGCTTTTCTTTTTCATTGTTGTTGTCAGTTTAATGTAAGTTAGTCCAAGAAGATGAAAACTGGTACCTGACTTTATTATTTACTCACGGAAATCAGGGCTGCGAAAAAATTGGGTCAGTGATAGGGATTATATGAGTTAAGTGATTTGCAAAGAATTAGAAGGGAAAGCTCTCAGTTTGTGCACGAATGGAAGGTTGGGGTTTTCCTCTCCTTTTAGGATTAAACTGCAAATGTCATTTAACATTCAATGGCTTTAGAAATAGTATCACACGGAATTTCTCAAGTGGCTTCCACAGACTTTTTTTTTCTCTCTCCCAGTTCCTAAATAATTATGCTGAGGGCCCTGTGAATAGAGCAGTTAGCAAAACAGACAATGCCTTCATGGAGTCCATAACCTTTTAAGGAAGAGAGCCATTAAAAGAAGAAATAGAAGAACGGAGAGAATAACAGTTACAAACCTTGATAAAGCTGCAAGGACGTAGAACTCCAAGAGAGAACACTATGTGCCTTACATTTTTGTGTCTATCTGTCTTTCTCTCTCAGTTTGTGAGATTCTTGATCGAAGCAATGCATTATTTAAAATAATTTTTTAAAAGCTTCTATTTTTTTATCATCCTATTTCCAGAGCCTTGCACATGCAAGGCACGTGCAGATACTTTATAATCTTTGTTAGTTACGTTTGTTGAGTAAAATTACAATTGCCAGAATTACTCATGTCGTCCTTACAAGAATCACATGAGTTAAATGTGGCAGGTGTTAGTGTTCACATTTTGCTGATAGGAAAACAGAGGCAAAATTAAATGGTTTGCTCAAACTCTCTCAGCTAATAAGACAGGACAAAAACAAGGGCTTTGAACAGTGAAACTAGTGTCCGTTCACTGATCAACCCTGCCTCCAGAAAAAAATAGATAATGTGACGGATGGAAATACACTAATGAAACTAACAGACTGTATGTGCTCGTTTGCCTGTCAATAAAGGGGGGAAATAAGGAGGAAACATCAGAGTTGTGCATGATTTACAATATATCCAATTCACCCTCAAATAAAAATGCTATGGGATAAAAGCTAAAAACTTTTCTTAGATTTTTATATCTCCAGCAACCTCTATTTAAGCAGATGCAATTCTTTTTAAAGAATTCTCTTGTTCAAACTTTTGAAAGAGAAGATTTGCCTTTTAATGGGAAATCGTCACTCCATCATGGAGATAAAATACAACTTGACGAGTTTGGTTATTTATTCTCAACTTTAGCAGACTTGTTTCCTAAACTACTATATTTAGTATATGAAAAGACAGTCTGCAATATATTTGAGGCCAGACAGACTGGAAACATCCATAGGAGGTGTCTTAGCTTGGGCTTGCCATGACAAAGTATCCTAGACTGGGTGACTTAAACAACAGAAATTTATTTCTCACAGTTCTGGAAACTAGGAAGTCCAAGATCAAGGTGCTGGCTGGTAAAAGTTCTCTTCCTGGTTTGCAAATGGTTGCCTTCTTCCTTCCTTCCTTGGGGGAAAGAGAGCAGTCTCTCTCTTTCTTCCTCTCCTTATAAGGCCGCTAAGCCCATCATGAGGGCTTCACTCTCTGACCTACTCTAATCTCAATTGCCGCGCAAAGGCCACATCCTCAAATATCATCACACTAGGAATTAGGGCTTCAACATAGGAATTTTAGGGGGGACTCAAACATTTAGTGCATAACAGGAGGCGTAACTAAAAGAAATAAAACTGATTCTCTGAGCCATACACACACACACACGAAAGAAACTTTAAGCCACACTTTAAACCTTTGACAAGAGGACCATGGGTGAGGTTATGCCCAGTCTTGAGGCATCAAATCTGAATAATAGAAATTAGAGTAACAATCCACAACGGAAGAATAAAGAAAGCTTAACAAGAATAGTTCATGTATTTGACATATTGGTAAAGAAATCAGAAATATTTAGATGTACAATAAGTCAGCAGGAACGTCAAACACTGACGTAACTGGCTTAGAAGAGAGTTTTGAATTTATCTCGGATCTAAAAGAGCTGAAACATTCTTGTTTTAAAAGGGTACAATGTTCGTAGAATCTATTTATTTGAAATTTAAAACGTTTCTATTGACAATAGTTTCAGATTTATTACCAAAGTGGAAGAAAATGAGCACATTTTAAATTTTGCTACGTTCTACCCAATCAGCAAAAAAAAAAACAAAGAAAGGATGTGCTGTAATCCTGTTATATTTCAATACTTGTGAAAGAAGGGCTGATGACCAACATGAACCAGATAATCAAAAACTTGTCTGGATTAATTGTGGCATTAAGGACAAAAACCTGCATATGATGCATATGTCTTTTGCTTTGTGTCCTGCCTACTTTCAAATAGAATTTATGGTAGTAAAAAGTGAATCACTATATTTGTCAACCCACAGTGGATTGCAAGGTCCAGAAAACCCCAACTACAATGATTTAAACACAAAAGGGAATTTATTGGCCCATACAGCCAAAGTCCTGAGGTAGAACCCATATCTAACACAACTAGACCCAAGGATTCAAAGAAGTCAGCAGGCCTCAGTCTCCGTATCTTCATATCTCAGATCTGCTTTCCTTTGGGTTGGCTCCACTCGCAGGCACTCTTTCGTGTGGAGCAAAGTGGCAGCCAGAAGCTCCAGTTTTTCTTCCCATTTTCTTGGCCACCCCTTTCAAGTCATGCTAGTAAAAGCATTTGAATGTGCTTTGATAGGACTGACTTGTGCCATGTCATAGGCTCATTCCTGATCCAATTATGTTGGCCAGGGCAACAGAACACACTGATTGGCCTGGTCTGGGTCATGTTCCCACCTTTGGCTCTAAAAGAATAGGACTCATCCACTCTAAACCGAATGGATTGAGAATGGGGAAAAGGAAGTAACCAAGAAGTACTGAGGTTCTATTATCATAAAAGAGGGAAATATCTGGGGCTGGCCCTGTGGCCAAGAGGTTAAGTTCCTTTGCTCCACATCACCGTGGCCAGCCCAGGGTTTTGCCAGTTTGGATCCTGAGCACGGATGCGGCACTGCTCATCAAGCCAAGCTGAGGCAGCGTCCCATATACCACAACTAGAAGGACCTGCAACTAGAATATACAACTATGTACTGGGGGGCCTTTGGGGAGAAGAAGAAGAAGAGGTGCCAATCTTTAAGAAAGAAAGAAAGAAAGCTTAAAAAAAAAAAAGAGGGAAATATCCTTGAGGTAGTTGAACACTACAGATGTCTACCACAATCATAGTACAATAAAATTGAATCGTCAACAAATATTGAAACGCAAACGTCATGTATAAAGGTGGTGGTGGTCTTGAGGGGTGAAGAGGAAAGGAAATGGAGATGATACATCATAGAAACCTGGACTGAGAAAAGCTAGACTGATCAAGTATGAAACTTCGCTTTGAGTTTCCTAGAAGCCAAGGCAAGGAGAGACACTCAACGGATCATGTAACTCTTCTAATCCAATGAGAAGAAGCTCCCAACTTGTTGGGTGATATGGATACTTTCCAGGCTCTGAATTCTGAGAATAATTTGTCTCCAGGCCCTTTAAATAGGAAATACTGAACAACGTAATGAGGTACCATGTTTTCGAAATGCAAGTTTTCAAATAGAGGTTTCACATTTTGTTCAGTGAAAGCCGAGGACACAGCATTACACGGTAGCTCTGTAAACTCAATGATTCAAAAGGCTAGAGTGACACGGTCCAGGTATGTAACCTAATGAAGGACTCAAACGCAGAAAACCTGCGTTGAAATTCCAGCCCTGCCACTTTCTAGCTGGGCCACCTTAGCTAGGTCCCACTCATTCTCTGAGCTCATGTGTTTTAGTGGTAAAGAAGGAATAATGAGATCTGTATTTTCTGACTATATGTGAGAATTGAATTAAGCAATCTATGAAAGTACTTTTAACTCTTTAATATATAGATAGATATATAAAGTATTTTCATCAAGCAAACAATACTCTAGGATCTTCTAGATAAAGGATAAAGTCCAATTAAATTATATATACTTTATAATTAATTACACAAAATGTTCAACGGATGAGCCATTAAATAGTAAAAGGATACTTTAAGTTTTTATTGCAGCTCCAATAAAAGCCTTTTGTATTCCCTTCTTTTTATTATTTTGCTCTTAAAATTCCCATGTTTCAAATAAGTGAGGTGTCATCCACAATAGAAACAGTTGTTTTTATTTGTGAAGTATTTTAAGGCAGTGATCGTACACTGAATAAAGCTTTGTAAACATTATTATTACCAACCTGACCATTACTCCCGCCATTACTTCTACCAAGCTCCACAATTTATTGAGCATTTACTATTGGCCAGACATGAAATGAAACAATTTCATGTACATTAAAGACACAGTCCTGGGGCCAGTCCTGTGGTGTAGTGGTTAAGTTTGTGTGCTCTGCTTTGGTGGCCCAGGGTTCACCAGTTCGGATCCTGGGTGCAGGCCTAGCACTGCTCATCAAGCCATGCTGTGGTGGCATCCCACATAGAAGAACTTACAACTAGGATATACAGCTATGTACCAGGGCTTTGGGGAGGAAAAAACAAAAAAGGAAGATTGGCAACAGATGTTAGCTCAGGTCCAGTCTTCCTCACCAAAAACACAGTCCCTGAGCTAGGAATGAGGTGGTTCTTATAAGGCCCCTCATGAGCAATAAAATGTTAATCCCTTGTCTCTGGCCCTGAGTTTCTCCAGGCGGGGGATGATGGGTGCACATCTTAAAGCTTCCTTCCAGACTTCAGTATTCTATTACTTCTTTATCAGCATCAACTTAATGGTAAAAAGGTTGTTTCTCATATTTGTAGTATATTGTAAACACTTACACCTTGGTGACTTTTATTAATGTTCTCTTTGGTAGTTTATCAAAAGCAGCACCATTTTTTTTTTCTTCTGATGAACCTGGGGATAATATTCTGTAAGAGAGAAGAGCGTGTCTTCTACAGTTTGTGGAATGTTGTGGAATGTGTTTCCTTAAGGAGAATAGTAAAGACTCAATACGTTTGTGTAACTGTCTTCATTAGTGGGTGGTCACTGTGTTTCCAAAGGAAAATCCATTTTTGTCTTTTTTCTTTCTTTCTTTTTTAATTTTTTATTGAGGTTTAGTTGACATAATATTATTTCTTAGTCAAGTTCCCTAGCAGTTCAGCAGCTTTCATCAGTTAAGATTACAGTTAATAGGGGCTGGCCTGTTGATGCAGCGGTTAGGTGCCATGTTCTGCCTCAGCGGCCCGGGGTTCGCTGGTTCAGATCCCAGGTACAGACATGGCACTGCTTGGCATGCCATGCTGTGGTAGGTGTCCCACATATAAAGTAGAGGAAGATGGGCACGGATGTTAGCTCAGGGCAAGGCTTCCACAGCAAAAAGAGGAGAATTGGCAGCAGATGTTAGCTCAGGGCTAATCTTCCTAAAAAAAAAAAAAAAAGATTATAGTTAATATACCAAAATGGCATCTAGCAGTGGTTTTCAGCTTTGGCTACGCATTATAGTCACTGGGGAGCTTTAAAAATATCAGTGCCTGAATCCCACCGCTAGAGATTCTGATGAAGTTGGTCCAGGGAGCAGCCTGGAAGTTGGGATTTTTGTTCTAATGCTTTCCCAGATGATTCTAACATGTGGTCAAGATTGAGATTCACTGGCCCATCTGCTGTCATCAGTGGGGCAGAGCAGCACATACTTGAAGATGAGATGTGCCAATCAGGATGTGGTGGTGGATGCACTGTTGGAAAAAAACAGTAACATCGACCAGTTGGGCCCCAACCAAAACTCGCAAGATATGTGAAACCAGCAGTGTATAAAATGGCTGGTTATAAGAAGGACTTTTTTACTTATGTATGCTATTTGCAGGGCTTGTCAACTGAGGAAAAATGGAAAAAAAAGCTATGTCATCTTCAACGGAAAAAGCCTATGTGAGTCTTTTTTTCTTTTTCTTTTTCTTTTTTTTTGGTGGGGAAGATTGGCCCTGAGCTCACATCTGTTGCCCATCATCCTCTTTTTGCTTGAGGAAGATTGTCGCTGAGCTACATCAGTGCAAGTCCTCCTCTTTTTGCTGGAGGAAGATTGTCTCTGAGCTACATCTGTGCCAGTATTCCTCTGCTTTATGTGGGACACCACCACAACATGGCTTGATGAGCAGTGCTAGATCCTCGCTCTGGATCCGAACCTGCAAACCCCAAGCAGAGGCCACAAACTTAACCACCACACCACCAGGCCAGAGCCTTTTTTTTCATTTTTTCCCCCTCTGTTTTTTAATTGTCAAAATCCAGAAGAGATGCCCGGGGAAGGTGATCCATATTTGCCATGTCCTTCTTCTCCTCCCACCCGCTTTGGGCAGCACCAAATTTTCTTTTCTAATTCAGAGGTCTTTTGGACATGGTCTATAATAGCACTGTATCCTGCAAAGACTCTGTTTTAACTGACGGAACCAATAGATGCAAAAAGTCTTTACCAAAATGAGAAACCAACTCGAGGTAATCCTTAGGGGATTTCTTTGCTTTCTTAAGTCAAATCCAACACATGGTCCTGTCCTGGCACGTTTGGGTGATTACACCCATTATGTCTCGCTGTTTGCTTTTTAAACCTGCTTTTTTGATTTCTTGCAAATGCTGTGCAAAGCTAATTGATTGCACAGCAAAGATAAACTCTAATCCAGAAACTGAGAAGAAAATGTTTATGTGGTTGAGGCGCATATTTATAGAATTCCTGATTGGGTGGTGAGACCCAGAGGAGCAGCAGTCGTGCTTCCGGTGTAGACAATAGCCCTCTTCTAGTTCTATGAAATGAGAGAGATTCCTCTCCACCAGGAGGCTTGGCAGGAAGCTTGGCAGGTCTGCTCTACTGATGGCTGGTATTTGTGCTCTTTCTTATATCTGCCTGTGACTTCTTCAATGAAATTTTGAGGTTAAAGGTATAAAGAATATGGAAGGAAGTAAATGCTTGAGGTTATTGTTTGCAGGAAAAACCAGGGAGGGGACTTTTTGCTAAAGGCTTTTTTTGAAAAGATACTGTACTTCCTACAGATTGATATAGTAACCCAAGATAAGGGGTTTTCACTAATTTCTTTTTTAATTTATTTGATGACCACAAAAACGTACTTCATAATCTGAAGCGGAGAAATTTTCAAACTAGTCATAGTGTTATGATATTTTCGTTGTTTGCCTTTCCACTTTACAGTATGAGAGAAAATTAAGATTTTTGGAAAATCAAAAGCATAGAAAAATATATTCCCTCCATGATAGTATTTAGGAGTGAAGAAAAAAAAAACGAAAGAACACTAATCATCATATATTCACCAACCACCTGAAGATTTCAGAGATTTTTATTTTTTTGTGTTGATTTTCCTTATGGTAAGAGTCCTTAATACTTTGCTTTCTCATACCTTAGAGTTTATCACTATTATATAGTCTGTTAGGGGTGTGTGTGTGTGTATGTGAAGGCAATTTAGAAAGTAATAAATTTTCTCCTAATACAATTATCTCTTCATTCTAAATGTGGATTTTATTAAACTATAGTATACATGTAAGAAGTTTGGGCTGTAAATAATAGAAACCAATTTTGGCTAGTTTAAGTAAAAATTAAGATTCATTGCAGGGATATTGGAGTTATTTCACAGTATCTAAGGGCTGAGATATGTCAGTGTATTAAGCTGCTTTTAAAATGGCTCTCGATGATCCCTGACTCCTGGTATTTATACCATATGTAATCCCCTGGAGTGTAGACTGGATCTAGTGATTTCTAACAAATAAAATACAACAAAAGTGATGGGATGTCTCTTCCAAGATTAAGTTATAAAAGACTATCACTGCCATCTTCTTCTTTCTCTTCCACTCCGGTGAAAGCAGATGCCATGATGCGAGCTACCCTCTGAAGAAGCTTATGTGGTGAGGAATTGGGGGTAGCCTCAGGCCAATAGCTAAAGAGGAACCGAGGCTCTTAATGAAACAGTCTGCAGGGAACTGAATCCTGCCAGCAACCACGTGAGAGCTTGGGAAAAGGTCCTGCCCTACAGAGTCTTCAGATGAAACCACAGCCTTGGTCAGCACCCTGACTGTAATCTTCTGAGAGACCCTGAGACAGAGGATCCGATTAAGTCTTGTCTAGATTCCTGACTGGCAGAAGCTGTGGGATAGTAAAGGCTGTTATTTTCAGTCATTTCGTTTTGAGTTAATTTGCTACACAGCAATAGATAACTAATGCAGTCAGCGACAGACTGGAGGAGCACAGGGGCAATCCAGAAGACGTTCTTTTCTACTCCTCGATTCACTTTCTCTGGGTGTTTGTCTCATTCATCTCTCTCATTACCAAACTGCTTTGCCCGCTTCCTAGTACCAACTACACCAATAGCTCCCACATTTACCAACTCTCAGTTTCTGTCATATAGAGGGAAATTAATGTCTTTTTTAGGTACATTTCCAAAACTCTAATGGCAGGAATCAGACTGGCTGATCTTGGATCAGAGGCCCACCTCTGAACCAATCGTCTATACCCAGGAAGGAAACATAAGAGGAAGAGATGATGAATGACCCTCCTTGGACCAAGTGTACTAACATAGCAGTATTTGCGATAATTATGAAGACTGGAGAAGGTGGTTAGATTTACAATTCATTCCAATATTTTGACCACTTTGGCCTATCGTTTATATAATTTGAATTACTAATATATATTAGTAATGTATTAGAAATACTAAACTAACATATACCATCGCTGTAAGAAATAAACATAGAAAAATGTGATGTCTCTAAAAACACTTTCCACTTAGAAAATGTATCATATGAAACTTGAGATTTGTGCAAGATACATACCAAGAAGTAGAAAGTAATAGACATTCTTGGTTATTCAGGAAGGATATGGTTTGACATTTAAGGCCAACTGAAGCTTCTCACTCTTACCATATTATGAGTTCCTTTGGCTCTGCACTCTTTGTCAATTGTCCTACATGTGTGGGAAAACTGATACAATCCTGGCAAAGGGGAAAAAAAGCCAACTAAGATCAGTTGTTGTACCAGGATGATGAGCATTTATCAAGCTACGGTATTTATCAAGCTACAGTTGTGTAATTGTGACAAATGAAAAGGTCCCTTCAGAATTTCCTATATGTATAAGAACAGAACATTGACTGTCACCAAACAATGCAGACGAAACAGACTGACTTTGCTGCTGTTTCATTGGAATCCAAACAGAACAAATGATGGAGGATTATATTCTCACCATCAGACTCACTTTGTATATCAAAAGCATTTTGCAAAAACTAGCTCTGAAATCAGAGAAAAGAAGCATACTTTGCTACTATTTGGGTGGACTAGGAGGATCTGTGAGTGTTAAAGCAAGCATCCTGTTGGAAATGACCAAGGAAATACAAATCTGTGTGCAAGATGCTAACAGGCAGTTAGTAGGTGCGTGGGCTGCCTTGGGAATCAGAGGCAGGCATGGTGGGGTGATGAACACAATGTCCACATACAACATAGCAAATTTCTGAGGTACCTGGGCTTTACAATCACACCACTTGGCTTCAAATCCTGCCAAGTACTAGAGACTTTGGGCACATAATTTATACTCTGTGCTTCAGTTTCTTCAACTTTGAAATAGGCAAAAACTTAAGAGGACCTACCTTGATAGCCTTGCTGTAAGGACGAGATAAGATAACTCATGTCAAATGTCTAGCACAGTGCCTAACCCATAGTAAGCATTCAGATGGTAGCTATTATTACATACTTTTTGACACCAGTTATTTAAACTCTCTTAACCCCAATGTCCTCATTTGTCAAACAGGGAAATGATTTTAGCAATGACACACATAAAGTTATGTGTATGACCTGGCGCATGACATCACACACTCACTCAAATACGCTTTTTAAGAATTCTTTGGAAATGAGAAGGGAAAATGAGCTGGCAGTCCTTTTGCGATCTTCTAGAATCACAACTCAAGTCAAAATGGTGGTGTGTTAGTTTCCTAGGGCTGCTGTAACAAATTACCACAAATTAGATGGCTTATAACAATAGGCATTTATTCTGTCAGTTTTGGAGGCCAGAAGTTCAAAGTCACTGTCAGCAGTGCCATGTTCCCTCTGAAGGCCCTAGGGGAGAATGCTTCCTTGACCCTTCCAGCTTCTGTTCCTCGTGCTCCTTGGTCTGTGGCAGCATAACTCCAATCTCTGCCTCTGTCTTCACACGGCCATCTTCCCTAGGTCTGTCTGTCTCCAATCTCTCTCTCCTTTCTCTTATAAAGACACCAGTCTTCAGGGTGGACCCTAAATCCAGGATGATTTCATCTGGAGATTCTAAACTAATTACATCTGTAAAGACCCTGTTTTCAAATAAAGCCACGTTCTGAGGTTCCCGGTGGACATGAATTTGGGGCAGACACTATTCAGCCCACTACAGCAGTAGTGTTTCCAAACGCCTCCAACTTCGTCTTGCTATTTACGTTATTTTTACTTCAACCCATTCACTCAACCCACATTTTGCGAGTACCTGCTATGTGTCAGATCCTGGGACACAAAGGTGGTCCCTTTAGAGAGTTCATGATGTTTGGAGAAAGATACACACCAAACAGTTTCTCTAGAACTATAGTGACAGAGAGAAAAATGGTGTTTTATCCCGAAGCAGGTTGGAGAGAGCTCTCTGAAGGAAGTAAAAGCTGTCACAAGTTCTTTATTCATCTGCTCAGAGTACCCATGCCAAATGAAGATATATAGGGGGAAAGAAGGAAATGGACTTGGCCAGACGGGCCGTTCCTGCCCTCTGGATTAAACAGAACTAGGCAGCTTTCTTGGGTGCCCAACCAACGTGCTTCAAATAGGATTGCATCCAACATTCCAGACAAATGAACATCAACGTACAACAAATTAGAGCCCTAGATTGCGGCATTTAATTTAAATAGAGCATTTAGGGGCAGGCCCCATGGCCTAGAGGTTAAGTTCTCACACTCCGTTTCGGTGGCCCAGGGTTTCGCTGGTTTGGATCCTGGGCGCCGACACGGCACCATGCATCAAGCTATGCTGAGGCGGCGTCCCACATGCCGCAACTAGAAGGACACACAACTAAAAGAAAAAAATACACAACTATGTACCAGGGGGCTTTGGGGAGAAAAAGGAAAAATAAAAATCTTAAAATAAATAAATAAATAGAGCATTTACCTCCAGTCTTCTGTCTATGAGAAATATATGTTTACTTCAAATGGGGAAAGTGTATTGCAAAAAGTATATATTTCTGTTTATTAATTCACTAGAACAAAACATTACCGATTTCTGAATTATTTAACTGATTACAGATTGCCATGATACATGGTGATATTTAAGGTCTCTTTGTGACTATGGTTCTCTTAAAGGAATTTGTTTTATAGATCTAATTTCATAAATATAATAGTTTAAAATACTCCCCTGCAGCTAAGTGGTAACCGAAAGCTAGATGTGAACTTGCCATTGCGCCTCGTTTAGTGAGAATAACTTCGGAGGTGCAAGAACACTTATTTTCAGCACTTGGAATGTGACAAATGTGTTATCTGGAGACTATGTGAAGTTCACGTCCACTTCCCCGATCCCACCTAGATTCTTGGTGAGTGTAGGGGTGATGTTTTCTGTGACAGAGGCTCTGTCCTCAGCCAGAAAATCACACGTGCAAGGTGTGTCACAAGGATTCTATTATATTTCTACAACAACTGCTTCTGCTGGCAGGTGTGGGCTTAAGCTACATCACCTGAGAATAAAGCTGTGTTGAAGATGCCCCTGCTTTCAGAAAGCCCCACCATCTACTGAAGAATAATTATCAGTCTGAGGGAGTTCAACAGAAGGGACTGACCTTCAAGGAAATTGTGAAGTAGGGAAATTTTTTCATGATCCTTTTACTTCCCTTTACCATACATTCGGTGTCTGAAGAGGCAAATGGAACACAAAGATTTTCCAAGTGGTTCAATAAGCCTTGATATAGTTAAAACTCAAGTTAATGTTTTATTGTTTGAAGAATTAGAAAATGATAAAGAATCAATATGGCTGCCATGAAAAAAACGCAACCATAACCGTATGCATTTTTGGCATATCCATATGCCATGAAAAGAATGCAACCATATTGCTTCCAAGAGCAAGCAGAGTTTTTCACTACTGCCCCTCAAAGCCCAGTTTTACCCAGTTTTACCAGTTTTATGACTTCAGTCATAGCCATCTTTAAGATCCCTTTAAACCATGATGAAAGATATGGACCTTCTCTTCAAAAGGATGCAGAAGGGCTGGCCCCGTGTCCTAGTGGTTAAGTTTGGCGTGCTCTGCTTTGGCAGCCCAGGTTCAGTTCCTGGGCACCGACCTACACCACTTGTCAGTGGCCATGCTGTGGCAGTGACCCACATCCAAATAGAGGAATATTGGCACAGATGTTAGCTCAGGGCAAAGCTCCCTCAGCAAAAAATAAAAAAGGATGCATAAACACAACTTACAAATATTTTCAGCAGATATTTAGTAGATTCACTTCTCCTTTCCTTAGGGACCAAGCTCATTCTCTTACCATCTTTAAACTCAGACTCACTCTGTCGTCAGTTGGAATGGGGTGGGGGCTGGGGTGGCAGTTACACTTCTCCCCTTCCATGCCAGACCAGCTTCTGAATGTCTTCTTCTGTATTGTCACTCTGTAGATACACTGATCCTTCTTATTTTAGAGTTTTGCTTGTCAATCACAGTGGAAAAACACAATGGGAAAACAATAGCAGGGGGATCCCAAAAATAGCACTAGGGCAATTACAAAGCTTAACTCTTAAAAGGCCCTCACTCCCTTGCTGA
Source organism: Equus quagga (assembly GCF_021613505.1). Lineage (NCBI taxonomy): Eukaryota > Metazoa > Chordata > Mammalia > Perissodactyla > Equidae > Equus > Equus quagga. The sequence continues at coordinate 28,307,676 of NC_060285.1, forward strand.
GAGGGTTATAGAAACACTGTCCTTCAGTGGCTGCAACTTGATTTTTTTTCTTTCAGAGTGGATCTCTCCTAACTAACTTGTTGGTTGAATTCTTTCTAGGAAAAACTCAGAGTGCTTTGAAAGTTGTCCTGGGAGTAGAGTTACCTGAAGTAGGTAATTTGCAACCCTGAGCTCCTGGGGACTGAGTGGCCAGTATTGAATGGCTCTGGTCCCACCCAAACTTGGTTATTTTCTCATTGCACAGATTCTCCGATCTTTTCACTAAGATATAGATAACAGTCATGAATTTCTTACAAACGAAAGCCAATAATTTTTAAGAACCTTGTTAGGACACTGGAAAGGAGAGTATCTTTAAGAACAGGGTTCATTCATTCAAAAACCACTTAGTGCTAACCTACTAAAAGTGAAAGTTTGCAGGCTAAGAATACAAAGATGATTAAAAAAGAAAATTGCCCTTCAGGAGCTCACAACCCGGATTTTCATGGTTTTCCTTTCTTTTCTATCTTACATTCTTCTCTCACCCAACTCCATCGTGTTGCATGCAGTCTGAATATTTCTTCAGCTTTCTGGGATTATTTTGAGTTCTAAAAAAAGGTGCTCACCACTGTGAATTTCATCCCTCTTTTTTTTCATCACTCTTTGGGCTCTTTTCTTCCAAAACTCCGTTATCTAGAGTTGACACACTTGGCAATAAAAAAACACAGGACACTCAGTTAAATCTGAATTTCAGATAAATAGCAAATAATTTTTTAGTATGAGTATGTCCCAAATATTGCGTGAGACACACTTATACTTAAATAATTATTGTTGTTTATCTGATTCCAGTTTAACTGGGCCTCCTGTATTTAACTGGCAACCCTACCCTTACCCAACTCATCTCTATAAAATATGTTAGCCCTCGAGTTTAGTGACATCCGCAGATTTAAAGAGCATCTTCCTTATTCTGTAATCCTGGTCAGGGAGGGAAATGCTAAGAGCCCAGTAGGAAACCACTCCCTGCCAGGCAGCACTCCCCTGCTCCCCTCTGACACTGAGCCTTTCAGCCAAACGGGACGCTTCACCATAGCTAGCCTCTCATGAGACTTGTCATATCTGGAGAATGTTTATTTTCTTCCCCCTTCTTCGTTGATTTGAATTTTGATTTTGTCTTTCAATAAGACAAATCCCCTGGGTCTAGTTCGCTGTTTTTACCTCTTCTGAGTCTGGGTTTATCTTTCATTTCCGCGACAGAACTAAGTGAGGATAATGCGGGTAATTATCAAGCGCAGGTTCTCCAGGATCTATGGCAACAATGCAGGAAAGACTAAAGTCTACAAATGGCTTAAACCTAAATTTTAACCTTCTCTTCTAAAAAGGAAAGAAGAAAACCAGAGGCAGAATGACTGATTTGAATGTCAGTTCCACTGCTTCACCTGCTTACAATCTGGTGAGATTTAGAACGCATAAAGTGAAGCCTGCAGAAACCGATTTCAGATTGACTCCCCTCTGACCTAGAGTTGCTGTTCTGAGCTCAACAGATACCACAGTTATGAGGGGAGAGGCGAACACCAAATGGGGAATTTATTTGATGCAACACTTTTATAGGTATACGATCATGCCAACTGGTATCATTTTTTAATCTAAATGTAACTGTAATTGAAATATGTTATCACTAATATCCGAAATCAGCAATTTCTAAAGTAGTTTAATATGCAGCTGCTTTAAAATGTGCTTGCAGATTAACAAAATGTCAGGGCCTACTTTCAAAGAAAGCTGTCTTCTGGGGCACCAGTTATTCCTGCTCAGAACTTTAATACGATTACCTTCCACTGTAGCAAACTGGGTTTCTATAACATTCTAAAGAGAAGTTATCCGCAGAAAAAGCTGTAATACGTCATCAGGATGGCCATCTCTGAGCCAGGTAGCAGACACCGAAAATTCCATGACACCTGCCTCCTGTGTCCATTGCTAAATTAATTAAACAAGGAGGCCATTAAACTGAGGTGGTTCTAATACCTTAGCAGCCTCTGTAAGCAACCAAAACCTAGGCCTGAAATGCCTCAAGTTTAAGAAATCAAAACCTAACAACAACCAATCACAAACAGCCAACTAGGCTCTTCCCAAATAAGGCACCAGCTTAAGCTATAGCCAATCAAATGATTTCTTTGTTTTGCTTCTACCCTTTCTCTATGAAAGTCTTGCCCGTAGCTTCTGACAGTGGAACACTGCCAACCACTTCCGGTTCGGCACTGCCCGATTCAAGTTGACTTTTGCTCAAACTCTTAAAATTTTTAATATGCCTCAGTTTATCTTTTAATGCTATAAAGAAATCATTTATAGACCTGGCATTTGGATGCACAGAGAAATGAGGTGTAGACCAGACTATTCCCTAAGAGCAGAATCTAAAACAGAGCTGTTCGTACCATTGGTGTGTAAACCTCACTTTTTAGGGGAACACACAAGGGCTCTATGGTTCTGAAATCTGCATGGGACTTGTTAGGGGTCAAGGGAGTACAGAGAACTTGCAAACAGCTTATGAGCCTGTTCAAGCCCATGAGTAAATCAGAGTGCATAGGCCTTCAGAGTAATCAAAGGGAGAGCTCTCAGGTCTAATACTTGCGGCCTTAGGACCCTGCCTTGTAACCCTGGTTTAGGAGAGCCCCTGCCTGCATGTCCCCTGCCTGCTGCTCAGGACAAGTTACACTGCCTTTAGTTATTTCTGATTCAGGGCTGGCTGGGGGTGGTTCTGTATTGTTTTGATTATATGTGCTGCTTCTGATGATCTCATTACTTTGTTAATTAAATTTTTAGCTTATTTTAATCTCCCTGTAATAGTTCAGAGGAAGTGGCACCTCAGAGAATAGTATCTGCCCCAAAGGTACCTCCACAGCCTTGCTTCCTGTGCTTCAAATTATATCCTCTTGCCAGGCCTGCCGGAGAACCTCAGAGACTCAGGTTAAAAATATTCATCCAGGTAATTCAGGAAGACCATAGGCTAAATTACTCTTCTAGGGAGAAATGCAAATAGACCTAAAGCCTCTGGAAACTGCCAGAAAAGAGAGCCCCAGAGGCTGCTCATGGACCAAAGGCGAGGTCTCCAGCAAGTACCACTGCCTCTCCTAGTCCTCCCTTTCTGCCTCTCCCTCCCTCCCTTGTCATTCTATTTTGTTTGGGAATTATCTTTCCATACCCTTTGCCCTTGTACGCATTGTGCATGGTGTTGAGTGTCTGTTAGATTGGTTCTTCTGTGTTTTTGTTATTTGGGATATAATAATGCCCTATTTGGTCTCTTCAGACAGAGGACAAACTCTGAAAGGAATCTTTTCAGATGTGACCATCCACTAGTCTCCTATTCTTGCTACTTTGTCTATATAATGTCAATGCAGGATGTGTTCCCCTGGACACTGGCTCTTCTAGGTGAATGGGAAACAATAAATGCCAGCTCTTCGTTCATTCTGTCTAGGCCAGCCCATTAAGAACATCGGCTCTGTTAAACTTTTAAAAATATTTTTTCCTGGTTGTCATTAGTCTTTTTCCTCTTGTTCATTGTGCTTTTTGGTGGCTGGAAGTTTTACATTTTCATGCAGTCAAATCTATGCTCCTTATTAGGATGTATTTCCACATCAGAGTTTCTTGCACTTCCTGCTTTAAAAACAATCCATTATGAATACAAACTTTAAAACACACAACTAAGAATAACAAAAATTTCAATAGCTATAAGAGCCCAAGCCAGCGCAGTGTTTCGTGGTGTTTAGCCATATGATAATGGGCTAACAGAGTTAGGAATGTGTTTGTCTGATCTTTATCGTATGCCAGCTATGCATATTTGATGATCCGTAGGAAACGCTAAGAACCTTCCTTTTCCTCTTTCTCTCTTTCCTGAAAAAAAAGTCAGTCCTAAAGAAGTTAAGTAGAATTGAGCAAGGCAGGCATGAGCTTCAGGGCAGGGTTGTGGCGGATGAGGGAGCTGGAATGCTCCAGAGGTTATGTCAGAGCCTGAGTAGAGTGGAACGGAACACTTGTCATTGTTGGCTCAAGGTCCATGGTTGGGGGAGAATATTTCATATTCTTATCAAGAAGTTAATTATATAACAAGAAGTCTTTATTCTTTAGGATTCTATTGGTTGCAAGGGATAAGTTAAACTAGCTTAAGCAAACAAGGAACTTACTAGAAGGCTTTTGGGATTCCTTACAGAATCCAAGGAGAAGGTGAATAAGCAAGACACAAGCAGGGCCAGAATGCAGCAGAGCCCTCTGGAACAACTCAGGTCAGGAGCTTAAATGTCTCCAGCAGGATGTTCTCTATGTCTCTCACCTCTGTTTCTCTTTGTGCTCTCTCTCTCTAGAATGGTATTCTTCACACAGTAGGAGAAGAAATGATTGCCAATGGTTTCAAGATTTTACTTGCAACCCACACAAGTAAGGGAGAGAAACCACCTTGATTTCCAGTGTTTCCAGGTCCAAAACTCCCAGGGAATGGACTCATTGGCCAAGCTTAAGCACCCAAGCTCCTGTAGCCATGGTTGATAGTGGTAGAATAAGGAAATGAGAGAATATTTGAAGGGTTTCCCAGAATGGAGGCGCTCTGTAGATAACCCCTAAGTTTCTAGTATGTAGGCCTTCCTAGTTATCTGCATCTTTTAGTGGTATAGGCAATCGGTTCTGCTTTAAGCTTGTCCTGACTTAGCAGTGTTCTCTGCAAATGCCTCTACACTTAACTCTGATGGTGACTTCAGGAAAAGGGCAACATTTATAAGAAGTGTGAACATCTCGGTTAGCATGTTGCCTTTTGGGTCACTTGGAGTCTCTAAGAGATGGTTGAAAGTGGGATGTCAAAGTGTAAGCATATATTTTTTTTTTTCTGAGGAAGATTTGCCCTGAGCTAACATCTGTTGCCAATCTTCCTATTTTTGTATGTGAGCTGCTGCCACAGCATGGCCACTGACAGACAAGTGGTGTAGGTCTGTGTCTGGGAAGTCAACCAGGCCCCCAACGCGGACTGTGCTGCCAAAGCAAAACATGCAAACTTAACCACTGCATTACCAGACTGACCTCTAATCTTTTCCTTTATGAATGCTTATCCTCCTGACTTAATTAAGAAAGTTTTCCCACTCATCTCTACTCTTGTGAATCTACATGTTTCCTGACTTTTCTTCTACTGGTTTTTATTTTAGCAATGGGGTCCAAGTAGATTTGATTTTGTATCTGATGTAGGAGTATAACTTTCTTTCAGCTGGAAAGCCAGTATTCAGGATTATGTAAAATAAATAAATCCTCACCTCTCCAAACATATTCCTCAGAGGAGCACACACTTGATGTTGATCTTCGACTTTTTCTTGTGCATATATAATCCTTTGATACTTGTGTGTATGGGTGTCTATATGTACACCCACATATACATACACAAATATACACCATATGTATATCATGATCTGTTTTTATTTTATTCTTCTTCCGTTCGCTTTCTTTGCTTAAAATGCTGGGAAGGAACTCCAAACCAGTGGTACACAGCTCTAGCTCATTCTCTTAAAAGGCACAATAGCATGCTATCTTAAGAGTTGACAAATCTGACTCATTACGCATGGCCAATTAACTGCTCCCAGCTGAAGTCCCCGGCGTGAAATCTTGAGCTGCCTCAGCTCCTCAAGTTCTGCTTGAATGGTGAGCCCAAATCTCTGCAGAGTTCTTTACTCAACTCCTCTCAGACAGAGTCACAGTATTTGTCTCTGTCTTCAAAAAGGGCAACTTTCTCTTGCGCCACCTTCAATCAGTCAGCTCCACAGTCCTCCACATTCTGAGCTTGCTTTCTTCTTAACGAGTGAGCAGCAGGTCTGGCTTCCCCATCTAATATTCTGCAGGAAAAAGGAGCATTTAAAGCACCACTATTCTCCTGCTGACCTCTTTGGTACTTTTTAATCTATGGGGAGTGTGGGGGTGGATATAGTTAAAAATAACAAGACTCCTGCAATATTTATTGATCTCTCATCAATCTTTGATTCCATAGATAGGTACCACTTAGCCAAGCTATAGGATTTTGATATTGATTCAAGGTTTTAATCTTCCCTCAGAGCTTTTACTGCCAGAGAATCTCAATCAGTTTCATTCATTCCTCAAATATGTATTGATGCCACTCTTCACTAAGCACTGGGTTAAGTGCTGTGGATATACTGGCGAGCAAAATAGTCACAATGCTGGATAGGCATGGACTTCTTCAAGCAAATTCTAATCCTAGGTGCGATTAGAAGCACTTTTTGACCTCAATCCTCCTTTGAAGCATCTACCCAAATATCTGACGCAAATTTAGCCTTCCTTATGTCCTCCTACCATAGGAAACAACAAGCTCAGCACCTTTTCCTATCTAAAACAGAACATTTTATGCCATAGGCATCGCCATGACGCTTTCCAAGCAATTTTTGTCTGAATGGTTTAGCATCTTTTTAACAAACCAATACTGTTGCTATGGGTTAAAGATCACTTGGTATTCAAGAACTATTTATTGAGCTCCTACTATATGGTAGACACATCGTTCTGGGATCTAGACCAGAGGTTATTTTTTGTGCCATAGGCTCCTTTAACAGCCTAAAGTCTACGAACTCCTTCTCAGAACAATTTTTTATAAACGCATAAATTAAAGTACACTGGATTACAAAGAAAATCAATTGACCTATATCTTGTTAACAATGTTAATTCATTTCTACAAGCCCTGCTTAGTAAACTCTTTAAATTAAAAAAAAACCTCCATTAATTTTAATGGAAAAATTTGTTACATATTACATCTTAGCCTAAGATACGCACACTATTTTCAAAGATTTAAAAAATTATATGTGTGTGTGTGTAGATGTATATATATATATATATATATACATGTAGCAAAATATATGTTACAGGATGTATATATGTATATGTGTATGTGACAAAAATAAGTTTACATATGCAACATGAAGAATTTGAAAGTAAGCAAAAATAGTAATCCAGTGAAGATTTATTGTATTGACCAAAGAATGAAGAGATGACTTACAGTGGGTGATGTAGATACAGGAAAGAAGTGAGGGGTTTTGGTATTGGAAAATTCATGATTCTATCTGCACTATTTTCACAGTTTTTCAATCTTTTGGGGAAGCTCATTATTATTGAGGTCAAATTTTGCTAAAGCAAGCTTAAAAATTTATTTCTAGAGCAAAAATAACAGCGAAACACAAACAATTCGAATTATGTAGAGATGGCACATGCACAGAGCAGACAAAAGGGTTGTAAGACATGAGGATGCTGTGTCTTCCTCTCTTGCTTGGTGTCCACAGGCAAAGCAAACATGTTTGTTTTCATCCAAAGAAGGCATCTGATTTCAGTTTGTTCCCTATGACATTTTGACTACAAAACTCTGTTGAGCGAATTGGTGAGTGTGTCTTTGCCCAAAGTCATAATATTGACACAGTTTCTCATAGCACATGTATTTAGTGTGTTTTGGGTGAACTATTTCTTTATACTGGGAACAAAAGAAGTTTTCCCAATAGTGCTATGGCTTTTTAAGAGTTACATTGCTGAAAGTCGTTAACGGAACATTCATTTTATGAGGCACATCTGCGTGTTATTCCATAGACAACACTTGAGGCTCCAAGGATTCAACCAGGGGTGAAAAAAACCCAACTGAACAAAACAGACGCAAACTCCTGCCTCTAAGGAGCTTACGTTCGTCACAGTCTACACGGATGATAATTCTATTCACAGGGTCAATTTGTTCGGCTCACAGAAGGTGTGTTTTGTCCCTGATTTATGGTCCCATCACAACACAGTCCTCCCCAGAATCAAAGCTTCTAGGGAGAACAGTTATCCCATTCAAGGTTTATTTGCTTAGATGGTTACCATCTCCTCCAAAATCTTCTATCATGATCATCTCTTTGATGCTACCTGATCCAGATCAGAGATCAGCAAAGTATTGTCCAAGAGGCCATTACCTCTTGTTTTTGTAAATCAAGTTTTTCTTGGAACACAGCCATGCTCATATCGTCTCTGGCTGCTTCTGTGCTACTATAGGAGAGGTGAGGGGCCAGCCCGGTGGTGCAGCAGTTAAGGTTGCATGCTCTGCTTTGGTGGCCTCAGGATCACCAGTTTAGATCCCGGATGCGGACCTACACACAGCTTGTGAAGCCATGCTGTGGCAGGTGTCCCACATAAAAAGTAGAGGAAGACGGGCACTGATGTTAGCTCAGGGCAAGTCTTCCTCAACAAGAAGAGGAGGATTGGTGGCAGATGTTAGCTCAGGGCTAATCTTCCTCAAAAAAAAAAAAGATTAGTACCATACAGCCTAGGTGTGTAGCAGGCTATACCATCTAGGTTTGTGTAAGTTCACTCTATGATGTTTGCACAATGACAAAATCACCTAGCAACATATTTCTCTGAACACATCCCCATGGTCAAGTGATGCATGACTATATCTTGTTTGTGGATGTATCTCTGCACTGAAACGAAAGTGGGGTCCGCCCTGGTGAGATGAATCGGACTCTCCACCAGAAGTAGCTGCCTCACAAAGTAAAGTGCATTTGCAGCAAATAGGAGACCATACGGAATTATTTCCAAAGTCATGGCTCCCCAAACAAAAGGAAGCCGGGACCTTTTATTTCAGATCTGGAATAAATATTCCAAAGGGAGAGGTGGGTATTTGCTTGCACAGGCTCAGATGGAAAACATGCTTCCACATACACTACAGGTTATGGTGATAAGGCTTAAGCTCCTCCTAGAGAGATCTTAGCATTAAAAACGAGGCAAAGGTCATAGGCGTAGCTCTCATGAGGCTTGACTCGGTTCAGGGTGGTTGGTGATTGCATCTCCTTGACATAACAAAAGGGAAAAGAACAATTTGGAAAAACAGTTAAATGCTTCCAAACCCACCCATCACTGCCTCAGGGCACTTAGTAGGTGACATCTCCAATGCTTAGCCAGTCCCTTATTAGTTAATCAAATCTGTGGAATGAATTTATGAACATCGTAGAACACTTATACATCAAACATTTAGCAGTGAACTTGTTCTCAGCTCTAAATGTGAGAGTCAAACTAAGACTGTGCTACCCAGGGGCTGGCCCAGTGGCACAGCAGTTAAGTTTGCACATTCCACTTTGGTGGCCCGGGGCTGGCTGGTTCGGATCCCGGGTGCAGACATGGCACCACTTGGCAAGCCTTGCTGTGGCAGGCGTCCCACATATAACATAGAGGAAGATGGGCATGGATGTTAGCTCAGGGCCAGTCTTCCTCAGCAAAAAGAGGAGGATTGGCAGCAGATGTTAGCTCAGGGCTGATCTTCCTCAAAAAAAAATGTGCTACCTGAAATATGTTTCCTTGAATATTTTACAAAAGTACGTAAAATTGTTCTATATTATAAATTGATAAGTTTATCAGAGTTTAATGCTAATAAATGTTTTTCCTTTGATAGTGTCCTTTTTTTCAGATAGCAAAAGCAATATACATTGTTGTATGTCTCTTTTTCTTGGATGCCAAGAAACTCAAAAGTAAATTTATTGCTTGTTCACAGCAATGTTCTCCAAACCCAGATGCCTGATAAAGACTTTTCCTGCTTTCTTTACATGGCTTATTAGGTTTTTATTTATATTTTTGAAAACATGTTAAACACTTGCTTCATGTCAAGTTGCCTTGATTTTGCATAATTTTTTCTTGATCCTGTGTAAGACTCATCACTTTTCTCATTGGAGTAAGTCCAGAAAAATATATAAATAGCACCTGTCAGGGAGGGCGAAAGTTTCCCCCTACCTTTCTTGAGTTCCTTTGCATGGCCTAAGAATTAAACTAAAATGAGACAAATTAACAGGAGAAAAATCAACTTAATTTCATCCATACGGGACCCTTACGCAGACATGAGAGGGTCACAAAGAAGTGACCAAAACCGGCAGCATTTACACCTTTTAGACGAGGAAACAATAAATTTGTGAGGAATTGACAAGACAAAAAACTTATGCTCGAGTACTTAAGTAGTGAAGAAACTAATCGGTTTGTTTGCATAGCCTTTCCAGCCCAGAATTCCCTGTCTCTGATGATAAGCATGCCTCTTCACTTCCGGTGCAGGTGGGTACCTCTCAACTGGGAGATGTATTTCCAGCTTTCAGGGAAACAAAGGACAGTCATGGTGCCCTTTTTGCATCAGCTGCTCCTTAAGTAACTTTAATTCAAAATAGTCAATACGATAGAGTGGCATATCTTGGGGCAGCCTGCTCTGAGTCCCAACACATCTTCTGGGCCATATTTGAATGATTGGTAAGAATGGAAGCTACAATTGGACTCAGGAAATTCTAAGTGTCCTGATTGAAATTACATGACTGCTTTGGGCAAGTGGAAGATGAGGTGAGGAGGAACAATGTCCTTGAAGTCAATGAAAAGAAAGAGGCAGCAAAATAAACCAGATCAGGTTACCCACTGCTCACGAAATTCGAACAGCATATTAATACACTGGGGTAACAACTAGGCAAAACTCGGCTTCCTGCACCGTACGTGCAGGGCACAGCCTTACACGTGTGTATCTAGTTTGAAAACTAGGACCTCCTAGGTCACTTCTTGCCTCTCTGCTGGGCTGGTTTTCAAGTTACTTCTCCTGCCGTCCTCAGTATAGCTGGTGGGGAGAGAGGAGGTGATTTGAAAGAGCTCATCCACGTAGGAGTGGGGGAGACGCAATCATAAGTTTGCACTTTCTTCACATGATTAAACAATGAGTGTTTATGAAATCAAGAAAAATGTTTTCCCCCCCAGAGTTTTCTTTTCAAAGACTTTTCTGTACACTCTGGCTAATTTAAAAAGAGCCCCATAGGGTGCTTATTTTTTTACACATATATTGCCAGAGTAGTTCCTGTTTTGGTTTGAATGTGTTCCTTCTTTTTAGTCAGATGAAAGAGAACTTTCTTTAAAAAGGACTTGTCTGCTGATCATGTTTGTTAGAATGAGCCTAAATAAAGCTTCTGTTAAGAGTTTAACTGTTTAGCTAAATCCTCTCGGCTAAATTATCTGGCAGATTTTCGTCCTTGGTTGGACTCTGTAACTGGAGTGCTCTTATTACCCTCTTTCAAACCTGAAATTTCTGCCTCCCCTGGGGACTCCTCTGAAGTGAATGTCTTGAGAAAGGAGGTTTTTCTCTCAATTCAGTTGACTTAGTTCTTGTGTGGTTTGATGTTCTGGTGTGTGGAATATGCTAGGCAGCAAAAGGGAGCAAGGGACTAATTGTACAGCAGGCAGCGGCCTCTGAGAGAGTGTCTGTGCCAGGCTCTGGAGAACTGACATCTCAAAGGCTTTAGAGATGGTAGAAAAATGTCTAAAGGAGAAGAGCCATGGAAAGGGGAGGTGGAAGGAGCCCCAAAGTTGGCCCCACCAGCCTGGCATGCAACTATAAAATTAAGCTTTCTTACTTTATTTATGTATTTATTTTTGTGAGGAAGATTGTCCCTGAGCTAACATCTGTGCCAATCTCCCTCTATTTTGTATGTGGGACACCTCCACAGCATGGTCTGACGATCGGTATGCAGGTCTGCCCCTCGGTATCTGAACCCGCCAACCTGGGCTGCCAAAGCAGAGTGCAGAAACCTAACCACTATGCAACTGGGCTGGCCCCAAATTAAGCTTCCTTAATGCAGAGTTTCCTTGAGAGGAAATTCTGGGAAGATACAATAGAAAAAAAATAAAACAAAGTATTGAATTCCTGATACATGCTGAGCATGGATGAACCTCAAAAATAATATGCTGAGCCAAAGAAGTCAGACAAGAGGCCATATATTATATGATTTCATTTATATAAAAATGTTCATAATAGGCAAATCTATAGAGACAGAAAGTAAATTAATGGTTTCCTGGGCCTGGGAGGGTCATGGGTGAGATTGGGGTTTTATTGAGGGTGATGAAAATGTTCTGAAACTGATGACGGTGATGGCTGCACAACTTGGTAAATTAACCCAAAATCATTGAATTGTATACTTAAATGGGTGAATTTTATGATATGTAAAATATATCTCAATAAAGCCCTTAGAAAAAGGCAAGATCATCTGTTCAAAGCGACAAAGGATAGATCTTTCTAGCATAAAGATAGAAGTGCTCTTGACTGTCATAGTCCCTATCTTCTAAATATTGTACAGACAGCTTTGTTTCTGCAAGGGAGAAAACCATGAAAAAACCATCCCTTGAGTGCTTTAATGTGTATCTCTTACTGCTGTTTCACTGTTGGAAATCTACTTGTGCAATAATCCGTAAGGTGGGACATTAAAAACAATACGGAGACCGTTCCTTGAGTTTGAAGGTCAGCATCAGTCAAAATTCAAATCGGTTTTCAGAAGATGAGAACGTTTCCTCCATTTTGCTCAATGAAGACATTTAAAGAAGAGGCTGCTACTAAAAAACATGCAAATATAGAATGTTTTCAACACATATACTAACGCAAATAAAGGATGTTTTGCTTTCACATTCAACTAAACCAAACTGTAAATATTATCTAGGCTGAAGATTGCTTCTGCTTCTTTTAGGGAAAACAAGTATTTCCTGAACAAATAGATAAGAACACAAGATAATGGGAAGTCTCTTACTTTGTCCCCTTCAGAAAATAAATGCGATTTGACGTGTTAATCATAACCATTTTTTTTTTTTTCTTCAGAGGACTTCTCCTCCGTGGCTAGAATATAGCCTTTCCTGGAATTTGGATCAGTCTAACCTGCAATCCTCCATAAATGAATACATCCTAAGTTGCGTTTTCTAGTGGGATTTCCACCCTTGAATTATTGCTGACGTACATCCGAATGCAGGATAGTTTCCAGGGTCATGTTGAGCATTATATGCAGGACCTCTATATTGATTTGTTTGTTGCACTGACTTTTGCAACTTGAACGTCACTTTGTTTCTGTTTAGTTTTAAGGGAATGATGTGATGTCACTCAATGCATGTAAATACTAATCTACTCTGAGATTTTAAATTCGAATTCCTTCAAAAGGGCAAGTTGCTGCTTTTCCTAGAAGAGAAAATAAAAACATGGAGTATGCCAACATTTGATTAGAGGACTATTTTACCAAGCTTCCTGAGTACTATCTTCTTTCTTGAGAAATGTGGACATCATTATATGGTCTAGCTTACCTAATGTCTTAGAAGCTCAGAAGAGGGGCTGGCCCAGTGGCACTGTGGTTAAGTTCACATGTTCCACTTAGCAGCCTGTGGTTCGCCGGTTTGGATGCTGGGTGTGGACCTATGCACTGCTTATCAAGCCTTGCTGTGGCAGGTGTCCCATATACGAAAAAAAAAGAAAAGGAAGAAGATGGGCACGAATGTTAGCAAATGTTAGCTCAGGGCCAATCTTCCTCAGCAAAAAGAGGAGGATTTGTGGTGGATGTCAGCTCAGGGGCTAATCTTCCTCAAAAAAACCCAAATAAAATTAAACAAATAAAAAGAAGCTGGGAAGAATGCATTTTACCCAGACTGTGCAGAACCTCAGGGAAGCAAAAAACAACTGAAAACTTAGTTGATACTTAAAGGCAGCTTTTACATATTAAATTGGTATGCTAATTTTTTCTTTTAACGGACAAGATTTCTATTTGAGACAGTATATGCCTGGATAGAAAGTTTGTTGGTTGGTTTTAAATTCTCGAATTTTGCCCTTACTTTTTTAAAGCAATTGTTCGCAAACATTAGTGTCTAGAGAGCTGGGCCCCACTCCTAGAGTTTCTGATTTAGCAGGTTTAGAGTTAAAAGTTTGCATTTCTATCAATTTCCTGGGGTGATGCTGAAGCTGCTGGTCTGGGGACCACACTTTGAAAACCACTGAGAAGTCCCCATCCCAGGCCTTTTAGTTTGAAACGAAGAGGAAGTCCATGTGCTCCAAATTGAGGAAGTTATAAATACTATAGGCCAGGATCATAACTTGTAAGAACTTTGAATAATTCCTTAAAGTTCCCCACTTTCCAAAGTTGATTCTTATCATCTGTTTCTTTCCCCACACTACTGCTAAACCTTAAAACTGAAATAGGTCTTTGGCAGCTGGGGAGAAGCAGATAAACATCCAACAAGCCTGAACCCTGGGGGTTTGTCCCAGGAGACAGAGTAGATGGTGGAGCTTTAAAATGAGGAAAGGAAATGGAATCAAAGGATTCTGCTAAAAGGAAGGAAAGAAGGTCTTGGAAGGAGGCCTGGCTTTCAGCAATGGCCCTGGAGCTTCACAAGAGAAAGGTCCATGAGAATTCCTGGAGGGCCAGTGATAGGGTTCACAGTGCCCTGCTGAGACAGCCCACGCCAGCCTTTCTCGCTGCCCTCCAGCCTCCTCCACTGGAGCTCTCAGAAGCCACTGAGCTCCCCTCAGTTGCTAGGGAAGAGAGACCGTGGAACTGACCCGCTCCCTGCTTCCTCCTGCTAATTTAGGCCAAAGGAGAAGTGAGATGCTTAAACAGTCTAAAATAGAAGGTGTTTTTGCTTTCTCTTATCTGACCCTAAGGACAGTTTTCATTCTAGCAAAATTATTTTATTTGGCAGATTAATGTTTTCATATGTCCTTTGATGCAGTTTTCAGTGAGCCTTTGATAAATGCAGCCGTATTTTCCAAGGTATGTCCATCAGCCATGACACATCTCCTCAGCTGCCTTGAGTTTTGTTTATTTCCTTCTACTGTCTCTACTTGTCTCCAAACGGTCTTCTAACTTTATAGCATTATATTTCTCACAGTCCCTTTTAGAGAAGATAGCATCAGGAGCACACCTCCAAGTTTGGCCGTCCATGACTTGAGAATTCAAATCTGGTTACAAGACCTTGGGTAAATTACCTATTTTCTTTAAGGTTTGAAACCTCACATGTTACTTCCTATCAATTATACTCTCTTGGTGATGTTTCTTGGAGAACTAAATGGGAATGCCTTTAAAACACTTAGCACAGGGGGCCGACCCGGTGGCATAGTGGTTAAGTTTGTGTGCTCTGCTTTGGTGGCCTGGGGTTCACTGGTTCGGATCCTGGACATGGACCTGCACACCACTCATGGAGCCATGCTGTGGTGGCATCCCACACAGAACTAGAAGGACTTACAACTAGGATTTACAATTATGTACAGGGGCTTTGGGGAGAAAGGAAAAAAAAACACTTAGCACAGTGTCTGATGCACTGTCCATGATGTTGATGATGCTAATTTGTATGATCATTGTTGCTGTTGTCAGGCAATCTTTAAACCTTTTTCCTCCCATTCTCTCCAAACAATCTGAATTGCTTTAAGAAGAAGAAACCATTTAGCTCCAAATCTGTATGCGACATCCTCTGATTTCTAGTTCTCCTGTATTTTCTGAACCCCAGTAGATCAGTAGATCTAACCCTAGCACAATCGCCTTAGTTTGTACCCTTAGATTCACACCTAAGCAAAGCAAGGCAGAGTGCCAGATGGGGAGGCTACTAAAAGCGCTCTCCTTCTTGTGGGTGAGCAAAAAAAGAATACATAAAAGGCATAGGTCTCTAGTAGAAGAGATAAGCCTACATGAAAAACAAAATTATTTAAAGATTTAAATAAGAATTGGCGACAAAAATAGAAGGCCTTCCAACATTATCCCTCTACCATCCATTGTCCTCAGGGCTTTCCAAAAAAATAAATAACTTTTGACTTCCCTGTCAAAAATACCTCCCAGCATGCTATGTCTCCCTCCGCCCATCAGTTTCCTCAAAGCTACAGATATTTATCTTCCTTATATTGGTTTATGTCTTTAAAATACTCCAAGGTCAAGCCCCTCCTTTTCTTCCTTCCAAAGAGACCTAATTATGGGCTGACAGCACTGGCTTAGCAAAGATTCCTCACTTCGGGGGCTTATCTCCTTCTGCCCCGCAAGAAACACACAAAAATAAATGCCTCATCTCTGTTTGCTGTTAATGGTCTGTAAAGAACGCTCTTGCTCAACCCTATACTTGTCAGGTAAGCTGTGAGTTTTCTAAAGCAAGCGCCACAGACCCCTAGCACTCTATCTGGAAGTATATTCACAATAAATACAGCTTTAGTGAATGCAGCTGGCTGACAGGCAACAAGGAGGCTGCCTCCAGCTCAGCCTGAAGTCTGGGTCTAAAGGTGCCTTCGGGGGAGGGGAGGGGCCACGGGGGAGCAAGACCTTTGCTAGATGGCATTACACAGGGAGGGGGGCGAGGCCTCGCGGAGGACAAATGGGTGAACTGCAATACAGTAGCCCCCATTACCCGAGGGGGTAGTTCCAAGACTCCCAGTGGATGCCTGAAACCTCACATAGCACCCAGCCCAATAGGTACTATGGTTTTTCCTATACGTACACACTTATGACAAAGTTTAATTTATAAATTAGGCACAGCAAGAGATTAACAACAGTAAAATAGAACAATGATAATATACTGTAATAAAAGTGACATAGATCTTAGCAACCTCAGCATACAATTTTTTTTCTTTCCTCATTAAGTTGAGAACTTTCATCTTTTCACTTAAAGGAAGCACTTTACACCTTCTCTTTGGCGTATCTGAACTGCCAGCATCATTACTCTTGTGCTTTGGGGCCATTATTCAGTAAATAAGAGTTACTTGAACACCAGCACTGTGATACCATGACAGACAGTCAGTTGACCTGATAATCCAGATGGCTAGGAAGTGATTAACCATAGGTAACAGGTACCCTGGACAAAGGGATGATTCACGGCCCTGGGGAGGGAGCAGGATGGCGCAAGATTTCATCCGGCTACTCAGAATGGTGCACAATTTAAAACTTACGAATTGCTTATTTCTGGAATTTTTCGTTTAATATTTTTGGACCTTGGTTGACCCCAGGTAGCTGAAGCCTTGGAAATCGAAACAGTAGATAACGTCACAGCCGTTTAAAAAATTCTGGGACTTTCCTAGCAATAATCCAGGAATCCTGGATCCCAAGGATGAAGCAAGAGACTGGAGTATTGGCAGGACACCTTAAGAGCCACTTCAGGAGAGGACGGCAACATGAGAGAGCGGCACACAAGCAAGTGACACTCGTGGGTAACCTGATGTCAAAATACCAAAATATATCTACATAGCATAAGGGGAAATGAAGCAAAAACCTGAAATGGGGGCAATGTGGACATTACCACAGTATTCCTCAGCGGCACATCTAAGTCCCTTTGCTGTCCATTTCATTTCCCTTGGAAATGCAGTCTATCCTAAAACAATGTTTATCCACAAAAGCAATTCATGCAATAATCTAACACTTACGGCAGCCAGGAAAAAAGCGCCATAGGGTTTAGCTACTTATCTTCTTTCCTCCAGTACTGATTGTCCCATTTTAAGCAGCAAGAACTCTCTCCATATTATTTTTCACCTGACGAATTGCAGGTAATGGTTTTGATTTGGCTCATTTGTATTTAGGTATGCCTACTTAACATCATTTGACAGTATTTATGTGTGTTGGGTTGTTTTTTAGGCACTGGGGGTACAACAGTGAACAATGCAGATGCCTGCCCTCAAGAGACTTACAGACTAGAAAGGAAGAGAGACCAGTAAACATAGCTAGTATATCTCGTAAGTACCAGAGCCAGGACAAGGCAAAGCAGGATACTATAGACGTTTACTCACGTCCAGAGGGTCAGAGAAGGCTTCTTGGAGGGTGAGCAGAAACTAGGTAAAGCGGAAAGGGAGGAGGCAACCCAGGCAGTGGGAAGAGCCTATCAAATGAGTAGCATAATAGCTGAATTTAGTGCTGTCACATTCGTAGATTAATAGTTTAGATGAGTTCCCAAATGCAGGGCCATGATGGAACACAAAAAGTGACATTTAGTGACTTTAAGTTTATTCAATTAAAAAAACCACGCTTTATTCTGATATGGGAACCTTTCCTACTTTGGGGATGTTAAAATATCATCTTTTCCCCCAAATGATACAGTAAACGATAATGTGATTTAAAAAAAAATTTTTTTTGGCAAAATAAAAAGATTTTCAACCTTGTGTTGATCCCTAAATTTTACCAGTCTATGAA
Organism: Equus quagga; assembly: GCF_021613505.1. Classification (NCBI taxonomy): domain Eukaryota; kingdom Metazoa; phylum Chordata; class Mammalia; order Perissodactyla; family Equidae; genus Equus; species Equus quagga. The sequence continues at coordinate 28,325,600 of NC_060285.1, forward strand.
ATAGAGAAAAGAAGTTCATTCTCCTACCCTATATAAATGTTTATTTTTCTCTTTTTTGTGAAAAAACACAATACTCAAAAAGTCTACAGGGAGCTCTGATTTGTTAGTCCAGAGCAAAGTGTTCTACTAACATTGGAGATGAAGGACAGGAACATAAATCCCCAGCCCTTTGATATTCTAGTTAGTTGTCCATTAGTTACCTCTATAGAAAGTACTTTTTGAACTTTTTTTTTTTGAGGAAGATTAGCCCTGAGCTAACGTCTGCTGCCAAGCCTCCTCTTTTTGCTGAGGAAGATTGGCCCCGAGCTAACATCTGTGCCCATCTTCCTATTCTTTACAGGAGGGACGCCTGCCATAGCATGGCTTGACAAGCCGTGTGTAGGTCCACACCCGGGATCCGAACAGGTGAACCCTGGGATGCTGAAGCCGACCGTGTGAACTTACCCACTGCGCCACTGGGCCAGCCCCTAAGATTTTCATTTTAGTGCTTTGATGGAAAATTTTCTAGGTTTTAAGAATTTGGTAATAATATTATGATATTGCTGGATGATACTATAAGACCACTAATGTATATATTTGAATGCTTACTTTAGTCTCTTGTAATTATTCCATTCAGTCCTCACCCACCACAACCTTTACCTTTCTTAGGAGATTCTTATGCAGAGAGGTTAAGTAACTTCCCTAAGGACACAGAGCCAAGTGATGGCTTTGTGAACAGTTGCGACTGCCCTGTAGCTTAACATAACAACAACATGAGACAGTGCCTTTATAATTCAAAAGCTATGCAGAAACACTTTTTTGGATGGGAAGAGCCTGACTAAACTTCTGGAAAAATATTACTAAACATACGTACGTCCAGAATTGAAAACCATTAGCAATTAACATTGTGCACTATCTAAAGCTTGCATTTAGAACGAATATTTATTTCCATTTTTTTTCCTGCGTGCTGCCTAGATCCCCCAGGTAAAAGAGTAATTTCTTAAATCCATTTGTCTCTTAAAGGAATGATTTAAGGTGGGAGACACACACATACAATAAAAAACAGTGGGGGGAAACCATTCAAGAATATGTGAGTTAAACTTTTTGTTCACTCTATTCAACTGATTTTAACAAGCTTTCAGAACAGGTCCAGCTGCTGCTTGAGAAAGCAGTTGACAGTGGAGAGAACGTGGACTTGGGAGACAAGTTTGAGTTCAAATCTTAGCATTTTGTTAACGTCTTTATTTCTGTTCTGTGGATGAGTCAATTTAAGCTCAGAATTATTGGAAGGCCAAGGTGGAGACCAGGCTTGAAGGAGAAAAACTTTCATCTGCTTTCTAATCTAATCTTCAAATGACTGATAATACAAGGAAAATGAACAGAGCAGAAGATTAAGGGTGGGTGGGGTTAGGATGAGTATCAGAAGATCTTACTCTAGGGGTATGGGGATTTTAAGGACTTCTGTTTCTCTATCTCCTTTTTGGGTAGTAAAAGAGGTTTCCTGTCCCCAGCGAAGTAATTACCTTGACATTTATTTTTAAGCACAGTTCCATCTGAAAAGTACTAGAAGGAAACCAAGTTACCTTATTTACCACTATTTTTGAGGCATTTATTCAAAGAAAATTAACACTTTCACAAAAATGCATGCTTTTTAACAATACTATTGTTAAATTATCTCACATGTAACTACCTAATTATGGTATTTATGAATGAATGAAAAAATAGCCTCGAAGTTATTCTTTCAAACCCAGTTTTACGTATTCCATTAAGCAATGAAACTTGTCTCCTTTTATTTAATAACAAGCCCTACTGTTGCTTCATTTCTATACCCTTTGGCTCAGTATTTTAAAAAAAGCCAAACTCAACGTGGTGTGTTTTGCAATATTGATGACCAGCTAAGCTCAGGATATTTATTTCCATCTGGTATAGTTCAACTTCTGCCTCTTGTTTGCTTTCCCCATCTGCCCGCCTCACCATCTCTTTTTTTCCTCCTCCTTAATGGAGTTCGGGTTAACCCTCTATTACGCCTCATCATTCAGCAGGCTCACGCCTTCGTACCAGTCTTTTTTTCTAGTTTTGCAAGCAGGGTTTCAAGTAAACTTAAACGTCTACGCCTAATACTTCCACAAGCTTCAAATTTTATCCTTATTTTTCTGCTGTTTTTATAAAAAGCAGCAGAACTCTGAGGCTCAGACAGTTATTTGGTCAAAAAAGGGGGAAATGATCTTTGGTTTTGCGTATAAACGGTGTAAAATGCATTTTACGTTTTTTTTTTTCAATACAGACTAAACTTTACGAGATCCGCCTTGCTATATTTATCTTCAGTAACTGGCTTTCTTATCACCATTTCAGCTGGATTCAGTAAGGTCTCCACTCTTCTCTCCTTTGACTCCAGAAGTTACTGAAACTAACCACAAAAGGCTTACTAACCTTTCATTTATTTTGCAATTAAACTTTCACAAAGACATCCTCCCATTTCTCCTCGAGGATGGAGCAGAAACAGCTCCGTGGCGTTGGCTGCACGTCTGCGAGGAGACCGGGGCTCTCTGAAGCTGCAGAAAGCCCCTCGAGAGCCCGTCCCCTCCACTTTTCTCCGCACCCTCGCTGCGCGCCCCCCGCACCTTCAGCACAGGCACCCGCATCCCGCTGCTCCGCACGCTCCTCCGGCTTGTGGAGCAAGCCGCGTAGACCTGGAGCGGGGACGGGATGTAAACACTGAGTACTCAAGGCGGCTAGCGCCGCGGAGCTGCAGCCCGAGCCGAGCAGCCGGCGCGCGTGTAGACAGCCTGAGCGGGGCGGCTTTTATGTGCACAGCACTTAGACTCCTCGCTAGCAAGCCCGGGCAGCGCACACTTGCAGAGGATGCCCTGGCGCAGGGCCTCGAGTAGCTGAAGGGGGAAGGAGGAGCCAGGGCTGTGGGCGGGGCTTTCACACGCGCACCCTCCGGTTTCCTCCATGCCCCGCCACAGCTCCCAGTTCTCTGGCCGCCACTCGGGGTTTATTTGTTTACAAGCGGATTACGTCAGCTCCTCCCTCTCTTCGCGGCCTCTGGCCCCGCCCCCTGGCCCCTTTTCCCGCCCCCTCCGGCTCCGAATCTGCTTGCGTCACAATGGTGCGATCTCCGGATTGGCTGGGGTCGGCCGTCACGCTCCAGCTACGCCACTTCCTTTCCGCGGCGCTATAAAAAGTGCTGCACGGCGCCTGCCCCTCTTCGCCCGTCGGAGCTGGAAATGCCGCTGTTGGGATCTTCGGAGGCTGCGGCGCTGGAGGCGGAGGCGGCTGGGGAAGTCCGAGCGATGTGACCGGGCCGCCGTCGCTCGTCTCTTCCTCTTTCCTGCCGCCTCTCGTCTCGAAAAGAACTTTTTGACTCTAAAGAAAAGAGAAAAAAAAGTAGCCGTCCGCCCCTCACGCTCTCTCTCCCTCTCAGCCCTCTGTCCTGGGAGGGAGCCCGGGGTGGCCGCTCCGCCGTCGGGGCCGCGCCGCCGAGCCCCGGCCGCCCCGGGCCGCCCCCGTCCGCCGCCCCCATGCATCCCTTCTACACTCGGGCCGCCACCATGATAGGCGAGATCGCCGCCGCCGTGTCCTTCATCTCCAAGTTCCTCCGCACCAAGGGGCTCACGAGCGAGCGACAGCTGCAGACCTTCAGCCAGAGCCTGCAGGAGCTGCTGGCAGGTGAGCGGGCCGCGGACAGGGCGCGGGCGCCGGGGGTCCGGAGCGGGCGGGCCGGCGGGAGCCTCGGCGGCGTCCCGGGGCCGGCGCGCTGGGCGGCAGCTAACGCGGCGCCCAGCCGGGGTCTGGGGGCTGGGTCTGGGGCGCCCCCTCTTCCCTGGCTGGCCGACGGAGGGGAGAAGGAAACAGACACAACAAAGAAACTAAAGCCACCCGGGGCGGGACTGCTGGCCGCGGACGGGCCGCCGATCGGGGGACAAAGGAGCCGCGGGCCTGGGGTTAGTTCGACGTCCTCTCGCCCTAATCCCCTCCAGCCGGTGGGGGCTCGGCGCCCGGGCCCCGGGTGGGACCTCGCGCCGCCCGCTGCACCGGAGCCAGCCCGGGACGGACGTGCCGGCTCCCCGCGCCTCCTGCCCCTGCCTATTAATCATCGGATTTGTCACCGGTGCAATTACAGCCCTGCCCAGAGCGTGGTTTAGGGTTGCTTGTTTTTCTTCCCTTCGGGCTTAACAGTCCGGTGGCGCTTCTTTCTTCCAAGACCATAAACCCCATTGTGTGCGGCTGGGGTGGGGTGGAGAAAGTAAACAGGTTCGCGTCTGGCCGGGGCCGCGCGCCTCGTTTGGCGGCTCACCCGGTCGGTTCCGGAGATGGATTTGTCCCGTCCTAAGGCGTCGTTTCTAAACCTCTGCCCGCGCTTTCCCCACCCCGCACACGCACTGCAGCGCCTGCGGTGCGGGGCTTTTTCAAAAGTTGGGGAGTTTTCATTTTCACTCTTGCGAGGAGCCAGCGGAGGAAGGAAACTGCCGCGGGAGCGCACAGTAACGACCTAAGCATTGTTTCTCTGTTCTTTTCTTCTATAGAACATTACAAACATCACTGGTTCCCAGAAAAGCCATGCAAGGGATCAGGTTACCGTTGTATTCGCATCAACCATAAAATGGATCCTCTGATTGGACAGGCAGCACAGCGGATTGGACTGAGCAGTCAGGAGCTGTTCAGGCTTCTCCCAAGTGAACTCACACTCTGGGTTGACCCCTACGAAGTGTCCTACAGAATCGGAGAGGATGGCTCCATCTGTGTGCTGTATGAAGCCTCACCAGCAGGAGGTAGCACTCAAAACAGCACCAACGTGCAAATGGTAGACAGCAGAATCAGCTGTAAGGAGGAACTTCTCTTGGGCAGAACAAGCCCTTCCAAGAACTACAATATGATGACTGTATCAGGTTAAGATATAGTCTATGGATGGATCATCTTATAATGGATGGATAAATTTGATTTTTGCTTTGGGTGGGCTCCTCTTGGGGATGGATTATGGAATTTAAACCATGTCACAGCTGTGAAGATCTGGCACAAGATAGAGTGGTAAAAAAAATTTTTTAAGTGACAGTGCCATAGTTTGGACAGTACCTTTCAATGATTTAATAGCCTGTGAGTCCAAGTTAATTATCACTTTAATTGCTAGGGAGTGAAGTCCCAGGATGGTTTCAGTTTCTCCCAGATGTTAGACCTAAATTTTTACGTGAGTCCCTTTAACACAAATCTGTATTTCAAAGAACCTTTCTCTGCAGTAGATCTCGCAGAGGAAATTTGCACTATTACACTTGAAAATTGTTAACCTTTTGGCAGCTCAATAGGAAAGCTCAACATTTTAAACATGGTAGTACTGGAAGTTTTATGACGAGACTTTTACCTAGCACTTAAATATGTATAAATGTACATAAGACAAACTAGTAAGCATGACCTGGGGAAATGGTCAGACCTTGTATTGTGTTTTTGGCCTTGAAAGTAGCAAGTGACCAGAATCTGCCATGGCAACAGGCTTTAAAAAAGACCTTTAAAAAGACACTGTCTCAACTGTGGTGTTAGCACCAGCCAGCTCTCTGTACATTTGCTAGCTTGTAGTTTTCTAAGACTGAGTAAACTTCTTATTTTTAGAAAGTGGAGGTCTGGTTTGTAACTTTCCTTGTACTTAATTGGGTAAAAGTCTTTTCCACAAACCACCATCTATTTTGTGAACTTTGTTAGTCATCTTTTATTTGGTAAATTATGAACTGGTGTAAATTTGTACAGTTCATGTATATTGATTGTGGCAAAGTTGTACAGATTTCTATATTTTGGATGAGAAATTTTTCTTCTCTCTATAATAAATTGTTTCTTATCTTGGCATTTTAATCAATCTCTTGTCATGATTATGGAGGTTCAGCTAAAAAAAATAATTCCCGGAAGACTTAGGTTCTGTAAGCTTTGTGAATGCCAGTTGCACACTGGTCATGCTGGAAGACGTTTGATTAGGAGCGAAGTGTTCTGTGTATATGTATTAAGGTGTTAGAGGAAACACGGGGTGCCTGTTTTTATAAAATCTCTCAAAACGTGGACACATTCCCAGGCTAATCGCATGAAATGAGGACAAAAGACAAAGGTAACATCTACTAAAAAAAGGGATACTCAAAGGATGACATTCATTGCTTCCCTGTTGAAGTGAAGACATAAATGTTCCATTCTGGCCCACCTTTGAAAAACAGTTATTTTGCCCCATGGATTCCTTGTTCCTTAGAAAACCCTGGGGCAGGTGACCCATAGTCTTAAAGACCAGGCTAATCACTGCAGAGATGGGGTGCTTGTTTTTCATCAGCTGCAAGATTTACATAAAAATCCCTTAAACTGGAATTCAACAAAAGGTACGTTTATAAATTTTTATTCTCAAGTTGAAATGCTGTTTGACTTCTCACTTTTGAGACTTTTATTTCAGGTAAATTTAAGACCCTAAATGAAACAAATGAACACTGAATGCTGGAGTGTAGATTACTCCACTCCCCCATAGGATAAAGAGTTGTTGGTATGTAGAGGATAACGTGGTTTTTCAGTGGAAATTGAAAATGGAAACTTCTGACTTTTTCACTACACGGTTGAGTAGCTTAACATATAGTGACTTTTTTGTGTCATACATGTAAACATATTCACACTGGAAATACTATGCAATCTAGGTTACTTGAAATCAGTAGTCCCAAATAAATTTGGGAATTTATTTCTGAATTTGCTCTGGTTTTGTAGACTGCACAGGAATACACAGCTAAACATGCAGGTGTTCAGAATACAAGCAGCGTCTGTGTACTTTATTGCCAGGCTATCCTCCAGAGTTTGAATTATACCCACAACACGTGGACTACCCTTGACAATTATTAGAGTTTTGTTTTTCAGTCCATTCTTTGAAAAGCCCCCCAATTCAAGTTTCAATTTAAATAAAAGCAACTGGTAGTATGGTTTTTGCGCAGGTCTCAGCCCCGGTTCTGATGACTTGTTTACCAACTGCATTTCATCTGTTAACTCCTTTGGCGCTAGGTTAACTGATAAAGCTTTGCACACTTAATCATCGGCGCCTAAGGCAAGGTGAAGATGACTTCCAGCCAGTTTAGGAGTATATTTTAGTACCTAAAACTTTTGGCATAAAACCTTTTCTCAGATGGAGAATTGTTTTCGAAGGTTTCGACATCAGACTTTTGGCTACTTTATAAGGAAGTTTACTGGCAAGAGAACGTCTTAATAAAAACATTTTGCTTTAGAATTTGGGTGATGTCTGGCATGTAAGGAGCTGTTAAGTTCCTATTTAAAAGACTTGGAGACATCCCTGAGACCCAGCATCCGGCTGTTTCCTGTGACTTGAACTTTAGATTCCCCAGACAATTGTCTACGGTCCAGTAGCTGTTTGATATTTCTTGTTCATTGCTTCTGGAGAATGTTTTGCCTAGCTATTTGGATAAAAACATTTGAGCATCTGCTGTACGCACATGCAGGTGTGTGCCAGGCCTGCATATGTGGTCATTTATACCAGTTGTATACTGTTTTAATTTACTAGTTAGATCATTTCAAAGGCTTTTACTCTGCCTGAGTTAAAAGATAGTTTCTTAGAAATGGTTGTAAGAAAGGACGACTGCTTTCAAAATCATTTGTTGCCACTGGCACCAGGAATTCATAGTTACTGGCAATAGGTTTAGGAATGTTACTTCCTGAGTTTTAAGCAGTTTTAAAATTATTTCCTTTTCTCCAAATTTAAGTAATACAGTGCTGAAGCAAGACTTACAGCAGATGGTATGGCAAGAGTTATCGTGGTTCGTGCAGGATAGTGTGGCTGTTTCCCCCTGTAATCCAGAATGGGGATCACATGTCCCTACGTTTAATTTGCAATAGTTCTGTAATAATAGACTGGAATGGTCCCCAGAAGATTGCCTTCTGGTTCTGTTGCACAAATGATTTCCGCAAGTCACGATAACTCGCAAATTGCAAGTAATACTGTTTTCTACAGGTGTTACAGATCACAGAATTGGCCTTCAAGTTAAAAGGAGAGCAGTATTCCGGAGCATTGCAGTGTTTAATCACTAAAGGTTTTGAGGCTTCCTTTAATCCTGGGAGCCACTACATCCGCTATTGGACTTTCCCCTTGGTGATTTTTAACATTTCTGATACTGTCTCTCCTTCCTCTTTGCAGAAGAGAAATAGGGTAACTGAAACAGTATTTTGGATGTTGATGCTTAAAGATATTTCCTCTCCCCTTTGCACCCCTATTTAGGATGATGTGATAAGATGCTATTGATAAGCTATGTGGGGAGAATTTGTTAATAGTTTTATCTATACATGATGGAGACTTCAAAAAGTGTATTTTGGGTTGTCTAAAACAATAGACTTATTTACCTGAAGGTATACAGACTGTAAATAGTTTAGTCAGTCTCTGCAGTTGAACTTTTTCTGTCTGGCTGCTACCAAAATATAACTGGTTTATTTTTCACGTTGGGAACATAACAGTATGAAAAAAATCTTTTGTAGTAAAATAATTTGTACTACTAACCAAACTGAGCTGCTTAACTGAGTCCTTATGTCACATTTACATTAATACAAATAGGCCAGGGGAATTTTTAAATATTATAACTTCTGGTTATTTGTATAAATTTTTATATTTTCCTCCAAAAAATAGTATAAAGTGAAGGAACATTGTTAAGCAAGATGTTAAATTTCGTATTTTTGAAATGCACCTAAACAAGTAAGCCTTAGATTGTATTAATAGTGAGGATTGACACCATTTCCTCAACAGACAGTTGGAGGAGTATAATTGACCCCTGTGTTTTTGACTGCAGTTTTAACTGCATTTACCAATTTCTTTTGGCATTGTTCAGTGTGTCAAATAGGAGTAGAAAAATGATAAGGCCCTAGTCATAGAATTCTCAATTTTTTTAATGCTTTCTGTCATCTCATAGTTGAATAATCTTTCAAGGAACATTTTGGAGTTCAACTTCAGACTTTTATATAATGAGCCTTTTCATGATATTTATTGTGTCAGTGTTGAAGATACAGTGATCTTTTGGGAATTCTGTATAATAATAAAGAGTAATGACACTGAAGGGTGAAGTGACTGAGTCTAGGGTTAGATAAAAGCAGAAAGGATGGGGGAAATGAAAAGTGAGAAACTTGGCTGAGATGGATGGAGGAATTTAAAGGTTTGGTAATAAATGCATTTGTTGTGGTCATAGGTGTTTATCAAGAGGTTTGTCAGCACAGTCTTTTGGCAGAGAGTTGGGGAAACAAAACTGTAGGGACTCAGTAATTCAGGAATCGGGGCAAAGTCTGCACTCAGTGTGTGACCATTGCAGGTTAAAGTAGCAGTAAGGTATATGGCCCATCCTAGGTGGAAACTGGGCTTGGGGGAGGAGTGGATGGGAAGAAGCCTAAATGAAGCACGATCCTCAAGGTGTTTCTAAAGAAATCCAAATACAATGCTTAAAGCCTTTGTCTCAGTATTTTATAAAGGGAGGATATTTTTTAAGCTATCTGTTATAATCCACTTGGTGATTATGGCCTCTTTCCTTGTACCTTTAAGTCGGGAAGGCCATTTGTGACCCCATTCTGAAGGAAAGAAGGGTGACTAAGTATAGGCCAGACACCTAACATCACAATAGGGAGCACCAGGCAAGAAAAAACAGGAGTTAACTGCTCCCTGTATTTGGAGAGTATTACATCAAGCACTAATTGTTTCATATTGTAATGTTGATAGAAGACATGTTCACCCATGGGTATTTTTGATTTTACTAATTCTCTAGGTAGGTCCTCTCCAAAGTTATTTTATGTCATTCTTTTAAAATATTTTTGCGTATGTTCTCACGTGTCCATGCAAGAGCACGTGTACATTTTATCAACAAATATGCATCTATTGGGGATCTACTAAAAATTTTGTTGGTGGGGTGCATGATCAAACATGTTTAGAGACTATTTCTCTAGATTATCACTAAAGTAGATGAGTGTTTGTTTGTTCTCCCAAGAATAACTCGTGATTATTATGATCTTTAAGTGATGTCTAAAGATGAGAAGCTGTTGAAGCAGTCTAAAGAGGGTTGTCTTGTCTAATTTTAGCTTATCTGCTGAAGTCCTTGTTTGTAAAATTAAGACATCTTTTACAGTCAACAGATACCCCAAATTAAGTGTTATGCCAGTTCAAAGTCCATGTACTCCTATGTTTTAAACTATGTTGAAATTCAAATTTTATGTTTTTAGAAATTTTCTTTTTAAACGTTAGGGCTCTTGTAACATTTCCTTTGTTTACATGGTTGTAAAAGAACTGAGGTGTTGTAGCTGTACGTCGGGGATTGAATTAGTTTCAGCAATTGCGATTCAACTAGAAGTCCCCTGTATCTTTTCCCTCTTGTTCTGAGCAATGCCTACATTTTTAGGAAGGAAAGACGACAAACAAATTAGACTTTATTTGAGAAGATTCTATAAATGAGCATAAACCTAAAATGATAACATTTGACAATTGTGCTATAGACAGGATTGAATGCATTTTCCAGTCTAGATTTCTGGCAGTTTCATCCCCTCAGGAGGCCAAGTGGAGTTGTATTTCTTATACATTGCACTTGCCAGCCTTCAAGTTATCAACACACATTCTTATTTGACCTCCCAGCAACGGGGTGAGATTGGCAGGTTGGGTATGTCAGTATTTTTCAATCTTCATTTTATGGGTAGGAAACTGAGGCTGAGGGAGTTTAAGTAATTTGCCCCAAAGCCAAATAGCTAGTAAATATTAATTCATAATTTGGACGGAGGCCTTTCTGACCCCAGAACCCAAACTCTTAACTATTGATGTACTGTGGTGTATGATTTATGTACCTTGTTTCGCCTTGTTGGAACATGCAGGTCTTAACTTCTCATGGCTAGTTAGCCATCTTGGTCATTTTCAGCCTTGAAACACTTTCAAACTCTCTGTGCCCACAAGGCATAGAACTCTTAAAACTAGGCTTCTGTCTTCAGGAGGCAGTTGGGATTTAGTGTAAAGAATTCTAGTCTTGGACTCAGAAGACTGAATTGGAATCCAGGTCTGGAGCCACTACCAGCTTGTGACTTTGGACAAGTTGCCTAGTCTCTCTGAGCCCACCACTCCATACGTAAAACTGGGGATAAAAACCAGTCTGTTGTCAGGGTCAAACATAAGAAAACATCTAACAATGACTAGTTGGATTCTTGGAAGTTGGGTACTCTACCATGGAGGCAAATTAAATATATAGTTTTCTGGGTTTCTTGAAAAGATGATGTCACTGTGATTGTGTTTGGAGTTTCTTGAAGGTCCTTTTTTAGCCATATCTGCAAGAAAGGTACTTGGGTTTTTGAGATGATATAGGAAGGAAAATGAACTGCTCCCCCCTTCTTAAGGGTGAAACTACGGATAACCCAGGCCTTGCATATTTCTTTTACAAACTTTCCTAAGTTGGGTCTTGTGGTTTTCAGAGCTATTTTCTCAGTAAAGGAAAAAAGAAGGAATCCTTCAGATCTTTTGTCTGTATTGGAGACACCTTAAGCTGAGAGATGGCATGTCACTACCCAACGTGTATAGCAATGCAGCGCCGTCCAACGCACGTTTGCATCTATTCTCATGTTTAATCGTCAGAACAACTCTGCTATATAAAGTAAGTCGCCTTTTCCCAGAGTTTGCAGTCCTTCAAGCCATTTGCATTTGGCCATGCTTTTACAAGAGATTCTCTAACAGCAGTTTTCAAACAGAACTCAGTGGTTCTCAATCTCTTCTTAATCTAGATTGGTATGAGTACTTCCTTTACTGCAAAGAAAAGCAGCCTTTTATAAATTAATTAGTCTGGATTTGAGTTTCTTCTCTGATGTAACCTGATGCAATGTCTGCTTGAATCGCTAAAAATGTAATTCATTTCTTCTAGTCGGTCATAAATGAATCAGTGACCACAGGTTATTTTTAGTTTAAACTCAGGTCCCTTTTTCTATGTGCAGATATCTTCATCGAATAGCTTGCTGCTGGGTTCTATAGTGTTACTGCCTACCTCAATGAAGTAGGTACTCAGCCAGCAAAGCTTCTTGCTCATTTATTTTGCAATACTCTAGGAAACAGAGGGCCGCATTCTTAAAAGAACCTCAGGAGACTTGTAGGCACAATTCCTTTGACCCTTTCAGAAGTCTTGCATCTTAAAACCCCTGTGTGGGTCAGGCCCTGCTTGGAGTTGTATGTATAAATTAGTCAGTATGTTCCTATAATGGTTAAGATTATGATGTAAGAATAAGAATTTGGAACTAATCAAAATGAAGGTTAGGGGCCAGTGTTGTCAGACAGTTAGCCCTTGGGCTAGTGGTTGTGGCTGTAGAGTTAGACATGGAGAGCTTATGTAATTTTGGAACATGAGGTACCAGCTCTCTTCCCTACTTCCCAGAGTCTTGCATTTTCCCCATCACCCTGTCCATTTAAGTCTGCTGGGATCCTTTCTAATGGTTAAAACGTGATTGGTGTTTCGTGCTGTATCTATCACGTCATTTCAGACTTATTGGGTCCCTCCGTGTGTCCAGTACGGTGCTAAGCACTGAGGGGCCAAGAATAGTCAGTGTCTCTGCCCTCAGGGGCTTAGAGCCTAGTGGCAGAGAGAAAGTTACCAAACCAGTGTGAAAACCGGACCTGGGACGTACTAAGGAGAGGAAAGTGGAGAAGTGGTGTCCTGGGAGCTGGAATAGATAGACTGTAGAAAGTCTTCCCAGAGGAAGGGACGCTTTAGCTGGGGTCTGAAGGATGAGTAGGGGTTTAAGTGAAGAAGGCAGGGAAGAGGGAACGGTGCGCGCACATCTGGCTGGAGAGTGTGCGGTGAATGGGAGGGTCTGAAGGAAGACCAGTGCGACTGGAGTGGAGAGGAAGAAGGAGTAAGGCCAAATCACATGGGCTTTATGGGCAGAGTGGCCATATAATTTGATTGATAAGTTTATCAAGCAGACTGCGACTCTTGAGAGTAAAACAAGGTGCTATTAATAATTAAACCCAGACTGTAAGCATCAGCCAGAACATACAGTACCTCACTTTGATAGGCCATGTTACTGTATTATCTCTCTGAGTAAGGCCTTGGCAACCAGCAGGCGTCTACTTCCTAGGGAATATGGCGAGGAGTTAGAATACCTTATCCAGTCTGAAAGGAACCCAAATAGACCTCAAAGAGTCTTTTTCAGAACAGCTACATTGTTGAGATTTGTTTTGGTACAGACATCAAGGACTTCCATGTTTTAAAGGTTTAGCATGGAAAGTTGGGTTTGAGTGTGAGCTACCAGTTTATAGGCACTTTTGTGGTATATGAAACAGCACAATTCAAACATATCTTGAATATTTTCCACATTTCTTTGTTAGAGCACTTGCCATTTTTGCAATCAATGTTTATTTAAATAGAAATTTTGAAGAGTAGTTTCATTCTAGGTTTGCATTTTGAGCGTAAGTACCTCCTGGTCATAACCTTCAAGGTATGAGTCCCTTAAATTTTTTTCTTTCAATTGAGGTAAAAATTTTCTACAGTTAAATGCATGGAGTTCAGTGAATTTCACATTCCCGTGGAATCCACACCCCGATCAAGAGACAGAACATTTCTGCCAGCCCAGAAAACTCCCTTTTGGGGCGCTTAAAATTTGATTAAGAAATGTTGTTGTGGAGCCAGGCCTCAAATTAGAAATGAGTTGTTTTCTCTCTCCTTTTATAACTTTATTTTTGCTTCCTAAACATGCGGTAATGGTTACTTGGAACATGAAGCAACTTGTCGCCAGAAGAAACCATTCCCTTTCAACTAGTTATGATTTAGTGGGTACTAATACAGTACATCCCTACCCAATTTGCTATGGCTTTTTAGTCTTTTAAAGTTAGTTGTAAAATCTTGAGTCATATCCCCATCACTGACTCACAGACTTAAGGATTGCATGGTGTTTATTATTAGGCCGAAACAGTAGAATCTTGATCTGTTGAAAAAGATTATGATAATACCAGATTTACATAATACCCCCTCTTGTTTTCTTTTAGCCTGACTATATCATTCTATAAGAGATTTTGCAGATAAGAAGGGGACACAAGTGTTAAACTGTATATATCGCCGAGTCCTGGCCTTGAGCACTTCCTTCCACCTCAAAATTCTCAACTCCAGTTGCCAAAGAGCGGTTCGAATATTGACCTAAGTTACAGCACAACTAGTTGTGAAATTGATTGAACTCAAGAGCTGTGTGTCAATGTCTTGAAAGATTCTTGAATGCAAAGACAGGAACACTTGTCCTAAAGAAACTGTTAATGAGTTTAGAATCTATTGAGGGGTAGGGAAAGGAGGTAATTCACCAGTGATTGAGAAGCAAGGTTACTCCTTTTTTCCCTGTGGATTTAGTGCTGTGATTTGGAACCTGATCTGGAACCACATCTGGAATTAATTAGTTTTCCTGAGAAGGACAATGTGTTCTGCTTAGCAGAGCCTCTGCTGCTAAAGCAGGGGTGGGTTGTGATGGTGATGGTGGCGAGTGGCTTAGACGTTTCTTTCTCAGGGCCATAATACCTAATATTTCAGTCCCAGTTGGATTTTTTTTTTTTCTGCTCTCCATTTTAGAAAGAATGGCAACTCAGAGAAGATAGATGGAAGGTTGCAGCCAGATTTGGTTAGTGGGGAGACTTGTCAATATCCCGTTTCCAATTGGATAAGCCCCTACTCTGGTTACATATTCATATTACTAGTAGATGCATTCCTTACTTTTAAAAAGATTTCCTGCCTTAAGCACAGGAAAATTCAATATGGCGTTTTCATTGTGTGCATGTTGAGGAAGATTTTTCCTTCATTCCTACCTCAGTCGTCTTCCTGGCAAGCCTTCCCAGTAGCATCAGACAGCTTTAGACCTCCTGCTCTGCTGCCCTGCTTCTGTAAAAATCTGACCTGGTGCTCTGGGCACTTCTTGTAGACTTCCTGAGTGCCAGGACTGTGCTAAGCCCCTACGGGCCTCCCTTCACTGACTCCTCATCGCAAGCCTGTAAGAGTAGACATTTGTTACTGTCGTCATTTCTGATTGGAAGAGATCCTGGTACAGTGATGCTATGTAAGTTGCCCAAGGTCATAGAGCTATGGGACGATTTGCAGCCAGAATCCAGGTTTGTCCAAGATCAAGCGCCAGCTCCTAACCATTATCACATCCCAGTGTCTGCTTTTTGATCCCGCTGTATTGTCATTGTTTGCATTCAGGTCTGATTTTCCCATTAGACCGGAACACCTTGAAGGTGGGGACGCTTAGACCAGAGCTTTGGAAGATGCTAAGATCAGTGAATCTGTTCATTCATAAATATTTATTGAGCACCTACTAGTGCCCAGCATTGTTCTAGGCACTTGGAGACACAACAGTGAACCAAACAAAAATCTCCACTCTCAGAGAGGAGGGTAAACAAGCCAGGAAAATATACCAGGTGGTGATAGTGCTAAGGAACAGGACCGCTGTGCTGGTGCTGTGAATACTGCACAATTGTGCAATGCTGTGCGAGGGCCCAGCAGAAAACGGTGCTAGCGAGTGCTGGGCAGCGGCAGGGAGGGGTAGGTGTAGGTTCCTATTTTAAGCAGAATAGTCAGCGAAGGCCTCACTGAGAAGGTGATATTTGAGCAGAAACTTGAAGGAGACCAGAGAACCAGCCTAGGAGAAATCTAGGAAAGGAACATTGCATTCAAATAATTGAATGAATTCCAAAATCCATCCAGGCTCATTTCTCCCCAAATACATGATTGGAATTTGGCATTCTTGGATTCTGTTATGTCAACTAACCTGGTTTATGGCAGGGGTTTTCTTGACCACTTTTTCTAAGTTTTCTGGTTATTGTATGCCACAGGAATCTGTACAATTTTGATTACTGGAAAACCCAGCTGGATTTTTTTTTTCTCCTCTCCATTTTAGAGAGAATTGCAAATCATAATAAATAGGCTGATAAGAAGACCTGAACTTTTTACAAAAAGATAAGGCTGATTTCTTTAAACTCTGTAACTCAATAAATACGAAATGAGAATTTCATATATAGGCAAGCTAACAGACAAGCTTGGGAAAACAAAAAGGATTTTCTTGCTGACATTTAGATAACTGGAAACTTCCGTTATCCCAAATGCCTATTCCTTACAGAATCTGAGATTACAGTCCAGAGACTTCTTACCATTTAGAGCCCTGCCTTTCACATGTGAGACGAGACCAAGGGTAACATTACCTTCATCATACAGTCACTCAGAAATCACTTAACTCTTTTTAAGGTGCTGGCAGGTATCTGGCCTATTCTTGAGTTGCAAAAAGTCCCTCGTGTTAGGATATAAAAATGGGTATTTCAGGGGCAGGCCTGGTGGCGCAGTGGTTAAGTTCTCATGTTCCACTTCGGCGGCCTGGGGTTTGCCGGTCTGGATCCTGGGTGCGGACATACACCTGGCTTATCAAGCCGTGCTGTGGCAGGCGTCCCACGTATAAAGTAGAGGGAGATGGGCACGGATGTTAGCTCCGGGCCAGTCTTCCTCAGCACAAAGAGGAGGATTGACAGCAGACGTTAGCTCAGGGCTAATCTTCCTCAAAAACAAAAAAAGGGTGTTTCTCTGGATCCACTTCCTTGTCAAAAAGGAATGAAAATGTACTTTCTCAAATACATTTTCACCATGAATTCTACCCCCATCTATGCTCCCAGCCCAAGAAGTAGGAATATCTGCCAACAGTTTGAAACGTGCTGTATCTGTGCGGTCTAGAGTGTCTTCCTTTTGCTGTATAAAAATTGGATGACTATTTTTGGTCTTTCCAGGTTGAGTCCAAATCACTGTCAGGTA
Organism: Equus quagga; assembly: GCF_021613505.1. NCBI lineage: Eukaryota > Metazoa > Chordata > Mammalia > Perissodactyla > Equidae > Equus > Equus quagga. The sequence goes on from NC_060285.1 coordinate 28,342,357, forward strand.
TGATTCTGCCCCATCTAAGAGTCCAGGCAAAGTGAGAAGGGAGGCAGAAATCTCTTTCTGGGTTTAAGAAAGGATCCCTCTGAAAGCTTCCAAATAAGTGTTAACTAGATAATTCTGGATATTTGACTAAAAATGATGGAGCAGGATTGTGGGGAAAGGGGAAAAGAATGAGTGAAAAAAGGGAAAATACACTTTGAAAACCGATAATGATCTCATGTAGCATTTCGTAAAGAACTAGAAATGTTATCGAAAGCAGCAATTACCAAAGGTGCCGTGGGACTTTTTTGGGGGTCATTTAAGTAGATTCTTTTACACCCTCAAACTTGCTCTTGTAAATACTGACAAATCCTACACTGTCTAATTAGCTCAGAATTATATATATGTATTTGCCTCATGATGATAGGACCACAACCAAAATTCCCTAATGTTAAATTTGGAAACCCAGGCTGGCCCTGTGGCGCAGCAATCCCGGGTGTGGACACGGCACCGCTTGGCACGCCATGCTGTGGTAGGCATCCCACGTATAAAGTAGAGGAAGATGGGCATGGATGTTAGCTCAGGGCCAGTCTTCCTCAGCAAAAAGAGGAGGACTGGCAGCAGATGTTAGCTCAGGGCTAATCTTCCTCAAAAAATATATAAAAAAATTTGGAAACCCAAGTAAAATAACCATGTTAATTTGAAACTCAGTAGCATGGATACAGATAGTGATTATAGCCTGTGAATCTGCTAATAATATTTATTCCAATAATCTATGGCACTTCTCCCAGAAGATTTTTCAGATTCATCTGTGTGGATTAAAGTTCATTCTCTTATCAAAATGCTGGCTGTGATTCTCTGGCTATGAAAGTTGTGTTTTTGCCCTTCTGTTTTCAAGAGCAAAGTCCTGCCTTCATTTCTTAATGAGTGTTCCTTTGTTTTTCTTCCTTCCGCCTCCTCACACTGAACTTGTCAATTTAGATAGGAAAACACTGTACTGTGCAGAATAAAATAAAAACATCTCCATGTATGGTTGGACAAACTTATTTTTAAACTTAGGCATTTGGTGTAACACTTCATATTAGGGAATAAAGTTCTGATAAGGCTAGTGGAAATGGAGTTCTTTAGAGGACTATTTCATAATTTAAACGTTTTAGCGTGTTATTAGGGTAAAAGTATGTTTCAATATCTTGAGTACAACTCTGGCTTAACATAGTATTTTTTTCCTGTGAAAACTTTCATTTCACTAGAAATTTATTTCAGGAGAACAAAACAGACGTGTGTGTGTGGGTGTGTTGCATATGTCTTTGCTGGTGGATTAGGGTGGGTAGAGAGTTAGCTTTGGAAAGAGGAGAGAATAAAATTTGAGAAATAGTGCAAAAGGAAAATCTCTACAAGCATTTGAGTGCCACACGTGTATGCCTCTGTATGTTCTTAAATTAGTACAGGGAAAGAAATGTGATTTGCTTTTTTAATATATATTTTTAAACATGTATGGTTATTCTGATGCCTAGCCCTTAATTTTGACAAGAGTAGGTTTACAGAGAAAGGAAAAAATATTTCCTTTGCTACTGTTTATCATCACACCAGAAAAATAAGCCCCCATGTACGTAACATTTAAAACTTTATATCCTTTTTGGTTTAGACTAAAGCACCTGACAAAATTTATGAACCAGGAGAGTGGATTTGTCGTAAGCTTCTCAAATCACCAACATTGAGGGGGTGCCAACTGGGTGCAGGACTCTCTCTCATTGGAATTGAGTTCTCGCTTCATGTGGGAAACGGCAATATACCAATTGGCCGATTGGCAAGGCCCTAGCCACACATTAGTGGTGATGCACCAAAAGCTACAACATTAAAAAAAGACGGACTTGTAAATGGAGCCTCACATACAGAATGAAGGGCTGATGTTAAAACCCCACCTTTATGGCTGGACCTAGCTTAAGTGGCCATCTGTGAATTTAGCACCCAAGATAGCAATGTGGAAGCACTGATTATAGGATGTGGCTGCCCTGGTTCAAAGGAGGGAAGAGAGATCCTCAAGCTGTTTTGCCCATGCCAGACTCTGCTTTGTGTGGGCTTGATTTTTTCCTGGCATTCGTTTGGCCACCAAGCTCAATTTTAGCCATTAGGATTTCAAGTAAAAAATGCAAATAATGGGTCTCAACCGTTTTCCTGCTTTTATAGGCACGGCAAAAAACTTTCGCAAACCACACACTCCCACGGGCGTTTCAGGGCTATGTGTAATTCCAGGTACCCTCCTTTCTCTCCCGAGAGAAAGCATATTGGCATGTAGGAGGGTAAGAGGAACAGTGCTGAAGACGCTCTATGTCTGCATGGAAAAAGTTAACCATCCGCAAACCGGGGTACCTAATGTAAGCCTGGCTGCAGCCAGGATCAGCCTGTACCTCGAGAGCTAGACTGATCAACCTCATTCTTCTGGCCTGATAAAGTCCAATGTCGTTCTCAAGTTTTTGCACATTCCTAGATAGCTCACCCTCTCCTCTGAACTCTGCCCTTGAACCGCTGCCTCAGCTGGATTAGGTCAGTTTGGTGGCCTTTTTCCAGCATGTGTGGGCTGTCCTTTTTGCGTGCTACCCAAATGTGAAGCTGGGCCTCATCTTCATGTCAGCAAACATTGCAAACATTTACTCATAGAAGGCATCTTTTTATTATTATTAGTAGTAGTAGTAGTATTTTGAGGAAGATTAGCCCTGAGCTAAGATCTGCTACCAATCCTCCTCTTTTTGCTGAGGAAGACTGGCCCTGAGCTAACATCCATGCCCATCTTCCTCTACTTTATATGTGGGATGCCTACCACAGCATGGCGTGCCAAGCGGTGCTGTGTCCACACCTGGGATCCGAACCTGCAAACCCTGGGCTGTTGAAGTGGAACGTGCAAACTTAACTGCTGTGCCACCGGGCTGGCCCCAAGAAGGCATCTTTTTGTGCAGCCAACTTTATCAAAGGTGTGAGTTGGTAAAGGAGACTCACACTGCAGTGACATAGGCATCTTGAATTTAGTAGGATTTGTTTCATGCTTGGGTCCTTTCTGGATCCCAGGCTCCAGGTCCTTCTCTCTCCTTCTCCTTCCTCTCTTCCACCATGCCCTCTTCTTTCCCTCCTCCCCTCCCTCCACTCTCCTCCCCTCTCCCCCACTCTCCCTTCCCTTTCTTCTCAGCTTTGTTTCTCAGGAGCAAAACTCAAATTCCTCAGGGAATAAGGAGACTGAGGCCGCAGCTGCCCCTTTCTGCTCTTACTAAAGGAAAAACAGTGTTTTCCTTCTTTCTCCAATCATTTTCCAGGTGAGGTGGCAGAGAAAGTCAAGTGGTGGTGAACAGAGAGGACAGCTGAAGTCTTTGAGATAGCAGACCGACTTCCGAGACCTCCGCATTTACTTAGACGCCCAAAGAAAGTCGGAGGGGCAGAGAGTGGGCTTGAGGCCCAGGTTCTGGAGTCTGAGAGGTCCTGGTTGAATCCAGCCCATACGCTGCTGCCGGTGCCAAGAGGCAAGGCCCTTTATCCTCTCCATCCCAGGTTCTTTGCCTGTAAAATGGAGATGACAATACATCCAATCTTCAACTCTGAAATTCAACCTTTGAAAATAGGTTTTTTAAAATCTGGGCTTGGCAAAAACGCTTTTGGCAGTAAGACCTGATCTGAAGAAGTCGTCTGCTTCCTACTTCTGTGTCTGTCTACACGTTTTGCTGCAGGAGTGTTAGCTTGGATGAGCTCCAGTCCCTATGGAAGGGATCCATACTATACGGCACATGCTCCACATTGACTTGCTAAAATCTGAAAAATGCTGAATTGCAGAAACACAAGTGGCTAAGGGTTTTGGATAAGGGTATCCACCTCAGAGGGTATTTGGGATCCTCAGCGGGATAGATAATAGCTATGTGGGGTTAATGGGGCCTGGCAAATGAATAACCACTCACGTGTTGACTGCTTTTACCATCATACTGTGCTCTTGAATGAGAGCGAGCTCCATTCCATTCCAGCTCCAGGAAATAGCTACAAAACTTTGTGTCAGCCATAGGAAGTGCAGAAGACCCTGCAGTTTACACACCAGCTTATTGTATTTTATTTATTTGTTTATTGAGGAAGATTAGCCCTGAGCTAACATCTGCTGCCAATTCTCCTCTTTTTGCTGAGGAAGACTGACCCTGAGCTAACATCTGTGCCCATCTTCCTCTACTTTCTATGTAGGACACCTGCCACAGCATGGCGTGCCAAGCAGTGCGTAGGTCTGCACCCAGGATCTGAACTGGCAACCCTGGGCCACCTAAGAGGAATGTGCGAGCTTAACCACTGCACCACCCGGCTGGCCCCAGCTTATTCTGTATCTGCTGGTTAAATCTATCTTGAGTGTTGAAGTTGCTTCCGATTTTCTTTTTAGATGCCTTCTCAGTGCCCTCTAACTGCATTTTTTAACTGTGGAAAAATAGCATTTTTTTCTCTGTTTTCCTCCCCCCCACCCCAATTTTCTCTCTCTCTCCCCCTCTCTCTAACACTTAAATGCCCTTCCCCCCCATCATGGGGAACCAGAGGGCTGATTACTGGGGAGCTGCAGCCCCTGTCTCTGAGAGAGGTGATTAATGTCCAAAAGGTGCGAAATGTGAAGCAGTAATTCAATAAAGCTCTCAGGACGTTTTTCTCAGGAGCCAGGTGCTAAAAATTCTCAACAGGGAGAGCTTAGTGGGGGAAATGGAAAACGAACACACACGATGTCAAACTTTGGCTATAAATATAAGATGATTTGGGGGGGAAGTTGGATTTTGTTTAGTGTTTTCTCCATTGTAAGGCCTGTTAGCTGAAGGAAGTTAAATTCTTCTTCCTACACATAAACGTAGGAGGATGAGGCTGAGGAAGAATACGTGAGTGTAGGCTGGAAGAGCTTGATGGATTGAAATAAAAAATTAAAAACCTCGTGTCCAATGTAGTAAAATCTTTTATTGTAAGAAGTCTTGCTGTTTATTAAAAAAAAGGCTGGAGGCAAGTTGTGGTTTCATTTTTGCATGTCTGTGCCAATTTCCCAAACTCTGGCTGAACGGAGACTTTATTTTCTGAGTATGCACTCCATTAGTTAAATATTTTAAGTTGTTAGAAGTATTTTTGGTTTTGGTTTTTGTTGTGTTTTGTTTCGCTGTTAAGATTTTGGATTCTCAGAACCTAGTCTAAGATCTGACTTTCTGTGTTGTCTTCATTAAAAACAACCATAACAATGAGCAAAATAAATCATTCTAAGTGAAAAGGAGACACAAACAGAGCACTGAGAACCTAAAGTTTTAATAACATTTTATGTTTACTTTGTAAACTCAGCTACAAGTCATTTCTTGCTGACAGTTGTTTTAGAGACCGAAGAAATAAATTTGTCTTGCGTACAATTGCTATGAATTTTTTATAGAATCCACGTTTTTCCTCTTTAATTGTCATGACTTTCTGGGTTTGTGTAGTGCATAGCGCCCAACCCCTAATCATATTATCTCAAGACAGAAATAGAGAATTTGTACAAAATTAAAGTACTCACAATTGGTGTTAGAGGAAAAGAGGGAAATCCCAGGAGTTCTTTCCTTATCCTGTAATGGAAGAGCACAAACGACCACATTTTTCTTGGCCTTCCGTCAATGCGCTCACGGCCCATGGAATCCACTGGAGGATAGGTCAGTAATCCCCAGTCGTCTGCACTGCATTTATTTGGTCTCCAGGTATGGTACCACAGCAGGCAAAGTCTGATCTTTCTTTCAAACAAAATAGAATTTAGTCTATTTTTGTTTCATAAAACTCTTTCCAAATTTCTAAATCATTTGTTTCCTAAAAAAAAATTTTTTTGAGCCAGCCCTGATAGCCTAGTGGTGAAAGTTTGGTGCTCTCACCACTTCGGCGGCCCAGGTTCACTTCCAGGTCGTGGAACCACACCCCCCCTCTGTCAGTTGCCATGCTGTGGCAGCAGCTCACGTAGAAGAACTAGAAGGACTTGCAACTAGAATACACAACTAGGCACTGGGGCTTTGGGGAGGGTTAAAAAAAAAAAAAAAAGGAAGATTGGCAAAGATGTTAGCTCAGGGCAAAGTTTTCCCTGCAAAAAAAAAAGAAAAGCAAATTATTTTTTTTGGTTCAGTGATTATTTTTATTTTTATTTTAGTTCAAAGGTAAATCCAGCTCCTGGTGTCCTCCCTCTCTGTACTAAAAACATGTGCATGATAACTTTCCCCAACAAGGAGAAAATGGCTCATTCTTGAGTGGTGTGTTCAGTAGAAAAAGAAGTTAGGATCTGGAAACATCCTGTATGTGAAAGGATCTGGAAGATTTTTTTAAGAGGGGCCTTTGAGGTTTTTAAACTTTGTTTTAAGCTGTTGTTGCATCCATTTTTAGCCAATCCAGGCACATTCATTGTGCCCAAACCTCTTTTCCTTTCTTTTTCAATGTGTTCAATATCTGATTTATGAGCATCAACCAGTGTGCAGGATTCAGCTCAGCTCTAATGAGAATCCAAAGGTCATGAAGACATAGTCATAACCACCAGGAATTTATAATTTAATGCAGAAAAGAGATTTATGAAATCTTACAATAAGAATATTTTGGGTCATGATAAAGGTGCAGAATGAAATGCTTAACTTAGGGAAGGCCTCTTAAGAACAGTGATGAACCTACGATGGGGTGAGGGATGCCAGTAGTGAAAAAGGGATGCTGTCAGGTCTCTCCAGCTGAAGTTCAGTGAATAGAATATTCCGGTGTACCTAGATCAAGGTACGGGTATAAACTTTAAGGCCTTGTACAAAAGAAAAATCACAGTATAGCAAGGGAGAAATGTAATTAAACGAATGAATGAGAGTGCATTTTGCACTCTGAGTTATGCACAAAGGCCTTTGGAACCTAGAAGAGGAAACCCTAACTGTGGTGGTGGTTGGGAGTTGGTTGGAAACTTTCCTTGGGGTCCCAATCTTGAAGGAGTAGTACTTTGCTCATAAAAATAAGAGGAAAGCACACATAAGTTCCCCTTATCCTTTTTGACTACAACAAATTCACAGCTTTTCTGGGGCTTTCTAGGGAAATTTTATTTCGAGATTCTGCTAGGCAGTGGCTCTCCCTTCTCTAAATTGAAGTGTAAGGATGCCAAGTTCTGCTTTTTCTTTTTCGCCGATTTCCCGTAGTTTTTCCTCTCATTAGCCTTGCTGGTATTTACCACTTTCTTTTCCTCGGTAAGGCTACATTTGCTTCTCTCTCTGTACCTGGACCTTGTAGGAAGCACCCATGCTGTTTTACATTTCAGAAGAAACTTCTAGGCCATCTTCCCCAACATCCCTCCAGTTTCATTAAGCAAAAATCTAGTTGTGATAAAAGCATGGCTGACCCTTGCCTTCTGTGGTATAGCAGAGTAACAGATGGCCCCAGGTTTGCCCTGGGAGATGGTGTTTCAGTTTGAGGTCACTTGCCAATCTGCCACTTGCTAGATGTTTAGTCTCAAACAAGTGACCCAATCTGTCTGTGCCTCAATTTCCTCCTCTATAAAATGGAAATAATGTGGTACCTTCCCCGCAGGGTCATTGTGAGAATTAAATGAGATGATCCATGGAGAGCATTTAGTGCTGTAGCTAGGATGTATCAACATTTTAATATTAGCTACTATTTTTAATTTTCAGCCAGCCATTTAGCATCTTCTTGCTTTGTCTGCTGCATGATTACAGCCTGTGATGGTGAATTTTATGTGTCAACTTGACTGGGCCATGGAATGCCCAGATTCTGAATAACCAGAAATCTGGTTAAACATTATTTCTGGGTGTGTCCATCAGGGTGTTTCTGGAAGAGATTAGCATTTGAATTGGCGCACTGAATAAAGCAGATGGTCCTCCGCAGTGTGGCTGGGCATCATCCAATCCGGTGAGGGCCTGAATAGAACAGAAAGGCTGAGGAGGATTGTAAGTTGGCGCTGCCTGACTGCCAGAGCTGAGACATCAGTCTTCAGCCCTCAGCACTCCTGGTCTCGGGCCTTCAGACTCAGACTGGACTCTACAACACTGGTTCTCTGGGTCTCAGGCCTTCAAACTACAGCACAGGCTTTAGTGGGTCTCTAATTTGCAGAGGGCAGGTCGTGGGACTTCTCAGGCTCCATTATCCCTGAGCCAATTTCTCATGATAAATCTCTTTCTAGACATATATCCTATTGGTTCTTTTTCTCTAGAGAACTCTCATACATGGCCTTTCTAATCAAAGTGTGGTTTGCAGCCAGCAGCATCGGCATCATCTGGGAGCTTATCAGGGATGCAGATTCTCAGGCTCCATCACTGCAATTTTAACAAGATCCCTGAATGATTCACATACACATTAGAACACACAGTTCCCTTATTCCCTATGAAAACTCCATGTTCATCCATGCTCCATTAATGAGGGAGCATCCACAGCCTCATACCACAGACTCTGGAGATCTGTCAGTTAAACAATGACAATTTTAGCAAAGACACAGAGTTAAATAGATCTAGCCCCCTTTCAAATGGTGTAGTTATTGGGAAGTAAATGGCAAGGTTTTAAAGGCCCATCTAACAGTTTTCAGAGAGGTGACTGGAGGTGGATCTCTGCTCTGAGCCCACTTCCGCTCTGCAGAGGAATAGAGGAGCTGGAGGGGAAGGGAGACCTTGTAACCAGGGACAGTATTCTTTTCCCTGCTCTTAAAAAGGGGCAGCCTAGAAGAAAATCGGGAAGCTGGGAGAGGAGTATTTGAGAGTCAAACGTCTACTGAGAGCAGTTGACTAAACAGAGATAAGTAAGAACTAACCACTCACAAAAGGGTTTTTTGAGCCAAGAGCTCTCACACTGTCCCGGTTTCCCATGGGCGGGGAGAATGACAAGAATTTAAGAGGCATTTTTCTTAATGGGGTTGCCTGGGGTGAGGATCAAGACATTTGTTGGGAAAGTGCCTGTAGACAACATAACTATACCTGGGCTTTAGCTGCTTACCATCTAGGTCTGCCTTGTCTTCCCTCCTCAGTTTTCTGAATGACTGAAAAAATATTACAATCTCTCAAATGTCCAGATTTCCGGCCTGAGTCCTAAGGGACCACTCTAGGGAACTAGGTAAACACTGAACGGATATGATGGTAATCCACCAGTGCTATTGGTCAAATATCAGGACCAGATGAAATTGTGCCCAGTAAAAGTTGAATAAGAAGCAGGAAAAATGAGATTTCCTCACCAATCATAAGAAAATAATGAAAAAGGAATGTGACGTGTAAAAAGAAAGGTGCATTATATGTGTTAGAATAATAATTACTTCAGGAAATAAAAACAATGGACTAAATTTCCTCCATCCTCTCAAAGGAATTAAAGCCACGATGAATGGAAAGGAGAGCTGGCTTGCTTAAGAAAGAAATTGAAGGGAAAAATATGATCAGTTTTTAAATGGAAACTGCTTGAGAAGCAGAGAAAGGAGCAGAATCAACACTGAAGAATGATCAGTGATATGGAGGGTAGGCATGAGAAGAACCATACAGAAGGCAGCGAAAAAATACAAGGCAATGAAAGAAATTAACTAGGAGTTTATAGATGTGGAGATCCAACACAGGGATGATTTGGGAACCAGAAGATGAAAAACTAGAATGAGCTGGAGCTAAATAAGGCATCAACATCTTAGAAACAGTGTTTTCCAAAACAAAACCAAACAATGGCAGAAGAATGCAGGCAGGTTTTTATCATTTACGTAAAGCCAAAAATATGTAAACATTTTTATATAACACATTATGAGAATATAAAACAATGGATGAGAATGATAAACTCCTAATTCAGAACAGTGGCTACCTCAAGGGGTTGGGAAATGGAATCTAAAATGAATACACTTCATTTATTCAAATCAAAGTGAGCTTCAACTGCATTGGTTATGTTTTACTTTTTTTTAAGGTAAGGTAGTGGGAGTATGGTTGTTCAATGTATTATTACTTATAGCCGCGTTGTGCTAGTGAGGATATGGGAGAGCAGGCCTTCTCACACCTTACAGATGGGAGTGTGAATTCTATTAAATTATTTCTGGAGCTTAGTGGGCTTTTTCAAAATTCATACTCAGGGATTCCTTTATTCAGGAAATTTTTCTTCTATTGTATCCTAAAATTTTATATTATAAAATATTTAACGTATACAACAAGGTTGAAAGGAGATCTTTTGAAATTCTAATTGTAGTTGTATTAAATTTGTAGTGTATAAAATCCTTCCAAAATTCTTATTTGGAAGGATTAATATTTTAATGATATTAAGTCTTTCCATCTAGGAAAATTAAACCTTTACATTCATTCATATCTTGCTTCTTTATATATTTTTCCCATATGTTCTTCTTAAATATATTTCCAGATATTTTATACTCTATATCTCTACTGTATATGGGATAATTATATATGTCCATTTCTAACTCCATAATATTAAGATAAAGAAAACTATTAATCAATATTTTTCTTGTATTTTGATACGTTGTTAAATTTTCCTATTAGTCTTAATAGATTTTTAGTTGTGAGTCTTGGGATTTTAAGTGTATAATATAAAATTTGCAAATAAACATAATTTATTTTCTTTTTTCTAATACATATATATACTATTGATTTAGTTTTCTTGCCTTATTGCATTATTCAGATCATCTAAAATAATTTTGAAAAATAATAGAGATAAAGGAATTTCTGATTTGATTCTGATTTTAATGGCAATGGCTTACAAATTTTACCATTTGTAAAATATTTGTTGCTGTTTTTATCAAAAGTTCTTTAATATATTTAATAGCTTTCTTAAAAGAAATATAATAAACAAAAATAAGAATGAGAATATTTAGATAAATGAAAGATGAGAATGTATTCTTACTTTATTCAGAGTTTTTATTAGGAATTTTTTATGATATATTTATATACAATATATTTATATTTCTGCATCTATAGATATTATTTTTCCTGTGAATTGTTACTATAATAATT